>NC_057866.1:79617898-79991232 GCF_019393635.1 Dromiciops gliroides | reverse complement strand
TATTAAGCTCCTGCCTCTTCTAGGCACTGAGGATACAAAAGTAAATGCCTTACTCTCAAGGAGTTTACTTTATACCAGATATCAAGCTCATTAAAGAAAATAGAACCAGTCTAGCAAACTAGCAAGTAGTGCTTACTCTACCCTCCACTCCCTAAGAGCTAGCTCAGCCTGTGGACCCTGGCTGGGTTTACCATTGCGAAATAAGGGAGGTAGATGACAAGACATCGGCGAGCTCCTGGTTTCTTAGAAAGCAGCTTGTAGTTGAACTAATGACTTATAGAACTCTTGTGGGAAAGTGAAGTATTAGAATTAAGGTAGAAGTTACAGTGAGACTGAACTGAGATCAAAATAATGGGAAACTTCCAAAGAATTTAAACTGTTCCAAAATGAAATGAGCCACCTCAGGAAATAATGCCTTCTCTCTCACTATACATATCCAAGAAGAGTTTCATTTAATATTTAACTTCCAGAGAATGCATATAATCTAAGTAGTTGTAGATGTCTTTTGTATCTCTAGAAATTAACATAGGTAGTTAATAAATGCAGCTTTTAGCACAATGCCTGGTACATAGTAGGCATTTAAATGTTTGTTGATTTATGCCCTCTCCGCCCCCAACTCCCTATTTTTGAATAGTCTCTTTAGATTGAGCAAGTTCTTTATCAAAAATAGGTATTCATTCACTCTTCTCAGAATAGTTGCCTTCCTTTGGTCTAAAATGATTCTCCTTGAAAATCTCTAATCTGGTCCCGGCATGCAAGGGACAGATAAACAAAACAGGCAATTGATCCATTTAGGATGTTCTGAATAGTTCCCTCTGGTTTATATAACACTTCAATAACTCCCCAGCATTTTATTAAAGATATCCATAGGGGCTTATTCAATTCATTTAGGGTTTGTATCTAGGAGAACTTTTTATGTTTTCTCTCAATTTTTAGCAAATAACCCATTTAAAACTATTCTACAGTATCCCCAGGATAATGTGTGCATATGTGTATGTATCCATATATACCCATATATAGTATAATAGGTAGACAGATTGATAGATGTACTTGAAAGGTTCCATGATGGGGGCATCTAGGTGGCGCAGTGGATAAAGCACTGACTCTGGATTCAGGAGGACCTGAGTTCAAATCCAGACTCAGATTCTTAACACTTACTAGCTGTGTGACCCTGGGCAAGTCACTTAACCCCCATTGCCCCATGGAAAGGTTCTGTGAGTTGCATGTGCACACAAAGTTAAGAGAATGAGAGCAAAGACCCTCATCAGTTGGGTGGGGTCCGTAGGACTAACTTACTGGAGGAGGACAAGTCAGTGGGCAGGAATGGCAAATGGGGTTGTTGATCAGCACTATTAGGGGGAGCACTTCACATCAGTGAATTCACAGATTCATCCAAGTGTCAAATACTTGAAAAGTATGCCATTGACCAAGATATAGTTGTTCTGTGATAGATCATTTACCCCTAAGGTAAATGAATTGGAAAACCACATGCCAAAATACTCTGAACTAGTTCCTTGGGCTCACTAAATCATGATCTCATCCACAGGTTTTCATCTATGAATTGTGGTATCTCATAACTGTTGAAAAACACACAAACACAGAATACGTTCAGTCAGCCATTTTCGTCAGTCGTGTCTGACTCTTCATGACCCCATTTTCTTGGCAAAGATACTAGAGTGGTTTGCCATGTCCTTCTCCAGATCACTTTACAGAGAGGATGTGTATCTATGTAGAGGCACACAATATATGCATCTTATATGTATATGTTTATGTATGTACATGTACATACATGTGTACATATGAGTGTATATATATACACACAAAGACTTTTATATATGTATATGTATTCACACATACACACCCTCTCCCTTCCCCTCCATATTCTTTTTTTTTTGGTGAGGCAATTGGGGTTAAATGACTTGCCCAGGGTCACACAGATAGTGTTAAGTGTCTGAGGCTGGATTTGAACTCAGGTCCTCCTGAATCCAGGGCCCGTGCTTTATCTACTGTGCCACCTAGCTGCCCCTCCATATTCTTTTTTTTCTTTTTTTTCCTCCATATTCTTTTTTTTTTTTTTTGCAGGGCAATGGGGGTTAAGTGACTTGCCCAGGGTCACACAGCTAGTAAGTGTCAAGTGTCTCAGGCCAGATTTGAACTCAGGTCCTCCTGAATCCAGGGCCAATGCTTTATCCACTGCACCACCTAGCTGCCCCCTCCATATTCTTTTTAATATACTTTTTTTTTTCTTTTTTGCGGGGCAATGGGGGTTAAGTGACTTGCCCAGGGTCACACAGCTAGTAAGTGTCAAGTGTCTGAGGCCGGATTTGAACCCAGGTACTCCTGAATCCAGGGCCTGTGCTTTATCCACTGCGCCACCTAGCCACCCCCCCTCCATATTCTTTTAAAAATTATAACTAGGTGGAAAGTGGATATGGCCCTGGACCTGGAGTCAGGAAGACATGAGGAGTTTAAATCTGGCCTCAGACACTCAGCAGCTGTGTGGCTTTGGACAAATCACCTAACCTCTGTCCACCTCAGTTTCCCTAGAATGTTAAATGGGGAACATAACCACAGCTGTCTCCCAGGGTCATTGTAAGGATTGAATGAGATAATCTACCTTTGGTGTCCACCTGTCACCCACCTCTCACCTGTGGCTCCAAGAAACTGTAGCATGAACACTGGCCATACCCCAGTAAAACCAGACTAAACTAGATGAAGGGTGAGTTCGGGGGCTGTCTACCCCAAGCATGTGAAGACTTCCTCACTGGGATGGGTGGATGAAAGCAATCTGTTCCAATGGCTGTGAAGACTGCTGAAGCAGGCACTGTGAAATGCTTAGAGCTTGGATAGACCATAGGAAGATACCTAGGTTTCCCACTGCGTCCCAGGTCATGCCTTTTGTCTTGCCACCAGACTTCAGCGACTCTAGAAGAAAGAGTGAGGCTGACAACCTTGTGCAACTCTGCCTCATTTAAATCACAAGTGAAGGCATCACCCCACTATGTCACTGGTGCTCTTGGAAAATGAAGGATGAACAACAACATCCATAAAGCATGTAGCACAGTGTCTGGCACAGTACTTAAACAATACTTGTTCCTTGGAGCTCCATGATCCTTTCTGGTTTTCCTTGAGACACTATGCCTAAGGGGAAAGGCCTCAGGGTCTGCTTCCCTTGAAGCCTTATAGTCCCCAAGAAATGAGCCTCTATCCTTTTTGATCATTCCCCCCCCCCCATTCTAGATGCAGTGCCATCAACATCAGGAGAGTAAACTGTAAGATCCTGAACTGAAATCCAAATGGGTAATTTCAAAGAATGTTTAGTCATTGGTTCATGAATTTTCCAGGTAGGGCTTCTTAAATTATTTCTATTCATGATTCCTTTTCACCTGAGAAATTTTTACTCAACCTCAGGTATATAGGTATATAATTACTGTTACCACATGGGCTCATAACCCACAGTTTAAGAAGCTTTGTTCTAGGGTACATAACATGTAAATGTCTCACCCTTCTTTCTCCCTCTGAAAACCCCAAAAGAAAGACTAGCCTTGCTCTGCTGAATATGGGGTTTGGGGTAAGCAGAACCAGAGGAATAGTATACCCAACCAAATTTGGGTAAACATTGAGAAACAGACCTTTATAACAAAGTAATCCCAACCTTGGGAAGTTTTCCAGTAACATAACAGAGTCAAATGACCAGTTTTACATATGGACCCAATCATCTGTCCCAGAACCACATTGAATAGGTGACAAGAAGCAGTTTTGAACAGAAGCACAGAGTGTTGGTATTGGAAGATACCTGAGAGATCCTATACCTATTCCCCTCATTTTACAGATGAAAAAACAGCTACTTGTGGCAGAGCAGAGACTAGAGCCTAGGTCCCCAGGCTTTCTATCCTATCCTTATCCTGATGTTTCCTATGGTAAATGGATAGTGTTTCCAAAACCAGGAAAAACCACAATGGTCAGCTCAGTTATAAAGACCTTTTTCTTAATAGTAATGTTCCATCAGCAAGATGGTTACAGCCTTCCTACAGGAATATCTTGAAACTGGTATCCTTCAATAATGGTGATGATGTTGACAACAATGATGACAACCACCACCACCAACATTTATATACACTTTTTATGTGTCAAAAACTTTACAATGATCTCATTTGATCCTCACCACAACCCTGCAAGGTAGGTATTATTATCATTCCCATTTTACACTTGAGGAAACTGAAGCAAACTACCAGGTCACACATCTAGTACTTGCCTGAGGCCAAATTTGAACTCCCATCTTCCTGACTCTAGGCCCAGCATGTTATCTACCCTGTCACCTGGCTGCCCTTATGCTATTATGGTGAATGAACGGAACGTTTATTAAATGCCTAGCATGTGTTAGGTACGGTGCTAAAAACACTAGAGATACAAATACAAAAAGTATGAAAGTTACATTCGATAAAGATGACACATAAAGGGGAGCTGGAAGGGGGAGTGGTGTGTATGTAATGGTTTGGAAAGCAGCTCACCTACCAGAGTCCAGGTTCTAGTAGAAGGGAGAGAAGGAGGATGACCTGAGTGTAAGTAGCCTGGCTTGGAAATGACTGGAAAAGGGGATAAGGTTTGGTTTTTGTTTAGGTAAATGGCTTACTTTTATTTTAGTGGTTATTTTTTTTTATGTTGATTCCCAGAGACAGAAGTGACCTCAGGGAGACGCCCAGTATACTTTTGTTGTTGTCTGTCCTTTGTTCTGAAAGGGGACCATAGAAAGTAATAAAAGAGTGACTCAATCCAAAGAGACTATGTAAAAATAGAGAGCTGGGGTGTAGAGAGAGGGCAGAAATCACCAAACATTTCAGTGCCTACTATGTACCAGGCATTGTGCTAAATGTTGCATTTATTAACAACCTACCATGTAGCAAGTACTATGCTAATTGCTAGCGATACAAAAGATATCTGTAACCACTTACATTATATGCATTCTCTGAAAGTTAAATATTAAATGAAACTCTTCTCAACAAATTCCAAATTTGACTCCAGAGTCCTCATAACTGCTGGGCCTGATAAAGGAATTTCAATCTTACTGACTTTCTGAAATAAGAAAGGCATAATTCTGCAACTATAAGTCCTCAGGAAATGAATAACAAATTAACTACCTAATTCTTAAAATTAAAAAAAAAATTGCTTGGCAAATGTCTGATATTGGGGCCACCTGTGATCTGGTTAATACAGATGAGTACATCAATATATTGTCATAGAAGTGAAATCAGGGGGTAGCTAGGTGGTGCAGTGGATAGAGCACCGGCCCTGGAGTCAGGAGGACCTGAGTTCAAATCTGGCATCAGACACTTAACACTTACTAGCTGTGTGGCCCTGGGCAAGTCACTTAACCCCAGTTGCCTCACCAAAAAAAGAAAGAAAGGAAGGAAGGAAGGAAGGAAGGAAGGAAGGAAGGAAGGAAGGAAGGAAGGAAGGAAGGAAGGAAGGAAGGAAGGAAGGAAGGAAGGAAGGAAGGAAGGAAGAAAGAAAAGAAAAGAAAAGAAGAGAAGAGAAGAGAAGAGAAGAGAAGAGAAGAGAAGAGAAGAGAAGAGAAGAGAAGAGAAGAGAAGAGAAAAGAAAAGAAAAGAAAAGAAAAGAAAAGAAAAGAAAAGAAAAGAAAAGAAAAGAAAAGAAAAGAAAAGAAAAGAAAAGAAAAGAAAAGAAAAGAAAAGAGCCCCTTTCTTTAGGCTTGGGGCAATGTGTACGCTCCTTGAGGCTAGGGATTTTTAATTTCTGTCTTTATATTCCCAGCCCCTATCAGGATACCTGACTGTTGGATTTTGCTTTTGTTTTGGAAGAGGACCAATGACATCCCAGGGTGATGATGTAACTCATGGGTGAATTGGCTTTAAGTGAGGCAGAGTTGCACAAAGTTGTCAGCCTCACTCTTTTCCAGAGTCATTGAAGTCCAGTGGCAAGACAAAAATCAGGACGTGGGGTGATGGTCCCACATGCAGTGGATCACTTGGCATCTTCAATATCTGACCAAGGTCTAGGTACTCCAAGCCACCTGCTTTAGCCAACTTCATGGCCATTGGAACAAATTATTTTCATCTGCCCATTCCTCAGAGAAGTCTTCACATGCTGATGGTAGACACCCCTCTAATTCACCAATAGGTTCATGACGCCCTGGTTACCCTCAACCTGGCTGAGCCTGCCATCCAAGACAGTTTACCAGAGCGTGTCTGCTGTGCATGCTATAGCTTCTTGGAATCTCAGGTGAAAGCTGAGTTCTGATACTGGATACAATATCTATCAGTTGATCAATCAACAATTATGAAATAGGGGCAAGTAGGTGGTGCAGTGGATAAAGCACCGGCCCTGGATGCAGGAGTACCTGAGTTCAAATCCGACCTCAAACACTTGACACTTACTAGCTGTGTGACCCTGGGCAAGTCACTTAACCCTCATTGCCCAGCCCCCCCCCCAAAAAAAATTATGAAATGTCTACAACGTAACAAGCACAGTGCTAAATGCTGGAGATACAAGTAACAAAGAATGCGACAATTCTTATTCGAAAAGAGGGTCTGCTTTAATGGGGAAGACAAAAATTTACTGGCTAAATAAAAAGTAAAGAAATACAACTGTGTGTAAAGTAGTTACTAGTATTAGCTTAATACAGCTTAATACAGCTTAATGCAGAAGATGGTGCTTGAACTGTCTTAGGGGTCCTGAATCAACGCTGGTTGAACTGTTCTAAGGTCCTGTCCAGCTTTGATATTTCCTCCTCTATTCTCTGAGGTGCTTCCCAGTCCTGACATTCTCTGCCTCATTCCATAAGGTTCCATTCCAGCCTGCCGGCCTCCAGTCTTTGTGCTAAGGCTGTCTTTGATGTTCCATGATCCCTCCCAGCTCCAGCACTCTGACTTGAGGATTGCCACCCGCTGACAGTTTCCCTACAAGAGGCATTGTTTCTCCAGAGGTTTTCTTGTTGTGTTTTTCCACTGGGCCACCAGCCAGAAGCCTCCAAATCATTCTGTGCTGCCACTGCCCTTTTGCCCCACATTAGCATGTGACTGGGATAAACATCACAGCCCAGGGGGGATGTGAAACTGAGAGGGGAACAATGGCTCAGCTGATGTTTTACATGCTGATCTGCAAAATTCTCCCCAGTACAGGATCCCTGGATTGTTTTCATTGCAGTCGTGGGCTTGGTCTGAGATTCGAGCTGCGGGTATGAAGTGGCACACTGAAGTGGCACACTGGATGGAGTCCGGGACCTAGAGTTCCCGAAGCTGGCTCCCACCCTGATTCTGGAACTAAGAGGGACCCTGGGAGAATCACTTCAAGTCTCTGGTCTTCAATTTCCTCATCTTAGAAAGAGGTCAGTAATACCTCTCTCTAGGTCATGATGAGTGACATGGAAATAGGAGTTACTTTTGCCTGCCCTTTCTCATAGGTCTCTTAGCAGAGCCTAACTTTTGGAGTAATCCAGACCACAACCTACAAGAGCCTCCCCCCAGCTCCCAAAGAACCCTTTCTCATGACACATACCTTACTGACTGCTCAACAGTTATAGGTGAATATATCTCATTTGGCCCTGCAAGCCTGGAAACTCTTGGAAAACAGAGATTATTATGTCTTTGTCACCTTGTGCCAAGCACAGGGCCTGGGAGAGAGTTGCCACTTTAGACATTTTTATTGAATTCCATTGAGGACATTCCAAACCTCAGGGGTACCCAACCATCCCTTGTAGATAAGTTACTCTGTAAACTGGGTAACTGTGAGTTATTATAGTTGGGTTTTCCCCCGCCCAGATGTCTTTTAATTACCTAAGTACAAGCCTAGAGGGTTCTTACTGTGGAATGGAAAAGGGAGTGAAAACGGCTGGACACTAATTTCTTTAGAAAGTAGGTTGGGTAACAGCAAGAATAGGGAGATAAGCCCAGTTGGAGAAACTTGTAGAGACTAACAAGTCCAGTCCAGTCCAGTCAAAAAGCACTTATTAAGTACCTACTGCAAGCTAGGCACTGTGCCAAGGGATGGGAAAATAAAGAAAGGCAAAAACAGGGCCTACTTTCAAGGAGTTTGCAGTCTCAACTGAGAGGAGTCAACATTTTCCCACACCTAGGTTACCTTATTTGATCCTCACAACCCTGGGAGTTAGGTGCTATTATTCATTCCCATGTAGGCCTTTCTGACTTCTTTCTGGATACACTCAGGTGCACCTAGTAATAACTGAATGATGTTTAAAGGATCAAAGTAACCTAAATGGAAGACAATAGACTGTGGCATATCACCAGTGATGACCTAAATACAAGAAGTATGATAAAAGACCTCATCAAGGAAATGGGCAATCAGAAATGAAGGAAGAAAAAAAAAAAGAAATGAAGGAAAGCCAGCCAGACATGGAGAAAGAAAGATAAGACTTGACTGAGTCCATGGGCTGCACTGACAGTCTTAGAATGTAAAAAGACCCAGAGGAAGCCCCTCAGAACATCAGCCTTCCATGAGATGATGACATGACTTCTCCAGTCCTCAAGGGCAAACCTTTAATTATCACTGACTTGCTACTGATGGTAAGTCTCCATATCTACCCTATCCCACATTTGCCACGCTGCCTGATGCTTTAAAGGGTCATCTTCATGCCACTCTTCCTTTTCCCTCCCCATCCACTTTGACCCCAACACACACACACACACACACACACACACACACACTTTCTCACTCTACTTCTAAAAACAGCAATCAAATCTACCCCCATTCCTTGAACAAGCACGTTTATCAACTGCCCTATGGCTGTATTCACTGTTCCAACAACTTCTCAGATTAAGTCCCATCTCCCTGGCCACCGCTCCTTTATGTGTTGTCTTCCCTTTTTAGAATATAAGCTTTTTAAAGTCAGGGTCTCTCTTGCTTTTTCTACTAGTATCCCAAAGCTTAGCATTGTACCTAACTTTAATGGTAAAGGCTTAATAAATGCTTTTCATTCATTCATTCATTCATTCATTCATACATACCTTTAGATTGGCAAGGAAGTATAACTGGAAAGAAAGAAAAAAAGAAACAAAAAACCCCCCAAACTTGTGTTCTCCAAATCTGAACAGAGTAGAAAGAAACCCACCATGGAGTGTTGTGTGGCTCTTTGGGTAGACACCTACACTAGAGATTTTCCTAGCATTCAGCATTTCCTCCTGACAAGGCAACATAATCAGGGCAGGCGCATAAAATCATTTAGGGAAACCAGGTTTGGGAGAAAAAGAGGAGTAATAAAATAACATGATCGGTAGTATGAAATAATTCCACCGAATTTGGAATCTGAGTAACTGGGTGTGAAACATTGTTCTGTCACTTATAGCCCTGTGTCCTTGGGTAAGTCACTTCTGCTGAGATCTCAAGGACCTCTCTTTCCTTCTCACCAAAAAGAGGGGGCTTGGCTATATGACCCTAAGGCCTTTTTCAGGTGTAATTTATAGGGCTCCCTGGGATAAACACAGTGACAGATGTGTCATGGTTTTACACACATGCTCATTTGCATGCTGTCCTGACCCTGTCTCTTTGGAAAATAGAAAAGCAACTGACCTCTACTGGCTATAACAATTCTTTTCTTCTCAGCGGAGGTGAGGAAAATGGGTTTGTTGCTAATGCTTGGATAATTTTATTCGTTTGATTTTTGTGTAGTTAGATTGGGATACCAGGTTCAGGAACATTCTTGCCTCTTTTCTAAAGGTCATTGGGTCTGTGTGTGCTCCAGGAAGTAGAACCAAAATCCCACAGTTAATAGAGAGTTTGAGGGGGCAGCTAAGTGGTCCAGTGGAAAAAGCACCAGCCCTGGGTTCAGGAGGACCTGAGTTCAGATACTTGACATTTACTAGCTGTGTGATCCTGGGCAAGTCACTTAACCCTCATTGCCCCAGAAAAAAAAAAGAGAGAGAGGGAGAGTTTGCACAACCAAAGACTCAAAATATATTTACATACAATATCTGTCTCAAATGATCCTCCAAACGTCCCTGCTAAGTAGACAAACAGGTATCATAATTGTTATCATTGTCCTTATTTTTGCAGGAGACAGGGAAGTGGAATATGTCTGGAATGTCCTCTTTCTTTATTTTAGCTTCTTCTTTCAAAAGACAGCTTCAATACCACTTCCTACAAGAAAACTTTCCTGATCCTCCCAGATGCCCCCTGCCAAAAAAAAAAAAACCCCAAAACAAGAACACTACCTTATATTTATTTTGCATACACTAATATGCAGGAGCACACTGGAGCCAGCTCATATGGACAAAAGTCAATTGTTCAATTTTTGGTGTGAGCATTTACACCTTGGAAACTGGCAAACACTTCAAAGCAGGGCTTGATTTTTTGTTTTGTCAACTGTCTAGACTTTAGAAAGTGATGGAGAAAGTTAACAATACATATTAAATTTAAAAGTATGTCTTGCATACATTTTTGGTTATTTGTTTTGTTTTTCTTCAAGAGGCAGCTGTTATACAATTACCAACACACCCCTGTTTACATGTGTGCAAATTGTCCTCCCCCCAATAAAATGTATCGAATCATTCCTATTTATTCAATAACTATTTATCAGTAGATTACATTACTAAGACTTTCATGTGTTCTCTTCACAATGCCCTAAAAGTAGCATTATTTCTGTTTAAAAAACCACCACCGCAATAGGAAAACAACTCACAGCTCAGCTCTGGTGCTTGTTACAAAGGAGACCTTTCAAAAGTGCCTTGACATCTCCGGGCTTTATAGGTGGTTCTTCTGCAAAGTAAAAAGGTTCTGCAAAATGAAGCTCTCCTCTGAAGTCCCCTCCAGCCCTAAATCTATAATTCAAAGTCTCATATTTATACTGAATTGTAAGGTTTGCAAAGTATTTCTTTCATAATTGATCTAATTTGAGTCTAACAATAAGGATAGTTATTCTAATGATTCCTCTTATTGTTACTGTTGTTGGATCATTTTCAGTCATGTCTGACTCTCTGTGACCCCATTTGGGGATTTCTCGGCAAAGATACTGGAGTGCTTTGCCCTTGCCTTCTCCAGCTCATTTGACCTATGAGGAAACGGAGGCAAACAGGGTTGAGTGACTCGCCTAGGGTCACACAGCTAGTAAATGTCTAAGGCTGGATTAGAACACATGAACATGAGTCTTCCTGATTCTGGGCCTTGCACTCTATCCACTGCATAACCTAGTTTCCCTTATTCCTCTTTTACAGAAAATGAAGTGGAAGGGCAGAGAGGTTAAGTGATTGGCTTGTTCACTTACTCAGTGTCAGAACTCAGATTCAAACCTAGGCCTTGTTGACTCTAAGTACAGCTCTCTATTCACTATTCCAAAACTAAGGCTCAGTTATCAGGGGAATACTTTGTAGAGGAGTTAGGCACCAGAGTCTTAAAGAAAGTCCCTACCAGCTCTGTGATTCTGTCATATATGTCTATCATTTCTAAAGAGTGGTTTGCCATTGTATCATGTACTTTTAACCATTACCCACACTCCACCTGTTTGGGTTTAGGTCTCAAGCCTATAGTCTTCTATTTAAATTAGGCTTGTTTCCCCCTAACTCTAGATTCAGCTATCCTCCTAGAACACCATTCCTTTCACTCAATCTCAGATCTATCAGACTGCATCTCTTCCTCCCATCATTTCTTTCTCTTCTAGGAAATATTCCTCCATTCCTGCCATTTTGTCTTCAACCTCCTGAAACCATCCAACACTAACTTGGACTCTCCTTATTCATCCATGCAGACATGTTTTATGAGGTATTGCAAGCCTCCTAAGGGTTGCCTTTATCAGTAGTGCTTCAGAATTTGAAAATACGGGAAGGGTTCAAACTTGGGCCAACAATACTGACTGATGACAAACATGGAGACTGGAAAGAACATTAAATCATAATTGTGGGGTACAAGCATTGGTGGGGACCCAAGCTTTGCCCTTTAATAGGATAGTAACAGTACTAGCAGTCAGCAAGAATAATTAATTAAAATAGGAACTATGTGCTTCACTCTACTAACACCTACTGTGGGTTATTTACTCCAGGTGCAAAGGTTACTCTGGTGACTCTCAAAGAAACTCTTAGGATATAGCAGAGGCTGGTTGGTATCCCATAGTGCCAACTGGGCAAGTGGCTTCCCTTACTCTATGTCACTCCTTTCCTATTCAATCAACTCTAATGGTTCCCAATCACCTCCAGGATTAAATATAAAAGCCTCTGTTTGGAATCCAAGTTCCTTCACATGCTAGCTCACTCCTACTTTTAGTTTTTTTATACCTTACTCTCTACCAGTTGACACTGGTTTCCTTGCTATTCTTTGTACAAGACGATTCATCTCCTGGACTGTTTATTTGTACTAGCCTTCCCCTTTGCCTGGGATTCTCTCCCTCCTCTTCTTTTCCTCCTACTTTCCATGGCTTTCTTCAAGTTACATCTAAAATCCTGCCTTCTGCTAGAATTTTCCCTAATATCTGTTAATGCTATTGTCTTCCCTCTCTTGATTATCTCTGATTTATCTTGTTTGTACATAGTTTGCTAGACTGTACGCTTCTTGAGAGCAGGGACTGTCATTTGCTTTTCTTATCTCGAATTCTTAGCAGTGCTGGGGTCCTAGCAGGTACTTAGTAAATGCTTGCTGACTGACTTCTCACTGTTTTTCTTTTTCTAATTCATTCACTCATTCATTTTCTTAGTGCATTTAAACCTTGCCAAAGTACTTTCCTTATAATTGCTTTGTAAGGTGGATCATGTAGCTCTCATTTCCTGGGAAAAGAAAATTGAGACTCAAAGAGTGACTTGTTGAGACACACAGGAATGATGAATAAGTGGCAGCATTAGGGCTTAAACCCAGCTCTTCTGGGTGTATTATTTACCATGTGCTTTGTCCACCATGCCAATAGATAAATGTCATTGCATCTTTATGGTTTTCAAAGGTCTGTCATAGACATTGCTATTTGATCCTCTCAAAAGTCCTATGAACTACTCGGGGAATAGATACCACTATTCCCATATCACAGATGAGAAAACTGAGTCCCAAAGAGGTTTGAGTGACTTGCCTAAGGTCACACATTCCTGTTAAATATCTTTCTTACCATGAGAGGGTAAGGGTCTACAGTCCTATGCTCCTACCCAGTGGAAAGCAAGATTCTTCAGGTCCTTGTGGCTGGAACATGTTGAGGGACAAAGTTCTTTAAGGAACACATGGGGAAAAGGCATAAGATGTAGTTTCATCTTAATCATCACGAGGTCCTCTCAGCTGCAAATTACTTCCTGATCCTGTGTCCTATCACTTAGGCTTTGGTGTTTGCTTAGGTTAGGAATAATTTGACTTTTAGAGCAGAAAAAAGAGAACAAGACCATGCAAAAAGAGAATAGAATTCTCCATCCAAGTTTCATCATGAAACCAAAATCATATATCACTGTCTCTAATTTTTTCTTTAAATGTTTTCAACCCCCATTAACAAGCATTTATTTTCATTCCTTTCTATCTCTCCTGTTGGGAGGGAAACAACAACAAGAAAATCTTGCAGGGTCAAGTAAAACAAAACCCCACATTGGCCATGTCCAGAACTGTATGGTTTTTTTTCTACCCCTTGAGTTCATCATCTTTTTATTAGGAGTTGGATAGTACTCTTCATCATTGTTCTTTTAGAATTGGGGTTGGTCAGTGTATTGATAAACATTCTTTAGTCTTTAAAGGTTGCTTATCTTTACAATTACAGTGACAGTATTTTACAAATAGTATCTCTTTTCATTCTCATAACAACCCTGGGAGGTAGGAGCCATTATGACCCCATTTTACAGATGAGGACACTGAGTCTCATAGAGGTTGAGAAACTTGCTCAAGGTCACATGGCTTCTAAGTTTCTGAGGTTATATTTGAGCTCAGGTCTTCCTGACTCTGGCTCCAGCCTGTAGCATCTACCCAAAGTAGACAAAGTCTAAATAAGATAGTCTCTGCCCTCAAGGAGTTTATATTCTTCTTTTTCTTTTTTTTTTTTTAAGTGAGGCAATTGGGGTTGTGACTTGCCCAGGGTCACACAGCTAGTAAGTGTTAAGTGTCTGAGGCTGGATTTGAACTCAGGTACTCCTGACTCCAGGGCTGGTGCTCTAACCACTGCGCCACCTAGCTGCCCCAAGTTTATATTCTAATAAGAGAATAAAACATATGTAAGGGAGTAGTGGCCAGGTCCAGGCAGAATTGCTTTGGCCTGAGAAGTCACTGGGATGAGGAATGGAACCATAGGGCAAATGATTCCCAGGAATGGTAGTGCTGAATTGATTGTTTTTCCTAGAGCTATAGGCAAAAGTATTATCTAGGCAGAGCATGGCATAAATTTGGTTGAAATGGAATGTGCTATGCTTGGGTCGGCCTAATATGGAGAACTCTTGCCCAAAAGGAGTTCAGGGCCCCAGGGTGGGAGCTAGAGGGCTGAGTAGGAGTGCAAGGCAGAGGCAGAAAGGAGCATGAGAACATGACCATGGGGAGGACAGGAAGATGGACTTAGAGCTAAGAGATCTGAATTTGAGTTACAGCTCAACCATTTACAAGTTGTACAATGGTGGCAAGTTACTGATCACCTCTGTGTCTCAGTTTCTTCAGTTATAAAATGGGATTACTAATATATGCCCTACCTAGCTTGTCACACAGTGTCCTTGTGAGGATCAGATAAGATAATGCAGGAGAAAATGCTTTATAACCATAAAACATCATATAAATGTGAGGAATTATTGCTTCTGTTCTTGCTTTTAGAATCATTCATCTTCCCCCACATTTTCCCTTCATTGGTGGGTTTCTATTTTTCTTTTTCATACTGTCCTGGGATTGCTTTTTTTGTTTGTTTTTGTTTTTTTTTTCAGGGCAATGAGGGTTAAGTGACTTGTCCAGGGTCAAACAGCTAGTAAGTGTCAAGTGTCTGAGGCCAGATTTGAACTCAGGTCCTCCTGAATCCAGGGCCGGTGCTTTATCCACTGTGCCACCTAGCTTCCCCCTGGGATTGCTTTTTGACCCACCTGCTAGAGCAACTGGTTTAATTGCTTTTGGTTATACTGGCTGCCCATTTTTTCTCTTGAAGGAGAAACTGTTTCACACCCTTATTATCTTTGGGGGACTATTTCAGCAGGACTTGTCAGTTGTGCCATTAGATTCATTTACAATATAATTTGAATTGTGGAGATACAAAGAATTGGCTTGAGGAAACTTTCTTATCCTATGATCAAATCGAATAAAGAAGATACTATTTGTAAAGAGTTCACCGCAGTGCCTGGCACATTAATAAATGCTTGTTCCCCAGTCCCTACCCCCATGAAAACAGTGGAGTAGCAGGAAGTCCAACGGACTGGAAGGAGGGAGACTTGGGCTCTTGTCCCATCTGTACCCATCACTACATGACTGAAGACAGGGTATTTAACCTTTCTAGGCCTTGCTGGATAATCCCAAATGTTTTCACCAGCTTTAACATTCTATGAACTAAGGTTCTCTCTAGGTAGGTACATTCGACGTTCTCATGTCCCCTTGATCTCTTCCAATCTACATTCTCCGTTCTAAAGTCCCTTTCAGCTCTGAGATCCTGTGTCTGACATTTTATGTGCACAGTATAATTAGGTCAGTATTATTTATTTTCCTGAGCTAACAATCTTTATACATTGCCATTTCTGAAGCCAAGTTATTTCTATCATCCCCAAAGGGGGTCCTTGTTAGGTGCTATTTTTATTAACAAACAAATGTTCCAACTTAATTGGCTTCCGGGCTAATGAATTTGGTTTCTCCATGAAATTAATCAACACTAACTAGGTTTCTAAGTCATTCCTTTGTCCCTTTTTCCTTTGGCCTGGGTTAGCTTTTCTATCTTTGGCACTGCCTGGGTTTTTCCAAGCCAATGTGGATATGTGGACCAACCCCCAACCAGGCTGCTTCTATTGAATTCCTAGTCAAATTGGGTTTGGATGCTACATATCTCCCTGGCCTGTCAGGTTTCATTGGCTCTGATCCCAGGCCCTCAGTGTCAACACAAGCCTATCCAACATGCTGAGCTTCTTGTATAGTCAACGATATTTGGATATCAACAGAAGTACCTTCATAGGCTGAGACACTAGCCAAGTGAGATCACTGGTAGAGGATGGTTTTGCCAGTGATAAAGGCAAGCTTAAAGAATTAAGCTACCAGTGGCAAGCCAGGAAAACAGCATCAGTAGCTGAATTCAAGTCACAAATCATCAGAATTGGAAAGGACCTTAGAATTATCTAGTTCTTATCCTCTTGTTTTGCCAATAAGGAAGTAGAGGAACAGAGAAGTGACTTGCCTAAAATCACGTAATGAATTAGTGTCATAGCTGGGATTACTCTGAGATGCTTTTAGAATTAAAGTCAAATGCTTCCTATCAGAGGCAGCTCCATAGCACAGTGGATAGAGCGCTGGGCCTGGAGTCAGGAATTCAGTCATTTTTCAGTCATGCCCCCATTTGGGATTTTCTTGGCAGAGATCCTGGAGTGATTTGCCATTTCCTTCTCTAGCTCATCTTACAGATGAGGAAACTGAGGTAAACAGGGTTATCTTTCCCAGAGTCACATAGCTAGTATCTGAGGCCAGAGTTGAAATTAGGAAGATAAGTCTTTCTGACTCCAGGCCCAGAACTCTATCCACTGAACTACCTTGCTGCACCAAGTTCTATGCGTCTTATTTTATGAATTTAAAAACATTTTTCTGGGAAGGGATCCTTAGGCTTTACCAGACTGCCAAAGGGTTCTATGATGCAAAAAAGGTTAAGAACCCCTGGTCTGGGAGGTTATCTTTATTTATTGAAGTCTAGAACCCCACACTTAGAGGCTGGGATTATTGGAATTTGACCACCAAGTGGGAGAACATTCTCTGGAATCCGGCTAAAGCTATAGCTTCTCCATGTAAAAGAAGTCACATCTAGACCTAAAGGTAGAAGCAGGGTCACAGGCTGCTTCCAGTCTGCCATCTTGGATCCCTGACTAAGTCTAATCATTTGAGAAACCTGAAACAGGCACTAAGATTTATTAATACTGATCAATTTTTTTTTGAGGGGCAATGAGGGTTAAGTGACTTGCCCAGGGTCACACAGCTAGTAAGTGTCAAGTGTCTGAGGCCAGATCTGAACTCAGGTCCTCCTGAATCCAGGGTCAGTGCTCTATCCACTGCTCCACCTAGCTGCCCAATACTGATCAAATTTTTAAAGCCAGTAGCATGAGAGTGGCTGGATTTCTATATCTCCACTGAGGTCAGATGAAACCATGATTCATAAGCCTTAGAGAAAGCCCTGGATTTAGTGGTGTCCTGGAGCATATTCTCATACAAGCTTGTTACTGTTTTAACATTCCTTCTGAAATCACTTTAAAAAATAAAATTTTCATCTAAGCCTATGTCCCCACAAGCAGCATGAATCACAGCTGATTTAACATAGAGAAGGCTAATCCAGACAAGTAAATTACAGAAATATGACTCTAGACCTCTAAGTGATCTCAGAGGTCATCTAGGCCAAACTCTTCATTTTATAGATGAGGAAACTGAGTTCCAGGGAGGTCAGGGAATTTGTTCCCTCTCAGACAAGCAAGTAGGCACCAGAGACAAGATTTGAACACAGACCTCTTCTTCCAGAATGGATGCTCTTTCCAATACATGATAGCAATGTTTCAGCAGCTTGGAATAAAAGGAGCTACTGATTCAAGCCAAGGGCAATATGGTGGAGTGGTCATAAGAGGTCTGGGTTTGAGATGGAGACTTGGATTTGTATCCTTGTTGGACCTAGTTGACCTTGGATAAGTCATCAGAAAGTAAACTCTCAAAAAAAAAAAAAGTAAACTCTCACAAAATTTCCTCAACCATAAAATGACGGATTGGAAAGATAATTTCAAAGGTTCCTTCAAGCTCTAACCATTCTATGTTTTTCTTTAGAGGATATTTTGATGGTTTTGGCAACTTTCAGGTCACATTTTGAATAAATGACTAGAAACTTGATTAAGTACTTCTCATGTGCCAAGCAGCATGCTAAATGCTAGGGATACAAATACAAAAGCACGGACATTTCCTGCCCTCAAGGACCATATATTGTAAAATACAATATATCATACAACTATATTATAAAATATAATACACATAAAGGAGTAGTGGCCAAGGGTGGAGCACTTTATTCTGGGGAGATATGGTGGATGGTAAGTGGAGCCATAGAAGAATAAATGAGACTCCAGAACTGGAGGAAATGAGGCAGAGTACTAGTGCAGGGCCATGGAGAAAAAGGTTGACACATCCCTTCCAGGAACAATGATTGAATTGGTTACAGAAGTAGAGGGGGATGAAAGGAGTAGGATAAGAAGGTACTTGTGTAATGCCAAGGCAATTATTGAGGCTATGTAGAGCCAGGAAGTGAAGCATGGCTAGAGTCTTGATCAGGCTGGGTCAAAAGTCACAAAGGGGTTTCAATATTTAATAACCCCTTTATTTTTTATTTATAATACCATAGCATCATATACAGTATATACATATATACATATGAATTTATACTATGTGTGAAAAATCAAATCTTATAAATGGTGAAAAATAAATTTTCAAAAAGTTATGAAGACATCATGACTTTTGGCCCACCCTGTAGAAATAGTGGGCCAGGTGAGGCCCCAGAGTAAAAGTTCTGGAGATAAAGGAATGGTTGAGAAATCTCTCAAGAGTATGCTGCTGCAGTAGGGGAAGAGGGAATTATATAGATCCATGAAAGGGTGCCTGTGGGTGAGATTAGATGAGAGAAGCAGCACACGGTGTGTTCAATAGCTTCATCTTAGAAAAAGAAGGATCCAAGGAAATGTGAAAATGAGGTTAGGCTAGGTCAAGAGCCAAAATCTAAAGGACTGAGATGGGAAGAAGGATGCCAAGGGCTAGAGAAGAGGCTTCTAACCAATGACGGATATAGAGAGATCAGGAAGTAGCTTTACTGTGGCTGTCTGATGAAATCGGCTTCCCAAGGACTTTGGCCCTTTACAACAGGGTGGTGCATTTCCTTCCCCTTGCCCTTCCCCCTACCCTATTCTATTGTGGTGCCACGCCCTACCCCTCTGCCAGTTTGCTTTGTCACAGGTCCCAGCCCCCTCCTGAGTCAGACTAATAAGACTGGCCTTGGACAGGTTTCAATTCAAATTGTTAACGTCAACTCCTCTATACAATAAGTGATCACTGAAAAATGGTCTTTAATGTCCCT
Organism: Dromiciops gliroides; assembly: GCF_019393635.1. NCBI lineage: Eukaryota > Metazoa > Chordata > Mammalia > Microbiotheria > Microbiotheriidae > Dromiciops > Dromiciops gliroides. The sequence continues at coordinate 79,972,064 of NC_057866.1, read as the reverse complement.
TCTAGCTTTGATATTATATGATCCTAGTTGTTGTTTTTCTTAGACATATTGTATTTCAATTTTCACATGAATATTAGGGCTTGGATTTTAAGTAGGGATCAGCAAATGAGTTCAATTTGCTAACTTTGGGATTAGCTGTTCAGTGTCAACCTATTAGAACTCAGGTCTTCCTGACTCCAGGGCCAGTGCTTTATCCACTGCAGCGCCATCTAGCTGCCCATGTGTGTATAATATTTTCTTGGTCCTGTTTCACTTTATATCATTTCATATATCTTCCCATTTGGGTACTACTCCTGACTCACAAGAATATTCTGCCCCTAAAGCTCCCCTCCCCCCTCCCATTACTCTCCTATTTTTCAGATTTTTTTGGTATGTTGTCTTCTCCCATTAGCATGGGAGTCCTTAGAGAGCAGGGGCCATCTTTCTTTTTGTATCCCCAGCACTTAGTGCAGTGCATGGCACATAGTGCCTAATAAATGCTTTCCACCTTGACTTGATGTACCATGCTTCTCTGTGCTCTTCTTCATCTTTTACAATGCAGTGACACAAATGTTTAGCCATCCCCATGCTGATAGTAGGCTACTTATTCCTTTTTTAATTAATAAAATTCACTTGTACCACATCTGAATTAATAGGGTCCTATTTATTCTTCCTCTGCTTATATAATAATAAAACTAATAATTTACATCTCAAACACCACCTTAGAGTTTACATAGATAGCATTTTCCTTATAAGAATGCTATGAGGTATGTAGTAAAAGTATTGTTTGTCCCCATTTTACAGATGAGGAAACTGAGATTCCAAAAAGTTGAATTATTCGCTCAGTATCATATGGCTAGTTAAGGTAGGATTCAACATCAACATGCTTTCCTCACTTGCAATGTAGAACTGTAGATTCATAGAATGACACCATTGGAAGGCACTTTAGATCTTAGCCCAATGTCTTAATTTATTTATGGAGAGAGCTGAATGTTTGTTTGCAAAAAACCCTCTTGGACTTTCTTTTATTTCATTTGAACCCATTTCATTAGTTTTTCCTTCCTTTTTCCTCTAAGAGATCAAGAGATGACAAAGTTATGAGTTTGGCCATTTGTCGACAGTTTGATTCACATAGAAGGTCTTGCTTAGCAGTTTGAGTCTTTGATCTATAGACAAGACAGTTGGGTTTTATTTCTAGGTCTGATAGCATTATGTAGTAGAAAGTGTACCAAGAGGACTGGGGTTCTAATTTGGGCTCAGCTGCTCACCACCTGTGTGATCACAGGCAAGGCACTTCCTCTTTCATTAACTTTCCTCCTCTGTAAAAATGAGTGGACTAAATTAGATGACCTCTACGGCTTCTTTAAGTTTTAGATTCTGTGGATTGGGGGATAGGGGGAAGAGACAGAGAGATAGACAGAGACAGAGACAAAGAGGGAGAGGGAGACAGAGACAGAGAGAGATAGATGGAGAGATAGAGACAGAAAGAGATGGGGGAAGGGAGCGAGGGAGGGAGGGAGAGAGAGAGAGATTATAGTGATAAAAGCATTAATATTTACTAAAGCACTTAGTGTTTCTTAGAAAAGAAAGGCAGCAACAGACCTTTATTTAGGCTGTGTTCTTAACCAGAAAGCTAATTCTGCTGATTGTTCCACAGCAAAACATGTAGGAGGCAAAAATAGGACCAAGGGAACCTTAGTGTTCATCAGTTTCCTCTGTGCTATTTTCAGAGAAGAAATAGCATTTTTAAGAAGAAAGAGGCATCTTTAGTCCCTCTGTCCTTAGAGTTTGGGCTTTCTGTGCCTATACTTAAAGCTTTTGGGGTGACTAGAGTGGCCATGGGAAAGTTATCAGTTCAAAGAGTTTTTTTTACTTTCTCTAAAAGAATCAATCAATGAGCAATTATTAAGCACCTACTATGTACCAGGCACTATGCTAAGTGATGGAGACACAAAGAAAGACCAAAAAATAGTCTCTTCTCTTAAGAAGTTCACAGTCTAATTGAGGAGACAACGTGCAAACAACTATACATAAACAAGCTATATATAAGATAAATTGAGACGTTGTTATTGTTAGTCCTTCAGTCTCAAAGAGGACCATGACATGCAGGTGATGTCATGATTTTTACTGAATTGGATTTAAGTGAGAGAGGGCTATACAAGGTCACCAACCTCACTCTCTCCTCTCTCCTCCAGAACCATCTGGGTCCAGTGGCAAGATATACATAAGGATGACTGGAAATGGTCCCAGATGTTTAAGGCAATAGTGGTCAAATTACTTGCCCACAGTCACACAGCCAGTAAGAGTCTGAGGTGAGATTTGAACTCCACTCCTCCCAACTTCAGGACCATGTAGTCTCAGAGGGAAGGCACTAAGATTACAGCAGACAGAGAATGTTTCTTGCAGAAGGTGAGACTTTTGCTGAGACTTGAAGGAAGCCAGGGAAACCAGGAGACAGAGATGAGGGAGAGTGTTCCAGGTGTGAGGGACAACCAGTGAAAATGCTCAGAGGTAAAAGATGGAGAGCTTTTTTGGGGGAGGAGAAAGGACGCCAGTCTCATTGGATGACCAGAATGTGGAGGAGAGTGCATTTTAGTGGCAAGGACATCTAGTTATTACTGAGAGGTTCCCCCTGCTGTCATCCAAAAGCTACACATAATTGGCAAGTCCCATGCCTGGAGGCATGGGGAGGGTGAGATGGAGAGGGGTATGTTGGGGGTTATAAGAGAAATTGATTAAGATGTAATTGACAAGGAGGCAGCTAAGTGGCACAGTGAATAAAGCACCAGCCCTGGATTCAGGAGGACCTAAGTTCAAATCTGGCTTCAGACACTTGACACTTACTAGCTGTGTGACCCTGGGCAAGTCAATTAACCCTCATTGCCCCACCAAAAACCAAACCAAAACAAAAAAGATGTAATTGCCAAAAAAAAAAATGTAATCGTCCCCCTAGGGATTCAGCCTTTAACTTGAGAGTGCTGAGTTGGGGAGGTATCCTGGAGAAGGTGCTGGATTTATTTTATGGTTTCCAGGTCAGTAGTCATAGTGGCTTCAGGGTTAACTCTGTGAAATTCAGTAGCAGAAATATAGTTGTCCCTGAGAATGGTATTATTGTTGTTGTTTTCTCTTATAAACTTAGTGATTGGAAGAAGTCTTAATTGTCTTCCTGGACCTAAAGTCAAGACATCTAGGTTCAAATCCAGAATTGCTACCTGTTAACCAAGAAACCTTGGCTAAGTCTGTGTTGGTTTCCTCATCTTTAAAATGTCACTAATATGGGGCAGCTAGGTGGTTCAGTGGATAAAGCACCAGCCCTGGATTCAGGAGGACCTGAGTTCAAATCCGGCCTCAGACACTTGACACTTGCTAGCTGTGTGACCCTGGGCAAGTCACTTAACCCTCATTGCCCTGCAAATAAATAAACAAACAAACAAACAAATAAATAATAGATAGATAAATGAATGAATGAATAAATAAATAAATAAAATGTCACTAATATTATTTACAATATACATCTCACAAGGTTATTGTAAGGGAAACAATCTATAAATGTTAAAGCATTATAGAAATGTGAGTAGTTGTCATTATTATGTATGACACAGGATTTAGAGCTTGGAAGGGCCTCTGGAGACCATCTAATCCCAACCCTTCATTTTCTAGATAAAGGAACTGAGAGCCAGAAAGATGAGATGACTTGCCCCTGGTTACTTTAACACATCAGTAAATCTGTGCTCCCAAAGCCCTAGGTCCTCCCTCTCTCCAGTAGTGTGGATCCTCGTCTATCTACATTTTCTCATCTTGGGTAATTCTCACCCATATTCTCCCACAAATCCCTAACAAAGATACTGCCTGGTGATATGTAGCAGTATCAATGGAAGACTATTGGTGTTTAAAATAAAATGGATTCTTTTGTTAGTTTGAGGTCATTGAAAGCTTCGCCCAATTTCCCAAATGCAATTCGGTCTGTTCTCTTCCTCCTATTCCAATTTCAGATCAGGTCACTTTCCACCTTCAGCCTCTACTCAAGATATAAGTGCTGATGAACCAATTCAGTGGGTTACCTTGGGATTTCCACATCATAGCCAGGACGAGAATCTTTCTTCATCCATCCATCTCCATCCTCTCCCGCCCCTCTCCCCAGTGTGGGGTTTTAGGTACATTTCTTTTGAGTGGCCAAGCTTTTCATTCATACTGCCCCCCAGAATCAGTTTGAAAAGTTTGGTTTTTAATATGCACAGAGGAACAAACCAGTGAATGAAGAAGGCATATTATGCAGGCTTCAAGATGTAGGTAGCTGTATGACCCATAGAGCTAATCTCTAGAATACACATCTTGAACAATGAGGTAGGCTCAAAATTTAAGAGAAAGCAAAAAAAAAGCTGAATATATATATATATATATATATATATAATTATAAATTAAAGAAGGACCATGATAGAGAAGTATATGGCACAGAGGATAGGACCCTGGACTAGGAGACAGAAGAATGTGAGTTCAAGTACTGTCTGAGTTTGCTGGCTTTGTGACCTTGGGCAAGTCACTTCATCACTGTGGGCTTCAGTTTCCTTATTTCTAAATATGGGTTGAGGGTAGAGAGCATTGTACTTGATGGCTCTGAGATCCCTAGCTCTAATTCTGTGATTCTATAAGTAATCTACAAACCATTGGCCTCTTTAATTTCTTAATTCTGCACCCTATTTTTCAACATATTTTCACTGACCCACTCTTGTACCCCCCTTCAGCCATTCAACAAATATTTATTAAGTGCTTAATACATGCAAGGTGCTATTCTAGGAACTTTTCATTGAAAATCATTGACAGAAAAGGCTCTTTTTCTATGTCTATCTGTTTAGCACCGTGTATGGACATAAGTGCTTAAATGGTTTGTTTCATTCATTCATTCATTGAAACTGCAGGAGGACTCTGTCTTTGCTTCTCTGTCTTTGTCTCTGCCTTTCTCTGTAGCTTTGTCTGAGTCTCTGTCTCTATCTTTGTCTCTGCCTCTTTCTGTCTCTATGTGTCTGTCTCCCTGTCTCTCTCTGTCTCTGTCTCTCTGTCTCTGTGTCTGTCTCTCCGTCTCCCTGTCTCTCTCTGTCTCTGCCTCTGTGTGTGTGTGTGTGTGTCTGTCTGTCTGTCTCTGTCTTTCCAATTCACATCAGCAGTGCTTTTCACCACCATCTTTGGCACATAGCTAACACCTTCATTTTTTTTTTCATTCACTCACTTATACTGAAGCCACTAAGTCTCAATGAACACACTAATTTGGCTTGCAGAACCTTATCAAACTGTAGCATTTCATTCCCTGCACTGGATACTAGCACATAAGGTATAATGGTCTCTGGCCACAAAAGTCCTACCCCAAAACCTCATAGTGCCATGGAAGTGACCCTGGTTTTTAAAGAAAAAAAACACAAGTTTTAGCAATTTCTAGCAATTTGGAATGCCCTGGAGTAGATTGTCCCAGTGACAGACCATTTCTGCTATCCAAGGCCATCAAGTATGGAGACATTCCATCACTAAAAGATGATGCTTTCTTTGGGGGCTGCAGCCAATGAAACAAAACGCCACCAAAGTGCAGCTCCCCTACCTCCTGCAAATGGTGACCACCAGCATTTGAGAAATAGTCACTGAATGATCAGAGGGTATTGCATCTTTTTGAGTAGAAAAAGAGGTAAGTTTTAGATATTGAATAGTACCAACCATCCAGGTTGGCCATAGATTCCCATGGATCTGAATGTTCCCTCTGAAAGCTGAGTATGTTTTGGAACAAGTCACCAGATAATGAAGCCACCACTGCAGGAATGAACCCACTATTCAGAGACTCAGAATGAGTTCATTAGCAAATAAAACAAGCCCCAAGAAAGCTCATTATTTCTGAGTAAAAATGGACTTTTTTCACTATGGTGCCCAGGCTGCCACTTGGTTCTCTCTCTACAGCATTCAAAAGGCTACCCTGTGTGCTTAGCCCTTTTACCTCTGTTAGAGAAGCCATAAGCAATGCTTTAAGAAGCAATTCTTTCTCAATTATAATAAAATCTTATTTGTTTCAGGAGACTGCATATTCCAGCAGAAGCCTTTAATAAATTTTTATGATCCAGGACTGACCTGTGTTTTCTCACTCAGAGCTTGTTAAGTATAAATTCAGTGTTGAAGTTTATGTTGTTTTTCAGGAAGTACCTAAGATGTAGTCTCTGCATGTTGTCAGGTTGCAGGTAAGGGAGAGAAGAAGAGGGTGGCCTGGCTTCTGTAGCTTTTGACTTCATTGTCTGGCAATGTCTCGCTTCTCCCTGTCCCTGCACCTGTGCAATGCCTAACTCTCCTTTCCTCTTGCCATTCTTGTCTGGGGATGTGTCTTTTGCTTCCTTGAGTATTTTCTACTTTCTTTGTATTTCCCCCACAGTGCCAAGCTTGTGTCTTAATCAAAAGTTTTTAATGACTCCCACTTCTACCCTTATACCACCACTTGCTCATGCCCAATGGATGGAATCCAGACTTCTTAATCTGGCATTTAGAATCCTGCACAACCTGGCTGGAACCTACTATTTCAGCCCTTTCTGATGTAATTGTAGTATTGGCATACTGTTCAAAATGGATTAATTGAATTGGTCACAAGATCTCCCATCTGGGAACCTCCACATGTAGTCTTGCTTATGGTTGGAATATCCCATTACCACCATCTCTGCTTGTAGATAGCTTACCCATCCTTCAAGTCCCCAATTAAATGTCAAGTCTTTGACTAAGTTTTTCATTATCCTCTTAACTATAAATGCTCTCACTATAATTTTATCTCATTGCTCCTTATATTACCTGGACACACTTAATCAATTATAATTTTTCATGTACTTCTCTGTTCCTCTTATCTTTATGCATATCCCCCAGATAGATTATAAGCCCCCTGAGGGGAGGGATCACATTTTATTGGTATTTAATCAGATCTTTTTATCTTTCCCTGTATCTATACGTATCTATGCATAATTATCCTAGATGCTTAATAATTTTTTTGTTAACTGAATAAATGAATGGTAGGTGCTCAAATAATTACTTATTTCTGTGAGGATTTAGGGCTTTTCTAATAGTATGGGTAAAATATTTATATAATTTTCTTCACTTATCTCTGTAGAAATAACAAGAGTATTACACTATCTAAAACTTAAGAGGTTATAACTAGCATCAGTTCTAAACATAGACTAAAGGTGATGATTTGATATGATGATATATGACAAAAGATAAATGATAAGATTTGAACAAAGACCCCTCAGTTTAAAAATATATCTTTGCTGGCCCTAGTATAGTGGCTGAAAATCATTCATTCATCCACAAATTCATTGAGTATTCATTAAATCTCTACCAAGGTACTACACTGAGCTCACTGTTTTGATTTAAAGAATCCAAGGTAGCTATTAAAATATAAATGTTACATAAAATAGGAACATTAATATCTTATTGCCTTTAACACCTTGGTAAAAAGCCAGTAACACCTTAGCTCCTTCTACTTCAGTGTTCCTAGCAGAAAGTAGGGTTCTGTATGCTTGAGAAACAGGATAGGTAAGTTTTAAGGATGGATAGGGTATCAAAAATGTTGGGCAATACTAAGGAGGGCAGTTTTAAGTGGATCAGATACCCAAGACTTGCTTCTTCAGAGAGCAACATATTGGATGCTTGAAAAAAGGAAATAACAGAAAGAAGAAAGTTAGCTATTGTAGCCAGGTTGTCAGGATCAACCAGGCAAGGTTAATAGACTAAGACTGGCAGAGAGGATGGAGTTGTACATTACCCACATGTAGAGATAGCATGGAGCAGAGCTTTGCCAGCCAATAGACTCAGAAGGAGAAAGAAGCAAGTGATGATCAAGGAAAGGAAACCAAAGATAAAAAGCTATAGAATCAGAAAAAGGAATTGTCACAGGAATAAAGATAGCAGTTTCAAGAATGAAGGTTTGAAGGGGCAGCTAGGTGGTGCAGTGGATAGAGCACCAGCCCTGGAGTCAGGAGTACCTGAGTTCAAATCCGGCCTCAGACACTTAACACTTACTAGCTGTGTGACCCTGGGCAAGTCACTTAACCCCAATTGCCTCACTTAAAAAAAAAAAGAATGAAGGTTTGCAATCTGGGACAAATGTACTAGAGCTCATCATTTCTGTTCTCCTCTCAACCATCAAACTTCTCTGTTTCTGTATGAAGGCATTAGCACCTTCCCAAATACCAAGGTTCATAATAGCAGAATCATCCTTAATGCTTCTCTTTTCCTCACACACCATCTCTAATAAGTTGCCAGGTCTTGTTGCTTCTAACTCTAAAGTCTCTTTTATTCCTTCCCTGCTCTTTCCCTGGTTGAAGGTCTTGCTGCTCAGTGTTAAGGCAAGGTACACATCCCTATAGTTGAGTCTTTGAAGGTTGAAAGACAGATGTAATGGTGGCTAGAGCTGGTCTGAGAAAGTGTTTCTGACATCGTTAGATTTACAACAGTTTGATTGTGCTCTAGGAAAATCAGTCAGTCTATGGAGAACTATATCAGTGCCTTGTTTTAGCACTGGGATTTAGACTTCAGTCTCACAGCAAAGATATAGATCATAGCATCAGAAATTCAGAGCTAGGAATGAGCTTGTAATCTATTGTAATTTCTCATTTTACAGATGAGAAAACTAAGGCAGAGAGAATTTCAATGACTTGCCCATGATTCATATTTGTCTGAGATGGAATTGGAACCCTAGTCTTCTTGAGTCCAGGTGCAGTGCCCAATTTACTACACTACGCTATCTTTTCAGAATGCTTAGCATGAATTCTTCAGGCTCACACAGGCAGGATGTGTCAGAGGCTAAGAGGCTGGCTCTCTATCCACTACTCTGGAGATCCTGGGAAGTGGTATTCTTGAGACCCTTGGGCCAACATCCTGCTGTCCTGTCGGCCTGTGCAACTATGACCAAGTGGATTATAGCTGTCTCTATAGTGTTTTCTAAACTAGTCATGGCTTCACTAGACATATTCTTCTCTCTTTCACAAGGAAATGAGAAGTCTGTAATAGGACACAACTTCTCTGATCCTTGATCTTATACTGTGGCCTGGGCAATAAGAGGCAGCTAGACTTGAGCCTAAGGGGTTTCTGCCTTTGAGAAGGGCTGGGTTGAGACTCGAATGGAATGTACGCTGGATGGTACATGTGAGTAATGCTTCTGCTTTTAATACCTTAAATCCAATTAAACTGTTTAAATGCCAGAGGGGTGGTGGAGGGGCATTTGACTGATAGCCCAGAAGAGAAGAAAGGAGTGGTTCATAAGTGGACAAAGAAGCCAAGGGATTTGATTAGAAAGGCAGCATAGTACAATGGAAAGAGAATTGGCTTTGGAGTTAGAGATCCTAGGATCCAAGCTGGCTTCTGTCACTCCTGATGGGACATTCTGAGCCTCGGTGTCCTTATCTCTCCTGGATGGTCTCTGATGCCCCTTCCAAGCCCTAGAGCTATGGGTTTGGTGTTCTCTCTCTCTCTCTCTCTCTCTCTCTCTCTCTCTCTCTCTCTCTCTCTCTCACACACACACACACACACACACACCTTTTAGACTGATATCAGGATTGCCACTTACTAGGTATGTGACCTTGAACCAATCATTTAGTCTCTCTGTGTTAAGTTTCCTCATCTATAAAATGAGGGAGCTGTACTGTAGTTCTTTCTAAAGTCTTGTGAGCCTATCACGTCAACATACTCAGATGCGGGTAGTAAAGTTATTGGATGATTGACAAGCAACAGTCTTTAGGGTCCTGAGATGAATAGGTAGCACCAGTAATATCCATGGTGCTCCCTCCTCCCCCATTCTTTAAAATAAAAAACAAAATTGACTAGTGTCTGTACCCCAGACTCAACATGTTATTTTCCTTCTCCATGTCTTTGCACAGGCCATCTCTCTTACCTGGGAATACACTTATTCTTCACCTCTGCCTCTTAGGACATGCATCCCTCTTCAATATGCAATTCAGGGGGTCTCCTTCTCTGTTAATGGTCCCCAGGTCCCTCCAGTTAATGCTAATGCTCTCTCCTTTCCCAAATGACCTTGAGTTTCCTTGTCTATGTATCTGTTTCAGCTCCCAATAGAACCTAATTTACCCCAGCCCCTAACCCAGAGTCTTGCATATAGTAGGAGTTTACCAAACATTTACTGGGGGCAGCTAGATGGTACGGTGGATAAAGCACCAGCCCTGGATTCAGGAGGACCTGAGTTCAAATCCGGCCTCAGACATGTAACACTTACTAGCTGTGTGATCCTGGGCAAGTCACTTAGCTGATGAATGAATGACTAAATAAACAAATGTTTGCTGCATTTTGTTATTGGTACACATGAGCCACTTAAAGAAATTAATTCAGGCTATCCACTGGAAGGCCAAATACTTTGGCCACTTAATAAGAGGACAGGACTCAATGGAAAAGACCCTGGTGTTGGGAAAGATTGCAGGAAAAAGGAAAAGGGAATGGCAGAAGATGAGGATAGATAGTGTCATGGAAACAATGAACAGGAGCCAAGACTGGCTCAAAAGTAGTCAGCACAAGTCACAGCTTTCAGGAACACTGAGGGATAATACTAGTAGGACACTGTCAGATATAGGCAAGTTTGTGGTTCCCTGCTAGACTGTCCCCTTGTGGGAAATTTGTGTGCACAGCCATGCTTCTCCACTATTCTAAAGGTGGTTGGAGATGAACTATGTGGTTTTGTCCATTTGTAGATTATGCTGCCATTGTGTGTGTGTGTGTGTGTTTTCTTTTTTGAAAACAGAACATGAAAATGTATTAAACAAGAGAAAAGAGAAGGAGAGAGCAGAAGACAATGTAGGGCAGGGGTAAAAGGCTGCAAAATCTCATTTATAAATGTAAATCCATACAATGCAGCTAATACATCAGATATCCCTGGAGGATTGCAATCTGTTGCTCTCCTTACCTCTCACTTGGAATGCTGAAATAGCCCCATAAACTCCAGGAATTTTCTCTGGCTGTACCCCACATTTGGAATGCTCTTCCTCTTCCACTCCAATGACTGATCTCCCTGGATTCCTTTAAATCCCAACTAAAATCCCACCTTTTAAAGGAAGCTTTCCCTAACTCCTCTTAACTCCGGCGCTTTCCCTTTTTTCCTTATTTATCCTGTATATAGCTTGCTCTGAACTTTTGGGTGTATGTGTTGCCTCCTCCATTAAAGCGCAGGTTCCTAGAAGGTAAGGATTATCTTTTGTCTCTTTCTGCAGCCCCAGCATTTAGCACAGATCCTGGCACATAGTAGGTGTTGGTTGGTTGATAATCTCTCTGCCTCCAATTTCCCCTGGGTTCCTATACATCCATCCATTTATCCACCCGCCCATTATCCATCCACAGAATAATCAACACTTATTCATCAGGTACCTGCTAGGTGCCACACCTCACACTTTTGTCATGGTCATCATCCTCCCTCTTCAAAAACCTTCTGTGGCTTCTTACTAACCAATGAAAAATGAGATGGGATAACTGGGCATAGAGGGCCTTTCCCATACTATGCCAACCCATACTTATAGCCACTATCTTTTTTTTTTATGTGTTCAAAACTCAAGCAGTCCAGCAATCCGGACTACTGTTTCCCCATCATGCCTTGCCTTTTTGCTTCCCATCAAGCTGTAGTGCCCTTCTGCTCCTTGTCTATCCATTGACACTCTATGTATCTTTCAAGATCTAACAAGGGACTTGAAACGAGAGGACTTGGATTTAAATCCTGGCTTTGACATTTATTATTAGCTGTGTGATCCTGAGCAAGTCACTTTAACTTCTCTGGGCTTCAGTTTCCTAATTTGAAAAATGAGGGGGTAGGGACCAGATGATCTCTAACATTTCTTTTAGCTTTAATAGTGTGAGGATTCATGATACTATGTGATATGGGCGGGGGGGGGGGGAGACACTAGATTTAGTCACATGGACCACTAAACTTCTCTCTGCCTTGGTTTCCTCATCGTTCAAATGAGGATATCAATAGCAATAAGTCCCTTGGGGCTGTTGGGAGAATAAAGTGAAATAATATCTGTAAAATGCTTTGCAAACCTTAAATAATATCTGTAAAATGCTTTGCAAACTGGGGGCAGCTAGGTGGTACAGTGGATAAAGCACTGGCCCTGGATTCAGGAGAATCTGAGTTCAAATCTGGCCTCAGACACTTGACATTTACTAGCTGTGTGACCCTGGGAAAGTCACTTAACCCTCATTGTCCTGCAAAAAAAAGTGCTTTGCAAACCTATATAGATGCTAGCTGTTGCTGCTGCTGCTGCCGATTTCTTAAGAAGGATGATGTGCTGCACCATATACCAGCCACCTACTCCAATGTTTCAGAGATTTGAGATTTCATCTGTGTAGGTTATGCCAACACCAGTATAGATTATAGCCACCTCCCTCACCTAAGCAGATGATATTAAGTTTCTGTGGCTGAAAAAAACTGATACCTTCAGGCTAGCCTTCTGGTGGTGAACCTCTGCTTCTGAATTTAGCTTAGCCAACCCTCATGAGGGGCATATGAGCAGTTTGTCCCTGAGGTCTCTCCAGCTTCCTAGACTCATCCAGAGCTAGCAATACAGAGGACTAGCCTTGAAGGCCTCCTGGGTCATGTTGGTACCATGGTGAGAAACTACAGGACTTGAGCAGAGAGTTTCACTACGGGGTGAGGAAATGTGACTCAATGCAACAAGAATTTATGCAGTAAAAAAAAAAAAAAGAATTTATGAAGTAAGGCACTGTATGAGGTGTTAGGTGTCAAAAGTGGGCCTGCCCCTAACCTGTTACTTCAGTTTGGGGGTTGAAACCAAAGGATGAACTCTATACAGTTAACAGAAGGAGGGTTTGCTTAGCTATAACATGGAAGGGCTATTCAATAAGGATGATCCAGCACATACTTTGCGCATCCATATCAAGGGTAGGGTATACTCCCCACCAAGGTCATAGAGTGGAAACTCCTACTGCCCCAGACACTCACCAACTCTGAAGAGCAACTACCTTAGGTGACCAGAAAACCATGCCCATATGGCCTCAGTCTAAAAGGAAGCTGCATCGAAGAGATTGATGCTTGAGCCTCTGGGCCGGTGAATCCTGGAGGCCTAACCCATGTTGGGCTGGAAACCAGGAGTGCTGGCAGGTGGTGGTGCTATAACATTGGGATTATAAAGACAAACAATCCCTTCCCTGGAGGATTTTATGTTCTAATGAAGGCGTTATAAAAGGTGAATACCAAATATATACGGAGAAGAAACAAAGTCATTTTCAGGGGTGAAGGGGTTGAGAGAGTGCTAACGATTGGGAGTCAGTCTGTCAGCAAATATTTATTAAGTACCATTATGGGCTAGGCACTGTGCTAAAAGGGTGCTCACCCCCCCCCCAAAGGAGTGATTATATACATACCAATGTGTGATCCCGAGTGAGTTATTTAACTTCTCACGGATCTAGGCAATTCTCTAAGACTATAGGTTATGAGAACAGCCTGACCTACATTGCTGGGCAGAGGGAGTGGCACTCAGGTGTATTCTCCACCATTGAAATCATAGGTACAGTGCCTATCCCTTCCCTAACCAGGTTTAAAGGGGGTGATGCTATAAAATACAAATCGGAACTTGCCTCTGGCTCCCTTGAGGTTTGTTAATCTGTTTCTCAGAGGTGTTCTTTCAAAGACAAAAGTAAACCTATGGAAGTACACTTTTTAACTACTTTACCAATACTGATGGCCTGTAGGAACCGAACATTTGTAAATCATGGGGAACACTGGGAAATCATTCCTAAAGAAGGCTTAGCCTGGCCAGGGAACAATGGAAGGATTAAGCAAACTGCATTTCTTAACATGAGCAATAGAGCTAACAAGCAAAAACACAATTTTCTGAAAGTGTGAAGACGCAGCAGAAACCTGTTTAGCCAATAGAATGAAAGGTTGAAAATGCGTCTATCAAGGCAAGCCCGAGTGCAAGGCCCAGAGAAACAAACAGAAAGAAGGTGCCAAATGTCAGCCAGGATGACAATTTTTGCTGACGGCCCGTTTTAAGGGTTTTCCTGCAATGGGAAAGCTCGGCGTCTTAATCCAATAAACCTTATTATCGACTCCAAAGATGTATAAAGTGCAAAGAAGGCAAAAAAAAAATACTGAATTCTGCTCTGCAACTTCTTGCAAAGATCTTCCCTCAGAAGTCTCCCCTTTTCTTGCCAAGAATGCTCATGTTCTGAGCCATTCCATACTTTGGCAGACTGCTTATTCTTTTCCACCCTCCTTCCCCATGGTCCCCTCCTCCCCCCAAACTTCCAACCAAGGTCAGAAAACCTGCCAACACCTCTCCATCTGACTTTTCCCTCTCCCTCTGTTACCACCCACCTCTCTCCTTTCAATTCCCAGTACAACAAGTTTTGAATTCTGGACAAAAACGGAATTTTTTTTAACTTTGAAGAAAACACACTCTGTTTCTCAGATGGCATCTCCAGTGTCAGATGAAATAGAATGGCCTTTGTTACTTTGTCCACTGTAAAAGATTACATGTGGTCCCCTCATCTGGGGGTGGTGTCAGAAGGTGATGTCACATTCGTTGACACAGTATAAGGCATGCATTGTCTGGGCTGTGGCTTTGAGAGTAACAGGACTCTTCAAGGAACAGGACAGCCTACATGGGACTGAAAAGCTCTTGGGATTCTGGATCCACTGAGTCTTACTTAACTTGGCAAAACCATGATGAATACCCAGAAACTTCCCATGCATATTCACTGCCCTTTTTAGATCCAATTCCCAGATTTTAGAGAGCCACAGAAATGTGTAATCCAGGAGAATTTTTTCTCCTGGGTGGTATATTTTGTGTGCACACGTGCGCGCGCACGTGCACACACACACACACACACACACACACTTATCCACAGGCATAGATTCTGCATCGCCTGACTTTTATGTCAGCTTCTAAAATTGGAGGTATCCAAAAATGGAATGGGCCATAATTGGGGAAGTAGTTGTTTCCCTTTGCTGGAAGTCTTCGAGAAATGACACTCGGTAGGTATATTGTAGTTGGGATTTTTTTTTTCCTTCAAGTATCAGACTAGATGGTTGCTGAGGCCCCTTCCAATTCTGAAATGCTGTGATCCTATTATTATGTAAAGATTACAAAATATAGTTGGGGTGGGGTGGGGAAGGGGAGAAAATAATGATACCTTCCATTCCAGTGATTTGTTTTTCAGTGTTTCTACATCTCTTGGAATTCCCAGATTTCCCAACATCCTTGTGAAGTAGGCAGAGCAGGTATCATTGTAAGCATTTTGTAGATAAGGGGCATGAGGCACAGAGAGGTTAAGGTCATCTATTTTGCAAATTTTACTGACTTCACAGTTTGAAGGAGAGCCTGCCTGACACCTCCTTCCTCTCCTTTATCCCCCACCCGACCTTCAAGGTAGTTCTATTCATAGAATCATAAAAACACAGATAGAGAGCTGAAGGGGACCTCTGGGGTCCAACCCCCTTATCTTACAGATGAAAAAACTAAGGCTCAGAAAGACTAAGTAACTTTCTTGATGTTACTCAGGTAGTAAGTACTCTAGAGTCTAGATTTGAACCCAGGTCCTATGACTCCAGAGTCAATATTTCTTTAAAAATTAAGTTTTATTTTTTAAAAATTATCAGGCTAAAACTCCCAGATGTTTTTTTTTTTCATATGAACTGTTGTTAAGCCAGATCTGCAAATCTATATTCGTGCAGTTCATCTTTTGAACCTTTGCAGGACTTGTCTTTTAGAATATATTTTCACGATGTTTATTGTATTTTGTTGGTCTATCATCTTCATTTCCTAACATAGTACATCCCTTCCCCCTACTCCACCTCAAGAATTGTTCTGTTGGTTGTAGGTATGGCTATAAAGCCAGAGAGAGAGTGAGCAGGGGGGCGGTGTTAGGAGGAAGCTGCATCAGAAAACTGCTGTCTTAACACAGATTAAGCAAATAATAATAAAAAGGAAAAAATAGCTTAGTGCAACTAACCAACACATCAACTATATATATATTGATCCACTCCCATAGTTCTCCACCTCCATAAAGAAGGAAGAGAAGTGGATTCTCATATCGCTATTTTGGGATTTACTTGAACAGCATTCTGTTTCAATAGTTTTATTGTTCATTCCATTCTCACTGCTGTAATCATTGTCTATTGTCTCTTATAGTCATTATTGTAGTCATTTACTCAATCAGGTTTTTGGTGTTATATATTTCTTCCAGCTGTCTTTTTTTCTTAATTGTCATACCGTGACAAACCTTTTGTTACAATTTTTTTTCCTAGTCAAATGCTTCCTTTCCTATCTTATTTGCATTAATTGTGTTTGTGACAAAGCCTTGTAATTTCTTTTATTTTTAATTAATTATATTATTTTTATAGTTGCTTATATTGTTTTCCTGGTTCTGTTCATTTCATTTTGCATCAGTTCCTATGCCTTCCACTGCTTTTTTCTGTGTCCATCATAGTTATTGTTTCTTATAATGTAGTAATATTCTGTTACAGTTGTGCACCATAATTTCAGTAATTACCAAATCAATAGGAACCTACTGTACTTATAGTTCTTTTCTACTACAAAAATTTCTATAGTAAATATTTTGGCATATTTGGGATCTTTACTTTTTTTTTTTTTTGTGAGGCAATTGGGGTTAAGTGACTTGCCCAGGGTCACACAGCTAGTAAGTGTTAAGTGTCTGAGGCCGGATTTGAACTCAGGTACTCCTGACTCCAGGGCCGGTGCTCTATCCACTGCACCACCTAGCTGCCCCTGGGATCTTTACTTTTAACATTGCTCTCCTTGAGGCATATGCCTAGTAGTAGAATCTCCAAGGGAAAGGGTATGGACATTTTAGTCACTTTCTTAATATAGTTTCAAGTTACTTTCCAGAATGACTAGACTAATTCACAGCTCTAGCAACACAAATTGGTGTGCCTGTCTTTCTACAACCCTCCCCTCTCCTCCCAAAAATTGATTATCCCTATGTTTTTTCATCTCTGCCAATTTGTTAGGTGTGAAATGAAATAATAGCTTTTCTCTGCATTTCAGTGATTTATTATTTAGCGGTTATTTTCAGTGATTTTCATCAGTTTTTCATATCGTTGATAGTAGCTTACAATTCTTTTGAGAATTGTTTATTCATATCTTTTGACCACTTGTCACTGGGAATACCTCTTGGTGTTACATATTTTAGTCCCTTCACTATAGATGTTGAATATCATAAACTTCTCAGAGGTTTTTTGATGTAAATATTTCTCCCAATAGTCGATTTTTCTTTTTATCTGTTATATTAATTTTACTTATGCAAAAAGCTTTTAGGTTTCATATTAAAGAGATTATTTAATTTATCTTTTGCAATCATCTCTGTCTCTTATTTGGTTACAAGCTTTCTTCCTACTACTGTGAAAGATATCTGATCTGTTTCTCTTTAAAATTTTTGATGGTACAATCTGTAATATTCAGAGTCCATGTCCTATTTGAATTTATTTTAGTATATGATGTGAGATGTTGTTCTAAGAATAATTTCTGCCAAATTGCAAGTTTTCCCAGCAGTTCTCATTAAATAGGGAATCCTTCCCCAACTAATTTATGTTCAGGGGTTTATTAAACACTAAATTGTTGAGTTCAATGATCTTGGATTCTTCCTTATCCAACCTGCCATTTTTTTTTCTTTTTTGCAGGGCAATGAGGGTTAAGTGACTTGCCCAGTGTCAAATGTCTGAGGCTGGATTTGAACTCAAGTCCTCCTGAATCCAGGGCCAGTGCTTTATCCACTGTGCCACCTAGCTGCCCCTACCCTGACATTCTTTTTAAAGACATTTTGTATTTATGTTACTTTTTAAAAACATCTCCATTATTTTGTTTTGTTTTGTTTTGTTTTTTGTTTTTTGTTTTTGTGGGGCAATGGGGGTTAAGTGACTTGCCCAGGGTCACACAGCTAGTGTCAAGTGTCTGAGGCCAGATTTGAACTCAGGTACTCCTGAATCCAGGGCTGGTGCTGTATCCATTGTGCTATCTAGCCGCCCCCATCTCCATTATTTCTTAGTGACCTTCTTCCCTCCTCCAAAAGAACCCTCCCTTGTAACAACGGAATATGGGTAAGCAAACAGATTCATACATTGGCTATGTCTACTGATACAAGCCACATTTTGTACCTCTAGCACATCCCTTCTCTCCCCAAAAGTTTGAGGCTTCACCATGAGACCTCTGAAATCAAGACTGGTCACTGAATTAATCAGAGTTCTGCTTTTAATTGCAATCTTGCTCATTTTATTTTTTACAAAAATATTTAGGACCACCATTTCAACCAGTCAAGATAACAGCTCAGAGTCTTTAGAAATCCTAGTCCTGCCTTAAATGACATTTGCTATTTTTTTTTTCCATTCCAGACTCCTAATTCAGGTTTGTGGGATATGCAAGTTTGATCACTGTGTTTTGTGAAACAACAGTGTAGTAGATAGAATCAGAATGAAATCCTCCTTCAAACTCTTGCTGGCTACATGACACTGAGTAGATCATGTAACCTCTCTGAGCCTCAGTTTCCCCATTTTTAAAACATACATAATCACAGCAGTTGTTGTGAGCATCAAATGAGATGATGTGTGTAAAGCATTTCATAAACCTTCAAGGATGTGAGATACTATTAAGTCTTTGTTCTAGGTATTAATAAAAAGTTGAAGACAGTGATCCACATGTCACTTGAGCACTCCTTCCAGACTGGCATGGAGTTAACCCTCTATAGTTATTCACCCCCATGAATATCTATTTCTCCATACAGCTTATTCTTTCATCAGTGTTTCAAGGGAAGGACTTCCCAGACTGTGGCAAGGGCAAGAGTGACCTCTTTGCCTCTGACTATTGTCCCACTTCTTCTCAGAGGACAGCAGCACAGGGCAGAGACCACAGGGAAAGCAAGGGACCCAGACAACAGCTGTTTTCAGAGCAGGATTCCTCTTGGGAGTGGACAGAATTGCTGCATCAGCCTATGTGACTATTTTTCTGTTCAACATTTGGTAGAGACGGTAGATCAGTTAATATGCATTTATTAAATATATACTGTATTAAACTATGGGCTAGAATCTACAGATACAAAGACACAAATAATGTAGTCCCTACCCTTTTTGTTTTTTTGCGGGGCAATGGGGTTAAGTGACTTGCCCAGGGTCACACAGCTAGTAAGTGTCAAGTGTCTGAGGCCAGATTTGAACTCAGGTACTCCTGAATCTAGAGCTGGTGCTTTATCCACTGTGCCACCTAGCCGCCCCTCCTACTCTTTTTTTTTTTTAGGTAATCAGGGTTATATGACTTGCCCAAGGTCACACAACTACTATATGTACAGCCCTTAGTCTTAAGCAACCTTTGTTCTATCAGAAAATTATTTGAACAACTATAAGTATATGCAAAATATAAAATGAATCTAGACCTGTCATTTCATTGGTGGAGAGAGCTCCTGGTGAGGAAACTCCCTCTGTTGATACTAGTTAACATCATTCTGGGACATATTGGTAAATGTTTAACAACCTGCTTTCTGAAAACACCTGATATACTTTTTTTTTTTAGTGAGGCAATTGGGGTTAAGTGACTTGCTCAGGGTCACACAGCCTGTAAGTGTTAAGTGTCTGAGGCTGGATTTGAACTCAGGTACTCCTGATTCCAGGGCCGGTGCTCTATCCACTGCGCCACCTAGCTGCCCCAACACCTGATATACTTTTAAAGTTCAATTTGCATTATTGACATTTTCTCTATGACTTTCTGAAGTGTAGACAATTAACAAAGCAACAAATCAGGCCCTCACTTACAACATTCCTTATTTTAAAAAAAAGATATAAATGTTCACACTGAAAATTTCACAATTGGCTCTTGTGAACCAGCACAAGTTGGCTACACAACACCTCTGGACCATCTTTGCTACTCCGTAGCCTGGAATGCTGAGGTTAAGCGACTTGCCCAGGGTCATACAGCCAGTATGTGTCAAACTGGGACTTGAACTCAGTTCTTGCCTGCAAAGTGAGCTCTCTATCCACAGTTTAGCTCTGCTTCTCATAGAAAATATATTTAAAGAAAAGAGAAAGTAATTTCAGCAGAAGGAGGCACTGGAGCTGGGAAGATCAAGAAAGTTTTTGCAGATAAAGTAGCATTTGAGCAAAGCTTTCAAGCAAAGGAGGTGGAGAGAGTGCCTTCTAGGCTTAGGAGTGGCTCTTGGATAGGTACAGAGATAGGAAAAATATGCTGTTCAGGGAAAAACAAGTTGGTCAGTTTGTCTGAGCCATAGAAGTAGGGGAGGAAGATATGATGTGTAATAAGTCTGAAAAGGTTACCAAGAGCTATGCTATGAAATACTTCAAATGCAAGAGAGAAATCAGCATTGGACCTTGGGGAATATGCTCAACAGTGGAATTTCTGAGTTAAATGGGTATGTACATTTCAGTCACTCTCCTTGCATAATTCCAAACTGCTTTTCTGATTGGTTGGACTAATTCACATCCTACCACCATCATATTAATGAGCTTGCCTTTCCACAACCCTTCAAATATTAGCTATATATGCATTCCCCACCCTCACTCCCCAGCCAGTTTTGCCAATTTGCTGAGTGTGAGGGGAAACCTCAGTTATTTTGATTCACATTTCTTTTAGCAGCTTGTCATGTAGTTGCTCATAGTATGCTATTTCTCTTTTGAGAACCGTTTATTCATAGCCTTTGAGCATCTATCTATTTGGGAATGGTTTTCGGTGTTATATACCTCTTCAAATCATTCATACTTCTTGATCATCTCATCCTTACAAACCTTTTGTTACAGAATTTTGTCCTAGTCTACTGCTTCCCTGCTGATACCAGTTGTATGGATTTGTTTTTGAAAAAAGCTTTTAATTTCTTGTAATTTAAGTTAACTTATTTTATTTCATTTATATTTTAATATATGATTTGTATATCTATTTTACTATATTCACATATTATTATATTTTATATATATCATTATTATCTTCCGTGTTAATTTTGTTTTGAAAAAGGCTTTTAATTTCCTGTAATTAAATTTATTTTACATATTTATATATTATTTTAATGTTTATATTATATTAATGTATCATTATATCATATATTTTTTTGAAAAAAGCTTTTAATTTCTTATAGTTTAAGTTATTTTATTTTTGTGGGTTTTTAAATTAAATTAAATTTAATTACTATTGGTATATGCTATTGCAATTTCTATATACACAAGTTTGGGGTAAGCACATATTATTAATGTATTCAATATTATATCAATAAAGGATTGACTATGTCTCTTCCTAACTTTTCAGGGTCTCAGTCTTCTTGGTAGAGAAAGCAGGGAGAGAGCTTCAGCATTCCAGTTAGAATGAGCAGGAAAAAAGTCCCAAAGGACCATGCTGTCTCCATGTGGTCTCAAGGAGACAAGAGAAGCCTTGAAGACCTGGAAGACCCAGAGAAGACCCATGCTGTCCTAAAAGCCTGGTGTCTTCCAAGAGTTTTTATCCTCTTTTGATAGAGGTGGGTCACTATACACTGATCAAAGCAAATTGGTTAGCATCATTCAATTCCATTGGTTAATATGACTTGAGGGTGGTCTACATTAAAATGAACTATATGGATGATGCCAGGGTAAAGAATGCAAAAGACCCTCACGAAAGTTGTTCAAGGCAAACATCTATGTGTGGTTTAATTCCATCAGTCCTTCATTGATCTAGACAAGGGAATTATTGTCATTTCTTTTGTTCCCTTAAGTTTGTCCCAGATGAGATTTGTTGCAGCTTCTTCTTCAAGAAGAACTGGACTTGGGGCAGCTAGGTGGTGCGGTGGATAAAACACCGGCCCTGGATTCAGGAGGACCTGAGTTCAAATCCAGCCTCAGACACTTGACACTTACTAGCTGTGTGACCCTGGGCAAGTCACTTAACCCTCATTACCCCTAAAAAAAAAACAAAAAACAACAACTGGACTTTCTGGAGTGGTGTGGAGAAAGGAATGAGAAAGTGATCTTTGCCCCCACCCCCAATCTACTATTAATAATTATTTTCTCACCTTTTATATTTATTTTTTATAAATTATTGTGTATATTTATATTTTATATATTCACATATCATGTGTTTTTATATTAATTTGTTTTTGAAAAGGACCTTTTAATTTCTTGTGATTTAAGTTAATTTATTTTATATATTTAAATACTATTTAATGTGTGTTTTATTATATTTTATATGTTAAATTTGTTTTTGAAAAAGCTTTTTAATTTCTTGTAATTGAAGTTAATTTAATTTATATTTTATAGTTGCCTTTATGCTTTGTTAAGGTTAGCATTTACTTCCTTCTCATAGCTATAAAAAATATATATGAATAATTTATCTTTATATTTTTTTATGACATGGTCTTTAATATTCAGATCATGTATCCATTTAGAATTTATTGTGGTATAAGATTTATCTAAACCTAATTTTTAATAGACTGCTTTCTAATTTTTCCCAGTATTCTTATAAATTAGGAAGTTCTTTTCCAGGTAATTTGTGTTTGAGAGTTTATCAAACACTGAATTTTTGAGTTCAATTATTTCTGGTTCCTTCCTTCCTCCCTCCCTCCCTTCCTTCCTTCCTTCCTTCCTTCCTTAATCACTCCCTCCCTCCTTCCCTCCTTCCCTTCTTTCTTTCTTTCTCTTTCTTTGTCTCTCTCTTTCTTTGTCTCTTTCTTTCTTTCTTTCTTTCTTTCTTTCTTTCTTTCTTTCTTTCTTTCTTTCTTTCTTTCTTTCTTTCTTTCTTTCTTTCTTTCTTTCTTTCTTTCTCTTTGTCTCTCTCTTTCTTTCTTTCTCTTTTTCATCGAAATTATTCCTCCTGTATACTTAAATGTAGGCAGCTAGGTGGTACAGTGAATGGAGTACCACACCTGAGTTCAATTCTGGCTTCAGATACTTACTAGCTGTGTGACCCTGGGCAATTCACTTAACCCTATTTGCCTCTGTTTCTTCATCTGTAAAATAAGCTGAAGAATGAAATGGCAAATCACTCTAGTATCTTCATGAGGTTGTGACTAGTCCAACGAGATCGAATAATAATAAAAATACTTTAATGTATGTGTGATACAACTTTAGCTGAGGAGAACCTTCAAGGTGGCTTTTGTTCTATAGAATGCAATATAATATTAAAAATAAATAAAAACTAGACATATCTTATATTCTCTTCAGACTTGGAGTCAGAGGAACAGGATTAAAATCTTATCTCTGCAGGCAACTAGGTGGTGCAGTGGATAAAGCACTGGCCCTGGATTCAGGAGGACCTGAGTTCAAATCCAGCCTCAGACAGTTGACACTAGCTGTGTGATCCTGGGCAAGTCACTTAACCCTCATTGTGCCACACACACAAAAAAAGAATAGAGATTCACTGATAAAAATAGCTAATATTTTAAAATTTAAAAAATAATCTCATCTCTGCTACCTACTGAGGAGAACTTGAGTAAGGTCCTTCAGCTACCTTCAGATCAGTTTCTTAATCTATAAAACTAAGGTATTGAACAAAATAATTTCTAAGATCTCTTCCAGTTTCACATTCTACAATCCTATAATTCTGTCACTGCACTGTGTGTTTAAGGTTCCTTTCAGATCTATATTCAGTGTTTCTAATAGCACACAGCACCCCAGATTGGCATCTAGAAGATATCTTTGAAATAACCAAAGCCCTCTTCAGTTCTAACAACTTTTAAGTCTAGGGAAAGTGGCCTAGATTGAAACTTTGGATTCCTAAACCCACCTAATTATCATCCAACCTCTGCTTGAAGACCCCCAAAGAGAGGAAACATCCCCCTCCCAGGTAGTCCATTCTAATTGTGGACAGCTCCAATTGTCAGTTTTTTCTCCCCTGACAGAAAGCCTAAAATTGGCTTCCTTATTAAAGTCATCGGGAACACCAATGTTTCTTATTTCCATGGGTTTTCCAATGCCATGGGAGGTCCTCCCCAATTCCAAAGGTCAACCTAAGCATGGTTTGGTTTTCATAACCTACCATTTCCTTGCAGAGATGTTAAACAAATAAACAGATGCCTCTTTTTGTGTGTGGGTGTTGCGGGTGGGATGGAGAGGCTCGTAAAACACAATGTCGGGATGTACCATCTGCTGGTTCTACAGTGGCAGTGAGCAAACTTACACTGTTCCCAGATGAGGCTGTTTCATAAAAGACAAGCTTTATCAGACAAGCAGGATCGGAGTTTTTGAGAGAGTGACAAAATAAGCACGTGGCAGGGACGCTGCTGCTTTTGGCACCTCACCTCCAGGTGTATATGTGTGTGAGGGAGAGGAGATGCTATGGAGGCTCATGAAATTTTACTTGAGAAATTTGTGAAAGTGGACAAGTTTGCAAAGGCTGATTTCTACTTTACTTCAAGTTATAAAAAAGAATTTGGGGAAGATGAATGGTAAGGTAGCTAGTGGCAAAAGCAATCACAGTTTAATTTGTTCCCTTTTCACCCCATCCCCCCCCCACCTTAGCACTTAGCCTAAGTATTTTTAACATCATTATTATAACCATAGAACATTAGAACTAGAATGACCTTTGAGACCATGAAGGCAAACACTTTATTTTTACAGATAAAGAAATTGGAGTCCAGGGAGGAAATGTGATCCCCGCCCCCAATCCGAAATGCAAAAATGGAGATTCCATTCCAGTTTCTTTGATTCCAGCTCCAATACTCTTTTCACTATACCACACCACCTCCCTTTAGGACCAAAGGATCATAAATTTTGATCTGGAAAGGAGCTTAAAGGCCATTTAATTCAACCTCTTCTTTTTACAGTTGAAAAAATGGAGGCCTGGAAAGGTTAATTGAATTGTCCAAGCTAACACAGCCAACAAATGGAAGCCCAGGATTTACCCCTAGGTCTTTACTTTGTAACTTATTTGATTTGCCATTATTTGCTGGAAAAAAAATGAAACAAAGATTTGATTTTCAGGAGCTGATGGGAGGTGCACTTCAGAGATGTCAAACACCAGTCCAGATGCATATGGCCAGCAACACCATATTAAAATGTAATTAATTAGAAAACATTTAGCAAAATAAATAAAAATTAAGTAGATCATAGATAATGTTAATATGTGGTTTTCTAAGTCAATATGCATGAAAAGGGATCCTTACTGTTCAGTGACCTTTTTTATTTCAGTTTGACACCTCTGTTGTACACACAATGACATGTCATAAGTGACATGCTTTAAGAATGATGGTGGGGGGGGGCAGCTAGGTGGAGCAGTGGATAGAGCACCAGCCCTGGAGTCAGGGGGACCCGAGTTCAAATCTGACCTCAGACATTTAACACTTACTAGCTGTGTGACCCTGGGCAAGTCACTTAACCCCAATTGCCTCAAAAATAAAAGAATGATGGTGGTGAGTTCTGACAGTCTATGTTCTGAGATAACTCAATTCCACCTCTAACAATCTGTGTTCTATGTTCAAAGGTTTTTCCTAGTTCTAACATTCTCTGTTCTCTTTTCTAAGGTTCCTTCTAGCTTTAACATTCAATGTTCTAAGTCAGATGTGTCAAACTCAAGGCTGAGGGCAAGAAACAGTGGCTAAACTCTTGAGTGAGGCCCTAATCAGATTAAAATGCAATTGCGAAATGTTTAACTAAATAAATAAAAATACAATACAACACAGATAATTTTAATTTGTGGTTTCCTAAATCAATACGCACATATAGGGATCTATTTCTATTTGAATGTGACATCACCATTCTAAGATACCCTTAAACTCAAGTATTATGTGTTCTAAGGTTCCTTCCCAGCTTGGACCAATCAGTCAACCAGGTAGCATTTTTAAGCACCCACTAGTGTGCCAGGCACTGTGCTAAGTGATAGGCATACCAAAAAAATGGCAACAACTACAACCACAATCACAACCAAACTCTCGAGGAGTTTATGCAAACAACTATGTCCAAATAATTGACAAGATAAATTAGGAGTAGTCATTAAGATTAAGGAGGACTGAGAAAGGTTTCTTACAGGAGTGACTTTAGGAAGGCACGGAAGGTGGAGATGAGGAGGGAGAGAATTCCAGGGAAAGGGGATGGCCACAGAAAATGTTGGAGTTGGGAGATGGAGTACCATCATCAAGGAAAAGGAAAAGGCAGTTTACATGGAGTCTATGGAGGGGAGTATGGTACAAGTAGACTGGAAAGGTAAAAAGAGGCCAGGTTATGAATGACTTTAAAAGCCAAAGAGAGGATTTCCTATTTGATCCTGGAAGTAACAGAGAGCCGATGGAACATGTTGATAGGAGAATGAAACATTCATACTTATGCTTTAGGAAAATAAATTTGACAGCTAAATGGAGGAGAGACTTGAGGCAGGGAGACCAACCGCATGGCTATTGCAATTGTCCAGGTATGAAGTGATGAGGACTTATACCAGGCAGTGTCAGAAGAGAGAAGGGTGCATATACAAGAGATGTCACAAAGGTAGAAACAACGGGACTAACATCTGACTGGATGCCAAGGGTCACAAAGCTAGGAAGTATCTGAGCCAGATTTGAAATCAGATCTTCCTGACTCCAAGTCCAATGTCCCATCCTCTACACTGCCAAAGAATTTATGTAGCACTCATCATGTACTAAACACTGTGGTGTGTGCTTTACGAATATCTTATTTACTCCAGGGGGGAAGCAAGGAGTATCCCAGCGCCCCGCCCCCCATCTAAACCAGTGAATGGGGAGAATAAATGAAAGTACAACCAGTTCTGGAAAAGGCTAGTGCGGAAAGTTGAGTTATTAGAAGAGAGTCAGCTTTCAGAGAGTGAAAGATGAAAAGAATTAGAAAGGAAAAGGTTTAAGATGCAATCTACTTTGTTATCTATGGAGCAGGCATTCCAGAGAGCACCGTGGAAAGGTTCAGCAGCTTTAAAAGGGGAGGTCAGAAAGGTTAGGTTGAAAAGGGTGGGAAGAAGGGAGTGGTCAGTGGGGGGTGGAGAACACGATTTGAACAATGGCAATGAGGGGTTAAGCATCACTGGGAGGGTGTGGTTATGATGGGGTAGGTACATATTAATCATTGAGGAATGAGCTCAGGTAGGTTATCCCTCTCCACAGCAGTTTTGGCATTGGGTGGAAATGTCCCAAGCCATACATTTAGCTCCAGCGTATTTGGAACATGATGTAAAGGCACAGGCAAAGCTGGACCTTATAACAGTCTATTTTATACAATTCCTTCCATCTCTGACTCTCTATGTTCTATGTCTAAATGCCCTTCCAGCTCGAAGCTTCGATGGTCTTAGGTTCCTCCCATCTCTATCATTCTGTCTTCTAAAGTCCCTCCCAATGTTAACATTCCATATTCTCTGTTCTCAGGTTCCTTCCAGCTCTGACAATCTGGTGTTAAATATGTGTAGTTTGGCTATAATAACTTATGAGCATTTAAAAGGTATGCATACCAAAGGGGATGAGGACTTGGGCAAAAACAAAGAAGATGAACCTCAAGTTGTAGAATGAAATTGAGAAAGGGAAAGTAAACAATGACTAGCAAGTAAGCCTTCCTACGTGAAAAAGTGGTATAATTAAGGAATTTTGTTCTCAGAGAGGTGGGAGATTTGACATTACTTGGGTGATTTAAAGTCAAATTGAACAAAATGGCAGAAAAAGCATCTTGTAAACCTAGTGATAGACAAATATGAGTTGTCCTCCTCCTCCTCTTCTTCATCATCATCATTGCTAAATAACAGTTTCTCTCACCATGGTACTTAACCAACCAGATAACAGTTGTTGTTGTTATTGGTGTGTGTGTGTGTGTGTGTGTGTGTGTGTGTGTTTTCCTATCTCCAACCACCATGTAGCCAAGAAACAAATTTTTTTTAAAAACTGTTATTCTCTAAATTTAAAATTGTGATGTTTGATCATAAAGGGCCAGATCTCCCCAAGGGGAAACCATATGGACACTATTTGTTTTTCAAATGGTAACAAATGGTATTTTTAGTCATTAAAATGATCGACTAAATAGTAAATAGTTTGGGTACTAATTACGGGGACTTGATATTTATAGAGGAAAGCTAGGTCTTGGTAAATATCAAATTCTGTTCCTTTCTGGCTCGTGCCAGGTTTCTAAAAATATCAGCACACTGAGGACTGCTTGGCTCATGGGATTAGTGACAGGCCAGGGAGCCCTACACGAGATGGGTTTCCAGCTGGAAGGTGGCCCTGGGTAGGGTCAACAGAAGAGAAAGCCTCATTGGATGTCCATTCACTGGCTTTTGTCAAATGAGCAAGACTGAATCTAAAGAGCCCGGTCTCAACCTTGACACCCCTCTCAACACTAGCAGCATTCTGGGTTCATCTACAGGAAAGAATGGTGTCCTGGAAAGGGCATAGGACTCAGATTCGAATCCCAGTCCTGTGACTCACTAGCTGTATGAACTCTGAGACTAAGAGAATCACAGAACATTAAAGCTGAAAGAGAACATCTAAGTCATCCAGGAAGGTCACTAGATTTGTCCTGCCCTTTGACCCAGCAACGCAAATAGGCACACATACCAATGAGTCTCAAAGAGGACCACGGCATCGGGTGATGTCATGACTTGCAGTGAATTGGATTTAAGTGAGTCAGGGCTGTGCGAGGTCACCAACCTCACTCTCTCCTCCAGAGCCATCTGGGTCCAGTGGTGAGATATATAGTAGGACTACTGGAAATGCCCCCAGATGTTTGAGGCAATTGGGGTTAAGTGACTTGTTCAGGGTCACACAGCTAATGTGTCTGAGGTGAGATTTGAACTCAGGTCCTCCCCACTTCACGACCAGTGTTCTATCTACTGCACCACCTAGCTTCCCCAACCATAGAGGTCTAAGACAGAGAGAAAGGTCATATAGCTAGCAAACACTACAACTCAAATCAATTGATTTTTGGTTGTCTTGACTTAAGAAGGTGATGGTGAAAATGTTAATAATTCGGACAATTTAAAAGTATGTCCTGCATACATCTCCCCCACCTCAAGCCTATTGTTAAACATTTTATTAGTGTGCCCCTGCTGATGCCTCTCATTGGAGAGGTGGTAGATTATATAGAATGAGGCACGCATTTTCAAACATAGTCAACGTCTTATTTTATTTTCCTTTACTATATTTATTTGTTTCATGAAAGGTTCTGTCGGACAGAAGGGAAAGAGGAAGTCATTTTAAAAAGTGATATAACATTGATGAAGCTTTCAAAAAAGTCATCTAATCCAACTCCTGGGTAAAAAGATGAAACCCCTCCATAATGTTCCTGAAAAGGAAAGGTGGTATTCTAGCCTATGCTTGAAGAGCTCTAGTGATGGGGAGCTCACTACCTTTCCATGGCAATAAATTCCATCACTCTTTGAATCTCAGAGCAGAGGTGGGATCATTATAATATTTGCTTATATTAGGCACTACAAACAATAAGTGTGAGGATCAGATAAAATGATTTATATGAAAGTAGTTGTTAGATTCTAAAGCTTTACCCAAGTATAAACTATTTTTTTAAAATTCCAGGGTCGGGGCAGCTAGGGGGCACAGTGGATAAAGCACCAGCCCTGGAGTCAGGAGGACTTGAGTTCAAATCCGGCCTCAGACACTTGACACTTACTAGCTGTGTGACCCTGGGCAAGTCACGTAATCCCCATTGCCCTGCAAAAAATAAAAAATAAAAAAATTCCAGGGTCCATCATAGGAACATGCAGTAACAGGCATCATATTAATAATAATAATACTTTAATATTTGCATAAGACTGTATACATGACCATTATAACCTCATAACAATTCAGTGAGTTGATTGGTATTGTTAGTCTCATTTTACAGATGAGAAAAATCAAGGCTCAGGAACTTGCCTAAGATTATATAGGTAGTAAGTCTTTGAGGCAGGATTCAATTCCAGGTCCCTTCTCCAATGAACCATTGAATTATAAATGTACTGCAATAGACCGTCAAGTGTGCAGCCTGAGCCCATCTGGATCTCTGGCTTATTCAGACCATTTTTGGCTGGGATCAGACATGGCAGCAAAAATAGAATCAGCCAACTGAGGCAAGAAACCCAGACTAAAACGCTGGAAATAAATTGTACCGTGTATCTGTATGCTATGATACACTTTGCAACTGAATTGCTTTTTGTTTTGCTTTTTAATATAAATTTTCATCTTTTTTTAATTGGCGCTTACCTTTGCTACTGCATTTCTCCCACCCACTCCCTCTTTCAGAGAGCCATTTCATCTAACAAAATATTACAAAGACTATTTTTAAATGAAAGAAAAGAAGAGAAAAGGCATATCGACAAGTTCTTAAAACATAGCCTAGGGGCAGCTAGGTGGTGCAGTGGATAAAGCACCGGCCCTGGAGTCAGGAGAACCTGAGTTCAAAACCAGCCTCAGACACTTGACACTTACTAGCTGTGTGACCCTGGGCAAGTCACTTAACCCTCATTGCCCAGCAAACAAAACAAAACAAAACAAAACAAAACAAAACAAAACAAAACAAAACAAAACAAAACAAAACAAAACAAAACAAAACAAAACCCATGGCCTATATTCCAGATCTGAGGTACTCCTGACTCTGAAAAGAGTATGAGGGGGCAGCTAGGTGGCACAGTGGATACAGCACCGGATCTGGATTCAAGAGGACCTGAGTTAAAATCTGACCTCAGACACTTGACACTTACTAGCTGTGTGACCCTGGGCAAGTCACTTAACCCTCATTGCCCTGGGGAAAAAAAAAGAGTACGTGGAATATGTGTAGTCATTGCATTTTCTTATCTCATTATATCCTCACAAATCACAGATCAGAACATGAATTATCATAGTCTCCCCCATTTTATAAATGAGGAAATTTAGGTCCAGGAAGAGTCACTGAAGAGTTATTCAATGACAGAAGCAAAATTGTAACCTAGAATTGGGATAGTGGTCAGGTTGATTTGAGTACTATGGGAACAGGGTTCAGACCCTGACTACCACTCGTTATCCCTGTGACACTAGACTCTTCATTTCTGGGCTTCTGTTTCCCTCACTGTAAAATGCAATGGTCAGGCTAGGTGATCTCCCAGCTCCGTTCCAGCTCCGACGTTCTGGATTTCGAATGAGTCTAACAGACAAAGCCACATTTTACCAGTAGGACAATCTATGGGTTCTTTCAGCCCCTTCATGCCCTCTCTGTGGGACTGGAGCCTCTTTGGCAGTCTTCCTAGCAGGGACATCTCTCCTTGCCAGTCCAACCCTGGCTGCTCTTTGAAGAGCATCCAAACATTTAGCATTTGAGTTTGGTTTGGATGTTCTACAAACAGCAGCTATGGCCAAAAAACAAAGGACAGTGTTCACAGTGTACACAGTGGGAAGGACTGCTGGGCATGCATCAGTCTTTCCAATCACCCCTGCTTCCATGGATACCAAAGCTGCTAGCGAGGATCGTCAACTTTGAATAAGAACGGCAATAATATATTCCGGATGCTTCTCTACCCCTTTTATAATGTCAATTGCCTGCTTTAAAAACTTAAGAACAATATTGTATTTTTTTTTAAAGATATATGAGAGACAGGTTGGCGTAGTGGGTAAAGGGGCTAGTCTTGGAGTCAGGAAGACCTGAGTTCAAGTCTGATACACTAGCTGAGTGAACATAGGCAAGTGTTTAGCCTAAATAACTTGTCTTTGATCTAGGCAGCTCTAGGATTATAAACTATCACGTTTTGATTCTATGTTGGTGGAGGGAATTTCCACATTGGAAGTTATTTTAGGGGTTCTACAAAACTAACAGACAATAGAAAGGTGAGTTGAGGATAGTACTGAAGGAAATTAGGGATCCTAAAAAGCAAAAGGAGGAGAGAATACATATCAGGTGAGAAGGACAGTCTGGGCAATCAGATAGAAGCAAGAGACAGCATGTTATGTATCGGGAACAGCAAATAGGTCAGCATGGATAGAACTCACAGTGCATGAAGGAGACTAAAGAGCAATAAGGAAAGTCGGTCTGAGCCAGAGTGGGAAGGACTTCCTAAGTCAAACAGGAGTCTGTGTTGTATCCTAAGGGATCTAAGGGGGGGGAGTCACAGGAGTTTCTTTAGTGGCTGTGTATGATGTGGTCAAATCATTGCTTTGGGAATATCAGTTCGGCAGTAGTGAAGATGAAGTGAGGAGAAGACCGGAGGCAGAGAGACCAGTTAGGAAGCCATCCAGCTGAAGGTGACAAGGCCCTGAACTAGGGTAGGGGTTATGTGAGTAGAGAGAAGGAGATGGTTGCAAGATGTTTTGTGGCAGTAGAATCAATGAAACTTGGCGCTGTATTGGGATTCTAGGGGTGAATACAAGTTGAGGATAATGTCCCTGAGGTGTCAAACCTGTGTGCCTTCAACAGATACAAAAGCGTTAGGAAAAGGGAAGTATTTGGGGGTGGGAAGAAAATAAAATTTGTTTTCAACATGTTGAGTTTGAAATGTCTATGGGACATTAACTTGGAAAGGGCCACCAGATGATTGGTGATGTGGAACTCGACGTCACAGAATCATTTGAATCGTACACCTAAAGCTGGAAGGGAATTTAGAGGCCATGTAGTCCAACCTCTTCATTTTACAAATAAGGGAACTGAGGCCTGGTCAGGCTACATAGCTTGCCTGAGATCACACAGATCATAAATATCTGTAGGAGGATTTGAACTCAGGTCCACTGATTCCAAGTCCAAATTTCTTTCCAAGTTAGGAGAGAGGTATCGGGGGCAGCTAGGTGGCACAGTGGATAAAGCACTGGCCTTGGATTCAGGAGGACCTGAGTTCAAATCCAGCCTCAGACACTTGACACTGAAGTAGCTGTGTGACCCTGGGCAAGTCACTTAACCCTCATTGCCCTGCAAAAAAGAAAAAAAAGAAAAGAAAGGAGAGAGGTATCATTGAGGATATGTATATTCAAGAAAGGCAGTGGTTTGATCATGAAGTGTGAACAAGGCATTAATAAATGGTGGACTGAGAATTGCCCTGGTACCTATAGAATGTTAAAGGACCTACAGGAAGGCCTCCAACAACATATTGAGTAGATCCACCTAGTTAAGGCCGATCAGCAAACATGGAAAAGAATCCCACGGGATCAGCAGGCTAGGAGAGGTGGGTTGAGAACTGCTTCACTGGACAGAGCAGTGATAGAGCAGACACTGAAGCATACCCACTCAAGTCTTCTTCCAGTGCTTTATGGTGCTGTATAGATGACTGGCTTGCTGAAAGCTTTGACAACGAAAAAAAACCTCTGTAGATCCTACTAAGTTTTTAGGGACTCCATATACAAATCCAGCAACAGACCATTCACGAACCATCCTAGCTAATAAGAAATCTCATTGCAGAAGAATTTTCTGCTTGGCTTTTCTCTAGCAGCTAGGCATGGTGGCTATGCCTAATGAGCGGTCAGCCTGGTCTTAACAGGTAGAGGTTTCCTAATCACGACATCTTAATAGAAAGAAGCTGAGATGACTAGCAAGTAGTCCTAAAGAGATGAAGCTCAGAGCTGGTAACACATAGCTCAGTAACCATGAAGCCCCCAGTTGAAAGTAGAAAACAACCATTAGCACAGAGAAAATACATCCAGCAAAGATATCACACTCCCAGCACGGCATGGTGATGTTACCTGAAGATACTTGCAGACCCACAATATTGAGGTCATATGTGTCCCTTCCACATTTATTCCTTGACCACATGGGTTTCTCATACACATACACTTGCCACATGTATTCCCTCCATATGTGACTTCTAAGGATAACCTCTGCCCACAATGTTTTCTATGTGTGCATACGTGTTCTCTGATCTCACGTGTTCTTTTCATGTATGTTATTTGCACTGAAAACATGGTCATCTGTATGAGAGTGTAGAGTATTTGCACAAAGGAGGAATCTTCTTTTTTTTTTGTAAAATAAAAAAATGTATTAGGAGAGGAACATATGGCCAGGGAACAGATCACCTTGGTGACTGTCCTTGGAGGAATCTTCTTTTGTCATTTTATTTGTCATTAAATATCTTTTGTTTTAAAACACCATATCATCTGATTGGAAAAAGAAAATGTATTGATAGGATAGCATGAGCTATGGTTACAAGTGCATTGTAACCCACAGAGCACCTTGAATTTGGGGCATATTTTCTGGAGGGGCCTTAATATGAAATGAAATGCTCAAAAGCCTACATGGAAATGATATAATAAATATCATAAAAAAACCGTTCTCACTATCATAGTCTTTGGCCCTGTCAAATAGCTCACATCAGAAACAGATACAATTTTTACCAGTGGATAATAAATATATTGAAGAAGATGCATTCAGATCTGCTTTGCTGCTAGACCCTGAGGACCACGGGGCCTATTTATCTGACTTAGAGCTGAAGCCTCCAAAATGGGTTCCCGCCCTCATTAGATTGTGAGCTCCTTGAGGGAAAAGGCCAGCTTGTTTTTCCTATTTGTATCTTCAGGTGTTTGTATACAGTAAATGTTTAATAGAATTTTTTTCATTCATTCATATCTGAATCACTTTTTGCTTTCTTATATTTTTGGCATACACAATAGACCAAAGGGTAAAAATCTATTTTAAAGTGACACAATCTTATTGTTAATGTTAACAAGCTCATTGTTGAAATATGATCTAATTTAAAGATAACTACATTTATAAGAACTTTTTGTTATCCTCTATTTTCTTAATCAATGCATATTAATTTTACAACTATGATTACATGGAGTTGCAAGAAATTCCTTCACATTTATAAAAAACATCTGGTTGCTGTGGAAGATAGAGCACTGGGACTGGAGTCAGAAAGAACTGAATTTAAATCCAGCCTTTGATACTTATTAGGGGGCAGATAGGTGGCTCAGTGGATAAAGCACCAGCCCTGGATTCAGGAGGACTTGAGTGCAAATCTAGCCTTAGACATTTGACACTTACTAGCTGTGTGAGCTTAGGCAAGTCATTTAATTTCTCTCTGTAAAATAGATATAAAAAATAGTTCCTAACTCACAGAATTATTGTAAGGATTAAATGTAACATGTTTTGCCAATCTGAAAGTGTTATATAAACATGAGCAATTAATTGTTGGGGGAGGCAATCTGGGTTAAGTGACTTCCCCAGGGTCACACCGCTAGTGTGTCTGAGGCTAGATTTGAACTTAGGTCTTCTTGACTTCAGGCCCAGTACTCTATCTGCTGCCCCACCAGTTATTATTTATAAAAAGGGATATAATAACTAAAGAGGATAGGAATCACTGCTCTAGGGTTTTAAATATTTAATATTATCCAGAACAATACACAGTCTACCAATCGGTCTTCCTTTACTTTGGCTACATAACTGGTCCATCTCCATTTCTAGTCATACATGTCCTTGAAGATATTTTTAAAATCCCCTGCATGAAGGTCATTGGGGGGGAATTGCCATAGTCAACCTATAACTCTACTGCCTCTTTCTGTTGCCCTTTATAACACCTGCATTTCTTTTGAGGTCAAGTGATCCTGGATTTTCAGTGGTCATGCCAGTGCCCCCCAAGCTCCATCAGGCTGTAGCCCGCTGGAAAGGCTTTGACTTTAGATGTAGAGATGGACTACATTGGAGTCATCAGAGGAATAGACCAACCAGGTGGTCTGCACAGTGATGATATTTAACTCACAAAGGCCCCCAGGAGTGGTCATGGTCCCTTCTGGAGGACCCACAGGGACAACATCTCAGATCCTTGAAGCATTGAGGGCTCTATCTTATCTAGTCAACAAGATGCAATCTTGAAGGCAGTGAATATACCCTACAGATCTCCTCCAGCATCAAGCTTAGGGTCTTGCAACAGAGTGAAAACTCATACTTCAGGAATGTTGCCACTCTGGACTCCAGTGCCTAAAAGCCAGGTACATGACATTTCACTCAGGTGTGTAACAATTCCCCTATAGTTCTCTGAGACCTAAGAATGTTGGCTGTCTAGTCTCTGTCACTATTGAAGCCTCACTTGAGTATATTCTCTCAATTGTATAGATCCCTGAACTCCAGTTCCATCTAACCACTTATCAGTCAGAGTCACTTTTACAAAAGAATATTTACTTCAAAGGCATAGCAAGAAGAAACACGAAAGACCCCCAGAAATACCCGGGGGGCACAAGACTCCCTTATACTTCTTTGGTCTCTGGGGATGGGGACTACATTCACAGTTTACCTTCATTCACTCCAAGTTCTGAGGCCAAAGCTTCCGTGAGCTCACATCCTAGAACCAACATCTTAGGGCTTCCCTGTTGGACTGGCAAAAACATCTGACCTGGATCCTGACTCCAAGTTTGTCATGGCTCAAGTTCCAGGTCCAGGGACTCCACTGACTATACCTACAGCTGAAAGGGATGGAGGAAACAGACCAAAAAGCTAAAGTCTAATTCTTGGGGTTAGGGAGCTTAAAGGGGGTGGGGTAATGGAACTTTCCCTCACATGCAGTCTTGTGCATCAATTAGACCCTCAGCCCCTGGATCCCACCAGAAAGAGAGAAAGAAAGACCATCCTAATCTGGTAGTTTCAAAGATGCAGCCTGTCCTGATGAAAAGTGGCTGTTCCCCTTCACATGGTGGGAGATCGCTGGAGGTCTTCTTCAGAAACACATTCCTGCCTGTCTCCAACATGGGCGCTTCTTTCTCAGGAGATCTGGGCGTGTGCAAAGTCTGATTCCATTGCTATAATACATTCGTGTCTATAAAACATTGTGCTCAGAACAACCATACGAAGTAGGTAACCTCAATCTATAGGGGAAGAAGGCAGCTCAGTGGCACAGTGGATAGAGCACTGAGCACGGAGTCAGGAAGATTCATCTTTCTGAGTTCAAATCCAGTCTCAAGACACTTACTTGCTGTGTGACACTAAGGAAATTATTTACCCCTGTTGGCCTCAGTTTTTTCATCTGTAAAATGAGCTGGAGAAGGAAATGGCAAACTACTCCGGTATCTTTGCCAAGAAAACCCCAGGTGGAGTCATGAAGAGTTGGACATGACTGAAAAATAACTGAACAACAAGATGGGTGGAGAAACTAAGGATCATGGAGGCAAAGGGATTTGCTGTGTTCATAGAGACAGGAGATGTCTGAGCCAGGATATAAAAACAGCTCCACTGACACCAAATCGAAAGCTTTCCCTACTAACTCATGTTTTCTTGCAGCAGGATTGAGTACTACGGGATATTCAATAGATGCTTGTTGAGTGAATGACTGACATCATCTCTGACCTCAGACCATTCCACTTTCCTCTAAAAACCCCCCAAACAAACAAAAATAGTGTAATTATATCTTCCCAGTGATGCACATTTTCACTTGAAGCCTCCGAAGGGGAACTGAAAATTCGGACCAGCACATGCCATTCTGGGGACTGCTAGTCTACTAGCAATTCTCTCCATTTTCTGTCACTTCAAATTGTCAATTCAACTCACAATTTCCAGATTTAAAACCTTTAAGATGCAAAATGAAAGACTCTTCCCATGGCTCCTGACCCTGCAAAGTCCTCTTTTCTAAACCCCACCCTCCCAAACCCAGCCCTTTGTTTCCTATTCTGTACATACCTTATATGTATGTATGTGTGTATGTCTGTATGGATTGCCTGTCCCATTAGATCGTAAGCTCCTTGACAGCAGGGACTGTCTTTTGCCTCTTTTTGAATCCCTAGAATTTGGCCCAGTGCCTGTCACCTAGTAGGCACTTAATAAATGTTTATTGCTTGATTCAGTGGACAGTATAAAACTTTCTGACTTCTCTTTCTCCTCTGTCAGGGTGCTTTGGTTTCTTTGAGGAAATTCATTGACTTCAGAATTAGAAGGGACCTTAGAGACCATTTTAAATGAACCCCTCATTCTATCATTTTATCACTATCATTCCCTACCCTTTGTCTCCTCTACTCAAATTCCTTTCTTTCTTTCTCTTCCTTCCTTCCTTCCTTCCTTCCTTCCTTCCTTCCTTCCTTCCTTCCTTCCTTCCTTCCTTCCTTCCTTCCTTCCTTTCTTTCTTTCTTTCTTTCTTTCTTTCTTTCTTTCTTTCTTTCTTTTTTTTGGTCAGGCCAACCACTACAATAATACTTCATTTCCCTCACTGTGCTGGTCACTCACCTCTGTACACATTCCAGCTTTTCCATGTCCCTTCTTAATTTGCAGAGCCTAGGGTCAGCTAGGTGGCACAGTGGATAGAGCACCGGCCCTGGAGTCAGGAGTACCTGAGTTCAAATCCAGCCTCAGACACTTAACACTTACTAGCTGTGTGACCCTGGGCAAGTCACTTAACCCCAATTGCCTCACCAAAAAAAAAAAAAAAATTGCAGAGCCTAGCACTGAACACCATCCTTTAGATGAGCAAAGATCAGGGCATCGTCTCCCTTGTTCTTTACACGAGCTTTCAAAAATACAACACAGTAGAGGCCACAGTTGCACAAAAGTACAACATAGTAGAGGCCCAGGTCCCTCTTCCCTGAGCATCCCCTTGGCTAACAAGTCCCTCACCACCCATACCCTTTCATTTGTTGATTGATTAATTAATTGATTGATTGAGGCTATTGGGAGCTCAGAACTCTCTACAGTCACCATGGTCAACACAAGGACTGAGAAGAAAAGAACAGGAATTAGAGGGAAGTTTCTACTATACCTAGTGAGAGGAACAAAGCCCAAGTCAGGTTCTTAAAGGTTCTGTCATCTCCTCCTTTGCCACAGACAAGAAATCCAGTAATGAATAGTTGGAGATAAGAGGAATAAAGAGATCTGATTTGAGTCACGTCCTTATTTCTTATAGATGTTGATGCCCACAAACAGCTTGCTTCAAGTTCACCCAGTAAAGCTTCACTTTATTGAAATGTCATGGAGATGGGGTGTTCTGGTCAGTTTGTTTCATTAATCAAACATCACAACCCTTTGCTTTGATCTCTTTGATGAAAAGACTACCAGCACCTCTTCGTGCATTCTCCTGCCCTAGTAAGTCTAATGATGCCAATTGTTTTCCTAGAATCACAGAAATTGAGAACTGGAAGGGATTTTAGTGGCTGTCTAGTCTAACCCATACATGAGAGGAATCCTCTGTATAACATATCTGATAAGTGTCTAACCTCTGTCCGAAGACCTCCAAGGACCGGGAAATCACTGACTCTCTAGGCAGCTCAGTCCAATTCTAGGCAGCTATAATAATTAGGAAGTTTTTCCTGGTGTAGATTCTAAATTTCTTGCTTTTCAGCTCCCACCCATTGCTCCTGATTCTGTCCTCTGGGGACAAATGGCTACCACGCCTCCACATGCAATCACTTTAAATACTTAGAGACAGATAGGCAGATGTCAAATCTGCTCTGACACTTTCTTATTCAGTCTAGGCATGTGCCTGAGAAATATTTCCTTTTCCCCCTCCCTGACTACCAGCACCAGAACATGCTTCATCCCATCCAGGCCTCCACCAGGGTTTAGCCATCTGCCTTGCTCTCTCTCCCTACTTTTCATCTCTTGCTAAGGGAATAATAAGAAGAATCAATGATATTGTTACTATTAGTAAAGGTATAGCAATCTGCTTTTCAATGGCTCTACTTAAAATCCATGGGATTTTCTAGACCAAGGGTTCCTAACCTAGGGTCATGAATTTATCTTGTCTTTTTTTTTTTTCATTTCATTCAATTTCTTTGTTACATTTTAAGTTCTGAACTGTATCTCCCTCCCTCCCCACTCTGTAATAGAGAAGGCCACCATTTCACACACACACACACAAACACACACACACACACACAACCTATACATATATGTAATTCTATTATGTATATTTCTATTTATGGGTTCTTTTTCTAGAGGTAGATTGCATCTTTTTTCATAGGTCCTTTGTAGTTGATTTGAATATTTATAATACTCGCAATTCACAGTTCAGTGAATTTGCTTTTTTGAATACATTGATAATTATATTTCAACACTGGCTACCATTATAATTGATTTTCTTTTAAATCTTACGTGGTTTATTTTATGCCGTTAAGACATAAGTTTGAGATGAAGACCCTAGATTTCATTAGATTGCCAAAGAATCCCATGACATAGAAAAAGTTAAGAATCTCTGGACTAAACCAAAATTCCTTTCTTATTCTCTGATATGTGTGGTATTTCCCCAGAAGAATATAAGTTTCTTGAGGGCAAGAACTTTCTAATTTTTATATTTGTAGTCCTAACAGGTAGCATAGGGCCTGGCACATGGCAGGCACTTGATGAATGTTCCTTGATTGATTGATTGAAGTCCTATAGAGACATAAAGTGATCATTCTGAATATCCATGACCACTGCCCAACACTAGATTTCCTAAAATGTCAGATCATAAGATCATAGGTTTAAGGCTTAGAAAAGAGACTTTGGATGCTATCTCACCCAGTCCCCCCAGTTTACAGATAAGGAAGCTGAGGCTCAAAGACTTGAGGTGACTTGCCCAAGACTGCATAGCTAGTTAGTGGCAGGGCTTGGAAGCGACCCCAGAACTCTAACTGCTACTCTAGTGTTCCTCTTACCATACCACCCTGAGTATAGTTGTAGAAAGTAGGGGCAGCTAAGGTGGCTCAGTAGACAGAGTGCCAGGCCTGGAGTCAGGAAGACCTGAGCTCAAAACCTTTCTTAGATACTCACTAGCTGTGTGACCCTGGGCAAGTCATTGAAGCCTATTTGCCTCAGTTTCCTCACCTGTAAAATGAATTAGAGAAGCAAGTATCAAACTACTCTATCTTTGTCAAGAAAACCCCAAATGATGTCACAAATTGATAAACAACTGAACATTTTATATTCCCAAATATCCTCACAAATACCCTGAGATATAGAGGATGAACAAGTGTTGTGGGAGAGGCAGGCATGGATGATATGGAAAGAACACTGCATTTAGAGTCAGAAGACCTGGGTTCCAATCCTGCCTCAGCCACCTACTAACTATATAATCTTTGGCAACCTCTTTACCTCTCTGGACTTCAGTTTCCTTGTTTTTAAAATAAGAGGGTTGGAGCAGATGGCCTCTAAATTTATGATCCTATATATTTCCTACTTGAGAGGCAAGGAAACTGAATCCTAAAGAAGGAAAATGATTTGGCCAAAGCTTTTACAGTGCCAGCACTAGAACCCAGATCTGACTCACACTCCAGTGTTCCTTCCAATGACCCATACTGTCACTTTAAGAACATCATTCTCCCAGAGAGTTGGAATGTCATGGGTGAGCTTGAGTCCTGATGAAGTCCATCCCCTCCCTAGCTCTTCAGATGGAGCCCCTCCTGCTCAGGCCCTGGACACCACCCTGGAGAAATCCAATCCTACTGCATCCCCATCCCCAAGGCATTGCCTTTGATCAGCAATTGAAAGAGATCTGTTAAACTTCAAGCATTTAAATAGAACACGAATTCCTGAAATTTCAATTTTACACAGACACCCTCTCCTCAACTTCTTTCCTCCCTCCCTCCAGGAATGGGGGACTTTTCTGGTATTACTGGCT
Organism: Dromiciops gliroides; assembly: GCF_019393635.1. Lineage (NCBI taxonomy): Eukaryota > Metazoa > Chordata > Mammalia > Microbiotheria > Microbiotheriidae > Dromiciops > Dromiciops gliroides. Next base: position 79,930,707 of record NC_057866.1, on the reverse strand, counting down.
TGGGGTGCGGGGGACAGGGAAATTGTGTTTTGTTTATTTGTCTTTTCTTTGTTTATTTTCACTTTAGCACAAAATTGGAGCAGGCCAGGAGTGGGTGGGGAGAGAGAAGGAAGCTGTGAAATCCAGCTGATAGAGGATGTCATTTTTTAGCCCCCTCCTCGGGCTCTTTCTGCTCACTCCATCTGGTATGAAAGCTCTTCAAAGCCAGCAGCCCTGCCAAGCCGGAGAGCGAGCAGTTGCCAACGGCACAGCCTCTCCGGCAGGCACAGGACAATAGTCTTTTCAAGCCCCAAAATGTGGCTCCATTACTGTACTTTCTCATGGATGCTAGGGATTCTTTCAAGACAGTCTCCTCTCCCATTCACCTCCATCTCTCTAGCCCTTTCTCTTTGCCCTCCCTGATGTTTTCTCTCCTTTCTCTCTTCCTCTCCTTCTCCCTCTGTTTCTCCTCTGAACCAGGGATTTCTTTGCCTTTTACAGTGGAGTATCTTGTGCTGAAGGGGTGCTTTAGGCTTATACAAGCTCTTTGGAAAAAGAAATGACTGAAAAATTTAGGGGTAGAAATGAAATGAAAGCTGAATTGGCCCTTGGTGAAATTGGGCAGCAGGTGCATTAATTACCCTTGATTGCATGTTGGTTTATTACCTCGGTCACTTGTGCCTTATGATCTGCATTAACATCTGCGTTCGGCAGATATCTTTGGTATTTCTCTAAGCAAGATGAATATTGACCAGATGGTGACTTCACAAGGACATAATTCACAGAGCATTTTTTTCCTCCCCCCACACCGATCCCTGTAAAGGAATCCTGAATGTCAATGCTGAACAAAGAACAACAAGGAAAATACAACACTGCCCCCCCCAGAAGACCAGGCAGTAAGTTGAAGATTGATGACCAACTTGGTAATGCCTGACAGAAGACCAAAATGGCAGGCAAATCCCAGGATGCAGAACACAGATCTTGCCAACTCAATCCTCTGTCTTGTCATTTGTACATCCATTTTGCATGGCAGGGAGAAGACTGGTAGTAGGCTAGGTACCCACTGAAATGTAACTAACTGCAGAAAACTGGGTCACTCGTTTACATATATGTGTGTATGCGTCTGTGTGCCTGTGTGTCTATGTGTATATGCATGTATTTTTTTTCTTTTTGACCAGCTTTTGTATAGTGGTGCTCCTAGCTAGCACAAGTCTGATGAGTATAATTTGATTTTGATGAGAAGGAAAGAAACCACCTTGGCTCAATGGTACCTCTTAGCACAGGTGTGCTGTGTGTTGGGTGCTAGGGACAGATTCAGTACAGCAGTATAAATTCTGTATCTTTAAATTCTTGGATAAAAGTCCTATGTAAACCCACAGTGGCAAGCATCTGGTGTTGTCAATAGGATTCAAACTCCCTCTGGCACTTAAAGGCCTCCACAATCTGGCCTCCTGCCCACCTTTCCGGCCTCAGCGCACATTAATCCTCCCTCTATCACACCCTCTGTGTTCCAGGCAAATTGGAATCTTTGCTATTTCTGGATGTGGTCTTGGTCTCCTGTGCCTCTCTGTATTTTCACAGGACATCCCTCATGCCCCGAATGCCCCTCTCTTCATCTCCGATTGAAATCCTCTTCCTTCAAAACCCAGTTTAAATGGGATCCTTTCCCAATTCCTCTGCTTGGTCAGCTTCTCTTTGCTTCAAATTTTCTTAGATCCTTTTACATGGATTTCTGTTTTGCCCCTATTAAATTCTGCTTCATGTCATTTCTACTCATGAAGGAGATTTCATTCCCACTCATTGGATAATAAACTGGTTGAAGGCACTGAGGACCTCCTCAGTTCCTTCTCTGTACCCTAAGCGCCTTACACAGTATAGTGTATGCTGTATGAGTTTAGTAAAGGTTTGTTGAATTGAATTAAATCATTATTTGGTGCCTTCCACTCCCTCCCTTTGGTTAAATATCAAATGGCCGTTCACTTGAATATTTTCTTTCTCCCTAGGGATTAAGGATCTAATCCAGCCTACAAGGTGTTAAACTGTGGGCATTGGACACTTGCCATTGAAATTATAAGCCTGTCTGGAATTTGTGAAATCTCTTCAACCTACACACTTGAGTCATCATCAGCCACAAAAAAAAAAAAAAAAAAAAAAAAAAAAAAAACGACACACAGACAGAAGGTTGTTTTCCTTCACAATCAGGTTAAAGACAAAAGACAAGTCAAAGAAAAATGCAAACAGTACAACGTGCATATTTATGTTTGCCCATATCTGAGTGTGGGCATATATACATAGGCTGGCACATTATCATGGAAGCCCTGCCTCCAGCCCCTCCCTGTGTAATCTGTTGACTCAGTGAGGGGAGGGGGATTCATGGAGCCAGCTCTTACTGGCTCAGGAGAGCTGTTATATTATCAGCAGAAGCATGTACATCTCAGAAATCTGCAAATGATAAAAATCAGGGCTTGATTTATTGTTTTGTTGATTGTATAAACTTAAGAGAGTGGTGGGAAAGTGTTAATAATACAAATTAAGCTTAAAAGTGTATCAGGAATATTTTTTTTTTGAGAGCAGGATGTTAAATATTTACCAGCACACCCCAAAGATCTGCCCATCCTTTAAGGTGCAGCTCATATACTATTTCCTCCGTGAAGACTATCTTGATCTCATTACATGAAAGTGATTTTACCTTCATCTAATCTGTTGTGTTCCTCTTTGGCACATATCCCGTGCTAATGTGTATCATATTTGTTACCCATGGCCCCGAACCCCTCCTTCTAGGCTTATATAGACTTTGCTCACACCTGAAGGTCAAATCATACTTCTACTTCTTCTTCCTCCTCCTCCTCCTCCTCCTCCTCCTCCTCCTCCTCCTCCTCCTCCTTCTTCTTCTTCTTCTTCTTCACTGGTACCAAATCATAATTCTTGACCTCATTTTTTTCCCACTCAGAATTCTCTTTGGGAAATTTCAGAATATAGCTTGTGAATTCCCCACACATAAAGGTGTCCCTAGTTCTCAAATAAATACTTAAGGTAACAATGATATCAGGTACATAGGACAGCCTTTGTTTCACCACAGAAAATACAGAAAACACATGAAAGACTCATTGCAACCTATAAAAGATAAATATAATTCTTCTTCCACCCTAGTGCGTCCCACCATCCCTCCAGATCCCTCAAACCCTGGAGTTTTGAACTTTCCTTGGGAGGGAAACCAAGTTAGGTTGCTCGTAAGCAGCGCAAAATTAGTGGCAAAGTTCTCTCTGAAGAGTCAGTTTTATTCAGTCACATGCATGTTCTTCTTCCCCACCCCTCCCCAACTCACTCTAGCTCTATCATCTGCCACAAGGCCTGTCTTTTGGAACAGGGCTTGGGGGTGGGATAGCAACAGTTTGACTCTGACAACTTCATCTGTCAGCATCTGTCTAAGCAGTCCTCAGAGAAGAGTCTCTCAAGACACTAACTACTCAACCTTCCTTATTCCCCTTCCAGGAGCTGGAAAGGTAGAAGCCAAGAAATGGAGGACATGCCCCCGACAGTGCTTGGCCCTTGGCACAGCTGGCACCATGCCCCTACAGGTTAGCAGAAGCAGACACCAGGTTTGTATAATAGAGGGCATCACCCCCACTTCCTGGAGAGATCTCTTCATAGGGGTTTAGCTCGGTGCTGCCTTAGCCACACATATTGCCCATGGGTAGGGTGGGTCCACAGCTACCACTTCAGGTACTAAAATCAGTTCTCCAATCTATGCTCATTTCTCTGTAGCTCTCTGTAGAGGACAAAAAGATGAAAGGCTCACTTTGCAATCAAGGCTTCCTTGTATAGGCTGAACTCAGAGGACTGACTCCATCTTCCAAGAGCACAAGCTAACCAATTCATTTCCAGCTGATGAGACTCAGGATGTGTAATCCTTAGAGAGGTACCAATGCATAAGCCCCTACTGAAACTCCAAACAAAGGCTTCCCACCTTCCAACCTTACCTCACTAAAGAGGGAAGTCCCCTGATCAACCCCCTGCATGTATGTGGCATCTTCTCTGCTGAATAGGAGCCCAACCTACTGAGACTGTTTCTCCTAAAGAGCCTGTCAGGTACAAGTACTTGCACATAGCAGGCAGTTAGGAAATGCTTATTAAATGAATGAAATGAAGAAGTCCTGTGGGACAAGGGCAGCTTTATGCATTTCCAGTATTAAGTAAAATCAGACCTCACAACTCTGTTTTACAGATGAGGAAACTGAGGCAAACAGTGGTTAAGTGAGTTGCCCAGGATCACGTATCCAAGAAGTGACTGAGGCTCGATTTGAACTCTTTTCTTGACTCCAGGCCCAGCACTCTATCTACTATGCCATGAGGTTTCTGCCACCTATTGTCTATGTGTCCTAGGACAAATCTTAATCTTTCTCTGCCTCTAGGTAACTCTCAGAGACAGAGGAGGTGCTGACCTGCATTATTTGAGGAAGTTTACTCACCAGGAGTTCCCAATAATGATGAAATCACAGGTTCCATCCCCTCCCCCCACAGAAAAGATGTGTATAATGTGGGAAAAAGTGGTGAATTTGTTGTAAAAGTTCAGAGACTACAGGAAGAGTAATTTGGAAATACTGGAGTTTTTCAATCTACCATTCCCATAAAAATCTCTCTTGTTTCTTTTGGAAGTTTCCCCCCTCAAATAAATGGAACTTTTTCAGAATAGAAATAGTCTTGGGGATCAGGGCTTTGGACTCCTGCTAGAAAGAAGGCCCATTTCCTAGGTCACACCAAATGGGAAAGGGGGGGCATCACACTTCCTTTGTTGGAGGCTGGCCAGGGTGACTCAGCAGCAAACACCATCCAGGATCCTTTGGTCAGCTGGAGGTGGGGGAGGATGTGAAGGAAGAGGACAGAAAAGCACAGTCCTGAAAAAATAACAAACAGAAAGGGACATCTAGTCACCGGCAATACAACATCCTGTTGCCTTGGTGGTTTAAGATGTCAAGTGGTAAAACCTGGCTCCAATCAGACAGGATGCTTTCCTTCATTAAAATTCTACCTGAGGGAAAGGTCAGGTGAAACCTCAGGAGAGAGATGAGCCTCCCAGAGAAGAGTCCACAGCGATTCTCTGCTTCTAATCTCACCTTTTCTTTACCCTTAGAGGCCCCTTCCACCTCTATATGAGGTTGACAAGTGAAGGCCCCCAACGCCACCTTTGGGGGGCTGGTTTTGTTTTGTTTTTAGCCCTGTGTGGCTCAGAAGTGAGGGATAACAGATAGTCACAACATGTTAAAAAAAAAGCCTGAGGAAGGGTCCTCAGAAAGTTGTAGAGAACCTCTGTGTGTGTGTGTGTGGGGGGGGGGGATTAAGGGCAAAACCTGGGGAAGAATGGAACCATTGCAGTATTGATATACTTGACTTGGAAGACCCTCTTGAGAATCAAGTATTGAATATGTCATGTTTTGTTTTTGTTTTTGTTTTTATTTTTATTTTTTTAGTGAGGCAATTGGGGTTAAGTGACTTGCCCAGGGTCACACAGCTAGTAAGTGTTAAGTGTCTGAGGTCGGATTTGAACTCAGGTCCTCCTGACTCCAGGGCCGGTGCTCTATCCACTGCACCACCTAGCTGCCCCGAATATGTCATGTTTTTAATGGCATTTAACTTTAGGCGGCATAGTGGATAGAGCACTGGACTTGGAATCAGGAAGACTCATCTTTATGAGTTCAAATCCAGCCTTAGACACTTACTAGCTGTGTGACCCTGGGCAAGTCACTTCACCCTGTTTGCCTCAGTTTCCTCATTTGTAAAATGAGCTGGAGAAAGAAATGGCAAACCACTCTAATATCTTTGCCAAGAAAATCCCAAATGGGGTCATGAAGAGTCGAACATGACTGAACAACAACAACAAAAACTTTGAAAAGTTTTTAGTTAACCATAACATCTGAAATCCTTCATGATTCTAAAGTTCTATGACTCTGTGATGTCCCCACCCCCATCAGCTCTCAAGCCCAACCAAACTGGAACAATCATTTTCCCTAAAAAATATTGGGTACATCCTTGCCTATATGCCACTGGTTCCACCTTTTCCCTCTGCCTGGAAAGCATCCTTTCTTTAACAGGATCTAATTATCCAAGAGTTCTCAAGAATTCCAAATGTATGTATATGTGAGTTAGGGGGAAAGGGGTGCTTTAAAATTCTCCCTCAAATTTCTTTTTTTTTTTTTTTTGCAGGGCAATGGGGGTTAAGTGACTGTCCCAGGGTCGCACAGCTAGTAAGTGTCAAGTATCCGAGGCCAGATTTGAACTCAGGTACTCCTGAATCCAGGGCCAATGCTTTATCCACTGCGCCACCTAGCTGCCCCCTCAAATTTCTATAATTAAAATTCCTAGAATTTAAAAATTGTAATTTAAATTTAAAATTTAATTTAAAGAATAGACACATTTTCCTTTGGGAGGCATGGTAAGGGGAGAACAGATATCATGTATATCCTGCCTATCCTGACCTCTTCCATAGTTCTGACTCCACTCTTTCTTGGGTTCTTCTAGAGCAGGTATTGAAACATCCTCCTGATATTTAGCTTGGGCTACCTCAACCTGAGGATCGTCTTTCTATATGTGTGGCCTCTCTTCCAGCTAGACCATATATCAATTAGCAGACATTTGAATGTCATTTATCCATTAGGATGATGACAAGGACCAAAAGCTAGCTGTCCCTTTGTGAGAAAACTCCCTTTGTAGTTGTCCCCCTTGAACATGCTGACTGCTTCTGCTCAGGAGGGTTAGCATAGGAGGAAAAGAACTGCAAACCGACTTTAGGCAGCTGCTGTTATTGCCTGGAGCAGTTCGCAGAACTATGCAATCCATGCTGTGTCAGGCTCAGTGAGTGGCAGAAGGCCAGGCACAGGGAGGCCAACCTTAATCTAATCTGTAGAAACCAAAGACTGGGATAAAAAAACCCTCTATTATTCATGGCTCCCAAGGACCCTATCACCCTGACTCTATTTTGAGGAGTGGCACTGAGGTTGAATTGTGCTGGAAACAAATGGAGAGTTCAAAGTTCAAGGTGATGACCCTTCCCTTCTCTCTGTCCACTCTTGACCCTCCCTCTCCCCCAGCTGATGCATCATTCAATAGACAAGTATTTATTAAGTGGCCACTCACTCTAAGCCAGGCCTATTCTGGGCCCTAGGACTCCCAGAAGATCACTACATTGTCTAAAGCTCAGATTAGTTCATAGTCTATCATATGAAAAGATTTAGAACTGGGAAGGAGCTTAGAGGCCATATTGGAGAACACCTTCATTTTTTTATAGATGAGAAAATTGAGATAGAAAGGTTCAGTGACTTTCTCAAAGACATACAGGCAGTAAGTAGTAGGACCAGGATTTGAACCTATGTACTCTGATTCTAAAACCAGTTTCCTTTTCACTGAAACAAGTGGTGATTCAGGCTCAGAGGAACTGGGAAGAAATCTCATTACCCTTTACCCCACAACCCAATATCTGTTGCATAGGGGATTGGGCCCGTAGTCAAGAAGACCTGCAGGGGCAGCTAGGTGGCTCAGTGGATAAAGCACCAGCCCTGGATTCAGGAGGACCTGAGTTCAAATCCGACCTCAGACACTTGATACTTACTAGCTGTGTGACCCTGGGCAAGTCATTTAACCCTCATTGCCCCACAGAAACAAACAGAGAGATCTGCATTCCAATTTGGCCTCAGATACTCAGACTCTAGGCGAGTCACTTAGCCTCTTTTTGCCTGTTTCCTCATCTACAAAATGGGGATAATGATGTATATACCTCCCAGCACTGTTATTATGATAAAATAACATGTGTAAAGTGCTTTATAAACCTTAAAATTCCATTATCATCACCACTAATTATTATTATATCAGAAACCATATATAGGAAAGTCACTCCATTCACATACTCCATTCCAACAAGCTGGCATCAGAATTAGATGAGGTCCAAACTAAGCCATAAGCAAATTCAATCAAGGTAGGGCCATTTATTGCCCAAGAAACCTTTCCAAGACAAGCAAGATTCAAACAAAACTAGAACAAGTCATGAGATTCCTAGCCAGGATCTTAATCTCTTCAGTAAAATGTCATACGTCCATGGTATGCAAGGCCCAACACTGCCGAGATGTCTCATTTAGCACAGTCACCAGCGGCCCAAACCAAACCGATTTAAAAAAAAAAAATCGCTCCTCCTCCCCCAAGGGTTGATTGTGTTCTTTTGACCTGATTGGAAATCAGATTAGACTTTTGCACAAGATTCGTGGTGAGCAGGATTTTCCAGGAACCAAGATGCAATTTCATTCAAAAGTTCAGAACAGGATTTTGAAACTGTTGGTATTGTGATGGAAATTTGTACTTGATTTCAATCAGTTTTTTAAAAAACTGGGGCACTTTAAGTGAATGGAGTGGGGGGAGGTGGAATTAGGCATTTAATCGAAGAAAATCATAATAGAGCATTTTAGTAGCTGAATAAGGAAGTTATCAGGCTTAGAAAATCAGGAAAGAAAGGTGTTTCTCTTGTCCTTCTGCACCTCCCATCTTGTGCCACCCCCACTGCTTCCTGCTGTGTCACCTTCAAGAGGCCCAGGCATGGGGAGAATCAAATGACCAGTCCTGGTCCTGGCAAATCTCCTGCTATTTTATATTTTCTCCTCTCTGCGATCATGACATTACCTTAGGTTTGTCCTTGGGAATACAGAGTAACTCTGTTCTTTGCCAGCACCTTCCTGTCAAGATTTTTAATGGTCTAAAAGAGGCCCTTCCCAAATCCATACCTACCCCTGCCTTTCTGCCTCATAGCTTTCTCTCGGTGACCAGTAGAGAGCAAAGTGGCCTGTCAGTGGGTGGAACAGTGGATAGAATGTGGGGCCTGGAGTCAGGAAGACCTTCCTGGTTATGTGACCCTGGGCTAGTCACTCTACCCTTTGTTTTCCTGTTTCCTCATTTGATCCTCACAACAGTGCTGGGAGGTAGATGTTATTATTGTTCCCATTTCACAAATGAGATCATCATAAAACACAGCACAAATGCTTGGCACATAGTAAGTGCTATATCAATGTTAGCTATTAGTATTAGCTATTATTGGGAGAGCTAAGGGCTCTGTTTTGCTCACCATAAAACCTACTCTTGAAGTGTGAAAAAACTAGTCATTTTGTAACATGAAAGACTTCTTTAAAAAAAAACTAAATGAGTGTTTTACAACAAGGACTAACAAAAGCAAAAGGGTTATATCTCCATCACTCACAATGGGCAAATACATACGATACATGCTCCTCCGAGGGTAGGATTTCTCTCTTTGCTTAAATTTGTATCTTTACCTCTCAATATGGTTTCTGGGATTTGAAAGCACACGGAGACATATGCAGTCCTAATTTTTAGAAAATAAAAATAACCTCAATAAATTGTCTTTCTCTTTAAATATTTATTTCTTTCCTTTGTCCGTCCTTCCTTTCTACCTTTTTTTTCTTCCCTACTTCTTTCCATTTTTCTTTATTTCCTTCCTTCCTTTTTTCTTCCTTTTTCTTCCTCTCTCTCTTCCTCTGTCTCTCTCTGTCTGTCTCTCTGTCTCTCTCTCTCTCCCTCTCTCCTTCCCTCCCTCCTTCCCTCCTCTTTTTTTGGCTTGTTCCTAAGTAAATATTCTAAAGGATGCCTACATAAATATACTTTTTCTTCAGGGTAATAACTTGAAGGAAGTAGCTAATGAGTGTGCATTATTTCCATTCCAAAAAAATAGTACTAAGGGCCAATATAAGTAGAGATGTTGTCAGATATCCAGGGTATTACCCCCGTATCCATCATCTCAAGCAGAAAACCACTCCAAGGAATCTGTGAGTGTGTATGTCCTGTCTCCTGCACAGAGAAATTCACCGTTAGAAACCTATTTAAAGTATTATTTGAACTGGAGCCTCTAATAAGGGCAGATAGAAACTAGGCAGCGGAGGGTTCTAAAAAGGGACTCTGTCAGATGGTTCCTCACACAGGCTTCGCTTCAGTGCAGCATTAGAAATTTCTGCTGCTGTTTTATTAAAAAAGGAAATAATAAATAAACCAAAACAGGGAGCTACTCTTGCTAACAGAAAATCCAGTCTAGCCCCAGCTAAAATTCATTGGTTCCTTCACAGGCTCAAAGTACAGAGGCTTGTATCCATTAAAAGTTTTAAGAACAACAACCAAAAAATCTGCATGCTAGAGTTAGAGGAGAGGGATCCCAAATTAAAATTAGAATTACTAAAGAGAATCCTACTTTATTATGGACCGTGACCTTGCTTGGTTGGAACTGGCTAATTGGGCTTGAGGACATACCAAATATCTCCATCCCCATTCCTCCCTTTCTTCCCAACTTGGAGGTCTCTGCTGCTGGCATTATGTCTGCTCTGGCTACAGGGAACTGGTATACAGTATGCTACCCAGCAGGTCACTTCTGATAAAAATTGCAGACTACTTACTCCCTATGGCTGGACCTAGAGTAATAATCATCACAACAACTTATGTTTCTACAGTGTTTATCATAATTTCCTCATGATTCCCTATGACATAGGGAGCATGAGTATTATTATCACCCCCATTTCATGGAGGAGAAAACTGAGTCTCAGAGAAGAGAAATGATGTGCTCAAGGTCACACAGCTGGTAAGGGTCAGGGTGGGAATTTGAACTCATGTCTCTAGACCCGAAGTCCAGCACTCTTTCTCATCATCCACTGTTTTATATAGGGTGTTCTTCCCACTAGTGCATTCTCATCCAGGTGAATTCAAGCTAAAATGGACCTCAAGGGCAGCTTCAAAGGGGAAAAGGAGACAAAATGGTAGCGAGCAGAGTATGTGGAAGAAGAAGAAGGGGAGGTCCCAATTTTGTTCCGACAATGTCCTCAAACCTCATTGGATACTGTGTTACATTGAGGGCTAATCAGTGAGCTCCATAATTAATTTGATAAGCTTAGAATTTGATGGGGTTTTGTTAGGGATCTTTGTCTATTTGGGGGGGGGGCAAAGGATGTGTCCTTAGGAGTCTCCTAATGATGAGTCTCCACAAGGAACCACAAATGGCTTTCTCAGGACAAGGTACATGAGAGCTACATGCTCTCAGCTATATATATGGCAACCATGGAGAGAGGAACCATATTGGAGAGTACACGAGAAATGGCAGCCCCTTGGCCCAAGAGATGGCAGCAGCCGAGGCAGTGGGACAGTATGGAGGGTTCCTAGGGAGGAGGGAACATTGCCTCTTGGCCTTAGAGAAGGCAGTAGAAGATGGATAGACTGCATAATCTGAGAAGATTGCTTCAGAATTGAACCTACACTGGACCCTCAAAGCTGAAGGAGCAATAAAGAAGTAAGAACCACAGTATAAGAATCCAGGGACCTAGACTTTGTACTCCACCATTGCTCTGAGTTATGAGAAAGGTGAGGATCCAATGAAAAAGAAATTGTCTATCTAGTATCCCCAAGTGCTTTTCCTTCTAGTGCAACACCATAAGACTTCATGCCCAGAAACCTCCAACAAATGCCGGGTTCTCCCGATTGGTAACTACGTGGTCAGGACCCCCATTTCAGCAGTTTGGCTAACTCTCTGGACTTCTCCTTACCAACAGTCTTGCCCCATTCAGGTATGCTTCTCTCTCCCTACCCCCTCCTCTGCCAGCTCCCCTGCATGTGTTGTCTTTCACAAATGGAATGTAATACATGCTCCTCTGAGGGTAGGATTTGTCTCTTTGCTTAAATTTGTATCTTTACCTCTCAATATGGTACCTGGCAATGGTAAACCTAAAATAAATGATCTATTATCCATCCATACATCCATCCACCTCTCTCTCTCTCTATCCATTTGTCCATCTATCTGTCTATCTATCTGTGTCTGCCTGTCTGTCTGTCAATCTGTCTGTCTGTCTATCATGAAAGGTACCTCATCAGAATGTCAGGGTAGAGCCTGTATAGCAGCTTCAAGTAAATTTCTCTTATGAAGAGATTCCCAATCATAGAAAGGTACTATGAATACAGAGGATTCACCCATCCTTACAAGAAAGTAGAACCAAGAAACTGATTGTGGGGTGTGGTGAGGGGAGTCAGAACAGGGTGTGTTGTCACTTCCCTCTGGGACTCAGTTTTCTCCTCGATGAAATGGAGGTGATAATAATACATATACTCCCTATGTAATAGGGTTGTGAAAAAAGCATAATAAACACTATAGAAATGCAAGTTGTCAGGGTAGCTACGTGACTCGTGGCTCGGTGGATAAAGCACCAGCCCTGGATTCAGGAGAACCTGAGTTCAAATCCAGCCTCAGACACTTGACATGTACTAGCTGTATGACCCTGGGCAAGTCACTTAACCTTCATTGCTCTGCAAAAAAAAAAAGAAAGAAAGAAAAAGAAAAGAAAGAAAGAAAAGAAAAAAGAAAAAAAGAGAAATGCAAGTTGTTGTGACCATTCTAACCCCAGGCCTGGCTGCAGGGAGTAAGTATTGTTATTTCTTATCAGAATGATTCTTATCTGTCCCAAATTTATTTCCTTTTGGAAGAAAAGTTGAAACCAGAGCATCTCTATGAGAATGGAGAAGTTTTAGATCTTGGAGGAAAGCAGTGAAGAGGCTGGAAGATTAAATACCTTGTGGACTTCAGGAAGGCCTTTGGTGTTTTTCTTGGTATTTTCTGTGGAGTGAAATAAAGGACACCCTGTGCCTGACACATGCATTGTTACTGAGAATGCTTATATGAGATTTGGGGAAAATTTTTACACACACTTCTAAAGATCCAGACAAGCTCTAGACAAGCTCTATTCAGATATTTTCCTAGAATAAACTCTGTGAAGGGGGTATGATAAGCCAAAGAGAATTAGGATATTTTGAGGTAGCCGTGAAAGGTCATCCTCATTTGTATAAACACATAGTTTGGGGTTTCTGGGGCATGAAATCCATTTATAAATTTTTCTTTGACTGGATGTGTGATTTCTTGGTATAGGAATTCTCAGTAAAGAAACTCCCTTTACCAATGCAGACTGGCATCCTCTATGTAATTTATAGTTCTTCCAGCTCTCTATCCAGTATGCCATACTCTGTCTCTGTCTGTCTCTCTCTGTGTCTCTGTTTCTCTGTGTATGTGTTTCTCTGTCTCTGTCTCTCTCTCTCTCTTTCTATCTCTGTTCCTCCCTGTTACTATCTCTGTATGTCTCCATTTCTCATATATTCAAGCATATATGTATATTCATATATTATGCCTAAAGATTTTCTAACAGCAACTCTCATTTCTTGAGTCACTCAGAGGGAAAGGGATGTTGTTGTTCACTCATTTTTCAGTCATGTCTGATTCTCCATGACACTATTTGGGATTTTCTTGGCAAAGATGGTGAAGTAGCCATTTCCTTCTCCAGCTCATTTTACAGATGAGGAAACTGAGGCAAACAGGGTTAAGTCACACAGCTAGTAAGTGTCTGAGGTCAGATTTGAACTCAGGAAGATGAGTCTTCCTGATTCCAAGCCCAGTACTCTATCCACGGTGCCACCTAGCTGCCCAAAGGGGAAGTAGCTAGACATAACAGCCTGAGTCAAAATACCCAGATTCAAGTACTGTTTCTGCTACTTATAACCCATGTGGCCATGAGCAAATCATTCTAGTCTCAGTTTCCTCTTTTGTAAAATGATAGAATTGGATTAGATGACCTCTAAGGTGCTTTCCACATCTTGAGGTCTAAAACTATTACTTGACAACATTTTGGGGGGGGTAAGGCAATTGGGGTTAAGTGACTTGCCCAGGGTCACACAGCTAGTAAGTGTCAAATGTCTGAGGCCAGATTTGAACTCAGGTCCTCCTGAATCCAGGGCCAGTGCTCTATCCACTGCACCACCTAGCTGCCCCTATTGACAACTTTCAATATTGTTCTGCAAAATAGGACTTCTTAAAACTGCCAAGTCTATTTCAGTAAAGATACATACAATAGAAGCAGCTGAAAAAGTGAGTTTTGTCATCTGTCATCTAAATGAATTAGACAATTTTGGCTCCTAAAAATGGGAGGGCTGTCTCCCAATGTTGTACCCATCCATCTTGATTTTCTCAAACACCATAGAAAGAAGATTTAATTCTTTGTTCTTATTCACTGTGAAAGTCAAGGTACTCCCACAAGACTCAAAGTTCTGGATGTTTAAGATACCCGATCTTATGCTATTTCCAGGACTGGGCACAGACTCGCCTAGAAAAGGTCCATTTTTCAGAGAGTAGGTGGATGTCTGACTCCCCAGCACCAGATTTATTCTCAGAGCTGCCTACCAAATGATCCTTTCAATAATAGGACCTTGGTGCCCTCTTCTGAAAGGCAGTAACTAATGAACTGTCCTAATGCATCCTAGTGCTCAGCAAACATAATCCCTTTTGAGCAAATGCAAGTGCTTTGGTTTTATGAAGGGCAAAACAATTCCTTTAGACAAAGCACAATGAGGCTAAAAGCCAGAGTATCCCATCCATTACCCACCCCTATCCTGCGTGAGCTAATTAGGGGGTGGTGAGCTATAGTCCTGGTTTTTTAATGATCTATAGTGTGTGGGTGATTAATTACTTTGCAAAGATCTGGGACCTGATGTGGATACTTCCCTTCCACTTATGATGACAACCCTTCTCTTTGCTTCCTCAAGGTGATTGGTTATCTCGGCGAAAGTCCACGATAAACTGGAATAGGAGAAAATATGATAGCTTTGGGGTAATAAGACCTAGGGTCAAGTCTTAGTTCTGCTTTTTTTGCCTATTTTTCCTGGATTAAACAAGTCCTTCTCTTAGGGTCTTCTTTGACACAGGCAGCAAATTGATTTATTGATGATGTTGTTTGTTGTTGTTCAGTTGTATCAGTCACGTCTGACTCTTTGTGACCCCATTTGGAGTTTTTTTTGGCAAGATATTCGGAGTGGTTTGTCATTTCCTTCTCCAACAGAGATTGGAGAAGTAAGAAACTTGCCCCAAATCATGTAGTTAATAAATAGAGGAACTGAGATTCAGACAATGAGACAAAAGCGAAATGGTCCTTGAACTCAGTGAGCTCACATTCTTCCCTTGGCTTTCTTCAAGTCCCAGCTGGAATCTCACCTGCTTCTAGATAGACTTACCTTTCCAAATCCTCTTAATGTCTATTGGTTACCTCCAATGTATCTTGTATACGTTTTATCTATATGTAGTTGTTGGCTTGATGTCTCCCTCATTAGACAGTAAGCTTTTGGAGGGCAGGGACTCTCTTGCCCTTTTTTATATCACCCCAAATTAGTACAGTACTCAACACATACTTGTTATAATGGAGGAGACAATATACATATGCATAGATCTGGATGTTTTCATATATATATTTCTCTGTATATATACATATTTTGTTGTTGCTCAGTTGTTTCAGTTGTGCCTCACTCTTTGTGATACCTTTTGAGGTTTTCTTGGCAGAGATACTGGAGTGGCTTGCCATTTCCTTCTCATTCCTTCCAGCTCATTTTATAGATGAGGAAACTGATACAAACAGGGTTAAGTGACTTGCCCACGATCACACAGCTAGTAAGTGTCTCAGGCTAGTTTTGAACTCAAGAAGATGAGTTTTACTGACTCCAGGTCCAGCACTCTATCCACTGTGCCACCTAGCTTCCTTACATATATATGTATATTTAAATATATATGTTATATATACCCATATACACAGATATATTTGTACAGAGATATATGCATATAATGTAACATGTACTTTGGCCTAACTCTCCCAGAGTGAGACTGGCTATATCTCCACCTCAGCTTTCTAGGGGTACCCCCAGAGAGGTTAGGGTTGTCTTTCTAGCACTATTGGTCAATCCCCCATTTCAAGGTGTTCTCCTTATTGTTATCTACCAGGAACACTCCATTTCTATTTAACCAATTAACATCAACCAACTTTTACAAAAGGGTATGTATTTCAAATATAGAAAGAACAGGAATCCATTTTCCTACACACACTTTAGGGGCACATACCCTCCCATACCATTCAAATCCCTGGGGAGAGAGGGCTTGGACAACCCAGTTTCTACATAGCATTAATTCCACCAAGTAATGTCCCAAGGCAGCATCACTGTAGTCCTTGTTTCAGCTATTGTTCAGATGGGTTCAAAAAATCACACCTCATTCCTATTCTCAGTCCTCCTGACAGCTTGCTCTCTCACCGTTTTAAAACTCTCAAGGTCCTGGGGCAGCTAGGTGGTGCAGTGGATAAAGCACTGGCCCTGGATTCAGGAGGACCTGAGTTCAAATACAGTTTCAGATACTTGAAATTTACTAGCCGTGTGACCCTGGGCAAGTCACTTAACCCCAATTGCCTCACCAAAAAAAAAAAAAAAAAAAGAAAAAAGAAAAAGAGAAAAAAACAACTTTCAAGGTCTCCGATCTACTTCACTTAAAATGAATGCTGAGAATCAAGGCCCATATTCAAAGGGCATATGTCAGCCTTGGATAGTGAGGGCCCGAGCCTTCTCCCCTCATACCACTGTTTCTCTTCTCTCACCTTGATGGTGTCAGGGTAGAAGAAGTCAGTGGAAAAGAAAGAAGAGATTCTGACCCACTAGCACAATTGGAATGTTAGAACAGTTGTAATGTACCCCTATTTCAGATTACACAGGCAACCAAAGGGGCTCCTCTTCACCATGTGGGTAGCTGTCCAGAACTAGTAACAGAATGTCTATACATGTTTTTATAAATTTCATGTGGGGATTGCCTCTTTGTATAGATTTAAGAAGACCTGACTTAATGGCCAATGCTCCATTACAATAACACACACCAAGAATACAAAATATTTCAAAGTAAAAGCTACCTAGAGTGATTAAAACAATATGGCTTCTGAACAAGTTCTGGCACAAGAACTAGAATAAAACTGTCTCTTAACTGCATTGATTGTCTTGACATAGATCCCAGAGTTCCAATGACTGCTTGGGAGATATTTTATTAATTAAGTATAATTGAAGAGACTTTATTAAGCACCTACTAAGTGCTAGGCACTAAGCGAATCACTGTGTGAATATGAATACAAATACGAAAAGAGCCCCTACTCGCCAAGGGGTTATAGTACATTTGGACAAAATATTCAGTGCCACACCTCCAGGATGAGATGATCCTAGATTTAGATCTAGAAGGAACCTTAGAGGTTCTCTAGTCCAACCCTCTAATTTTATGATAAAGAACTGAAGCTCAGAGAGTTAAAATGACTTGGCCCATGGAACACAGCTTATAGAAATCTGAGGGTGAATATGAACTCAAGTCTTCCTGACTCCAGGTCGAGTGTTCTATCCACTAGGCCACACTTCTTGCCAGAAGTGTTTTCTTCCATATGAAGCAGGGTCAAATAAGCAGATAGAAGCAAAATGCTTCTCTCAAAGGAGAGACCCCTGGAGCCTGGGACAGACTGAGTCAAAAGTCAAAGAGAAGGGAAACTGGGACTTGAAGGGAAAGGTGAAGATAAGAAAGGCAGAGAGTATTTTAGAGAGAGACAATGATGTTAGCAAAGGCAAGGAGGCCTAAGACCCAAGACCTAATGCAGAGGTAAGGAAGAGATGAATCTGGCTGGAGCAGTGTGTTTGCATTGAGGAGCGGAGGAAGATATAGGCTGCAAAGGAAGGCTGGTGGCAGATTGTGAAGGGCTAAGAATTCCAGATTAGGAGTTTGTGCTTTATTTCTTAGACAATGGGAGTCATTAAAGGAAGTCAAATCATTAGAGACTGGAGTCATCTGAGAAGACTTTATGAAGAAAGGGGAATTTGGGTTGGACCTTGAAGGATGGGTGGAGACTGGATGGGCAGAAAGGAGAAAGAAAGGGCATGAGCAAAGATGGGAAAACACAAAACATGAGCAGAGGTTAGAGAAATACCAGTTTTGCCTAAGCAAAAGGTTTAGATAGAGGAATATAACAGATAAAGCTAGAAAGGAGAGCTAGTACCTGATTGTAGAGAGCCTTAAACACCCTACTAAAGAATTCCGACTTTACCCTAGGGGACATATTACAAAGATTAATCTGGGGACAGTGGCTTCAATAGATTTCTTAACATATCACTTTAAGATGAACTAAAGCGGTTTAACTTTTTAAAAGACAAACTTTAGGCTATATTCTGTTTCATTTTGAAGAGATATAGCATATAATCTTCTCTTCCTTTAATTATGTTCAGAGCTGCACTTTATGGGCAATTTATATTAAGGAATCTTAAGCCAGTGGGAAGACATCCTCAGGGCTGGTAATTGTGACTTTTCTTCAAATAACCTTGACATCAAAATCACTGAGTAAAAACTGAAAAGAGCCCATGAGAGCTTTGAAATTCTCTTTTTTGAAGTTCTGGAGTCCTAAGGAACAGGCCTCTGTCTCACGCTCTTTCCTATCTCCTCAGTGTTACAACCAAAGGCACTAAAAGGAATCAAATTGCTGAACAGATCAAATAATCATGGCATTTTACTGAGGTGAACAAGTAGCATTTTGATGTGTCCAGGGTTCAACCGACAAGAAGGTAGACAGTGATAACTTTCAAGGTATTCAGGTATTTGCATTCCAATCAACGTAAGCCCCTACCTAGAAACCTGAACAACTCGTCGCCTTCTCTAATTTCAAGGACACTGGCCACAGCATGCCCAGTGAGAACTTTATTAATAACAAATATCATGAGGATTTGAAGATGTAGGAATTAATGGAATCCATTTATTTAGTAAGAGGGAATTCTTCTTTGGACTAGATGACTTCTGAAGTGCCTTCTAATTGAGATTCTGTGGTGAGATCCTATCAGTGACCCTTAGGAACATAAGATGTAGAAGTAAAGAGGACCTTAGAGGTCATTTAGTGCAATTTGTGATTCTCTTACAAGATATATAGATCATCCCCTTGAGTGTCATAAATAGCAGAGCCAGGATTTATATTCAGGTCTTGTGAGACAAAAGCCAATGCCCTTTCTGCTATACCATACTGGCCTTGAACTCACGAAGAGAACAGATAAACAAAACTCCTCATGAATTCCAGTGCTTGGCGCATCCTCTAAGCCCATGGAATTTTTGATGGAGTTATTTGGGGAGATGACCTGGAAATTTTGAAGCTTGGATTTCAAAATGGACAGCTTCCCTGGATGCCTGGGTTATCTAGTTCCAAAAACCCAGGAGAAGACTGGAGGGAGGGAAGAAGGGAAGGAGAAACATACTGAGTCATTCTGTACCAGCTGAGGCCGCATCTCTGAACCAAACCAAAGATAAAAAGGTCTAAAATTCTGTGAGATCCTGTTTAATTTTAGCCCTTCCTCTGGGGAAGTCCTGAAAGAGCCTTTTTGTCTCCCCAAAGCATGTTAAAATAACACCCGTGGCATTTGGATAGGGTTGAGAACCAATGGTTCTTTGCAAGGGCCACTGAGACAATGAATCTTGAAATAGGGTCACTTTTTGTTCTTCTGAAAGCCAAAGCTTAAATAGGGCCAGAATTAGTGTCTCTTTTATTGTCTAGTCTACTTGTTTCTTGCAAAAAAAAAATGTGGTTTTCATTTTTACCCACAACTGAAAAAAGTAAATAAATATATATATACAACCATATATACCCATGCAAAGATACACATATACACATACATATATGCATATATGTGTATATGTATTATATATACACATATATGCATATATATGGATACACACACACACACACATATATATATGTGTGTGTGTGTACTTGGCACTTTAGGATTTGAGGTAGTTATGCATGAGCATACATACATGAAGCAAAAATATATCCACCAACTTCTCAAAAGTCACCAACCTACCAGTACATCATTTCTTCAACCCTGTGGCTAAATTGAGAAATTCATTCTCCTTATTGATCTTGCTGAAGAATATCTCTTCTATACCCATGCCCACTCCACCCTCTCACCATCTCCCACAGCAATTCACTTCATTTATAAGCAGGTGCAGATGTAAATCATCAATCAAAGTCAGGGGATTTTAAAACTAGACAGGACCTAAGAGGTCAACCCTCTAATTTTACAGATGAGGCAACTGAGGCCCAGGGAAGTTATGACTTTCCTAAGGTTGCACAGTTGGGATTTAAACTCGGGTCTTCCCTTTTTTTATGGGGCAATGAGGGTTAAGTAACTTGCTCAGGATCACACAGCTAGTCGATGTCAAGTATCTGAGGCTGGATTTGAACTCAGGTCTTCCTGAATCCAGGGATGGTGCTTTATCCACTGTGCCACCTAGCTGCCCCCCAAACTCAGGTCTTCTAACTCCAAATCTAGTGCTATTTGCACTACATTGTACCACCTCAGCACTATGATGGTAGATATTTGTTTTGTGCTTTTGAAGTTTTGTTCAGGTTTACATAATTCTTCTGGGGGGGCTGAGCTTGGAGGTATGGAAGAGTGTGGACTTGTGATTTCATTGCTTTAGGTAGTTCCTTCTTGAAGAAAATCCCTCTACCAATACAGATCAGCACCTGTCTCACAATTTACAGTTTTAGAGAACAGTCCAAGAGGTTGATTGACTTACCCAGGGTCACAAAGCCAGACTGTATCAGACACTGAACTTAAACCCAGGTCTTTCTAAATCCAAGGCCAGCCTTGTATCCATCAAACCATGCTTTCTTATAGTTAACCATTATTAGCCATTAAAAAAAGAAACAAGGGGTGGCTAGGTGGTGCAGTGGATAAAGCACCGGCTCTGGATTCAGGAGTACCTGAGTTCAAATCCGGCCTCAGACACTTGACACTTACTAGCTGTGTGACCCTGGGCAAGTCACTTAACCCCCATTGCCCTGACAAAAAAAAAAAAGAAACAACACCTTATTTTTATTTACCTCAGTTATATATAAATAAAATTTATATAAAATTTAAAAATTAACATTAACATTTTTTCTCTGATTATTTTAATTAAACTACTGTCAAACATTTTTTAGGGAAAAAAAAGCACCCTATGTGTGTATACACACACACACACACACACAATCTCCAGCTATCCAGCTGTAACTGTGTTCTTGTTACCCCCTCCAGTTGAGAAACAGCCCAGCTGGTGAAGCTGGTGGTTCTAAGTCTCTTATTTTCCAATTTGGCTCACAGAGCCTTATCTTGAGGACACCACCCCTTTGTAGGAGGCTTAAGATTCCTTGGAGCTCTGATTTTTGTTCTTCTTTATTACTCAAGATAAAACATTTTCTCCTCAGTAGGAGAATTGTCTGCTTCATGTGACTCAAGTCATGTCATTCTCAAGGAACAGATTTAAATTCCAGGTGTAAATTCATTCAGTGAGCAGCTATCAAGTACAAACTGTGTGCAGACACTATCACAAGTGCTATCTGTATTTAAGGGGAGGGGATAAGGAGGTAAAAGAAGCAGAAACTTTGTTCTTGCCCTTGAAGAGAGTACAACCTAGTGGAGGCTGCAATATGAACCTAAGGAATGTCATTTAAAAAAAAAATACCATGCAGTACAAACAATCAATCAACTAGGATTCTTAAACCTCTATTGGATGCCAGTCGCTGTCCAGGTGCTAGGAATACAAACAAAAAGAATGAAATAATTCTCACTCTCAAGGAGCATACTAATAATGATAATAATTCTAATAATAACCAATAATAATAAAATTACATGTCACTAATAGCAGCTCAGTGCTTGATTTCAGTTTTTTATTTGCCATCTGTTTTAAAGCAATTTTTGTATGTGATTCTGTATTTCCTAGTCACCCCAGGTCCCCGGGAAGTGGAGGTTCCAAGCAACTGGTATGCTTGCAGTACTTTAATTTTGATATAACCACTATTCCTCCAATTCTGTATTAAATGCCACACAGAACAGGACAGTATAAGTGCATCAGAGCCTCCAGGTTGCACCACCCAGACTAAGACCTCACACACCATCACAGGTTCCAACAGCATGGAGGCCCCAGATGCCAGATGTCTCCACCTGGGTCTCAGTTACCAGGTGCTATGTGAGACTCATCACTTCCCTTTCCTCCACATGTAACCACCATGATATCTTAGGCTGAAGCTGCAGCTATTTACTGGACCAGACAACCAATCCAAATTCCTACTGCCTCTGCCTCCAACTTCCTTGTTCTTGGAGAAGTAATGCATGTACCAATGAAACATGTGCCAACACAATCTCAAGTGCAGGAATTTGTTAGCCACAAGATTCCAAAAGGACAAGTTGCTTAGAGCTTCTACTTTCCAAGTTTCTGTGATGACTAGGCAGTCTAGAATAATAAGCTAAAATGGTTTTGAAATGTATGGTAAATTAGAAAATTAAAGGAGAGCACCAGGCTGTTCTTAATGAGTCTAACTCACCAGGCCTGAAAAATTTCATCCTAAGATACCAAAAGAACTGGCAGATGTGATTGAAGAGCCATTTTTTTCCTCTTCAAGAAACTGTGGAAATGGAAGACATGGTGATTTTTAAAAAGGTATGGGTATGGTCTATACCTGTACTCTCTGCTACTGGGGGAGGTGAAGGCTGGTAGACAGCTAGAGCTCAGGAATTCTGAGCCATAGTAGGGATGAAGTCAAAATGTCTACACTAAGTTCAGAACCAATTTGGTGAGCCTCTGGTTAAGGGGAGAAGGTTGTGACACCAGGCTGCCTAAAAAGAGGTGAACCAATCAGAGAAAGGCCTGGATTTGGTCTATGAATGGTCACTGCAATCACAGCCTTGGAGAGAAAGAAAGAAAGATACAATTTCAAGAGAGAGAGAGAGAGAGAGAGAGAGAGAGAGAGAGAGAGAGAAAGAAGGAAGAGTATGGAAGAGTATTTAGAGAGTAGGGAAGTAAGGTTGACTTTTAAGTCCTGGAAAAATTCTAGACATTATTAAAGGAATATTTTTTAAGTTTTTATAAAAAGAAGCAGTGATCACTAAGAGCTTCATTACGAGCTCATTAAGGCAGGGAGGGGGGCAGCTAGGTAGCATAGGGGATAAAGCACCAACCCTGGATTCAGGAGGACCTGAGTTCAAATTTGACATCAGGCACTTGCCACTTACTAGCTGTGCGACCCTGGGTAAGTCACTTAACCCTCATTGCCCCACAAAAAAGAGCTTATTCATTGCTTCATTAAGAATAGGTCATACCAGACCACCTTCATTTCTTTTTTTTCAACAGATTTGTTAGACTGGTAGATCAGGGAAATATTATAGAATATCATAGAATACCTAGATTTCAAAAAGGCATATGACAAAGTTTTCCATGTTATGATTTTGGAGTAGGTGGGTAGGTAAGGGGTATAGTCTAGATGCTAGCACAGGTAGGTGAATTTGGAATTAATATTAATTACTACACCCAAAAAAGAGTCTCTATAAATGAGGAGAGAAGTCACTATAGGAGCATCTGTCCTAGGTCCTGAGATACTTGACATTTTTATTGTTGGCTTGGATGAGTTGGTGAATTTTTTTTCTTTTACTTTTTTCTTTCTTTTTTTTGCAGGGCAATGAGGGTTAGGTGACTTTCCCAGGGTCACACAGCTAGTAAGTGTCAAGTGTCTGAGGCCAGATTTGAACTCAGGTCTTCCTGAATCCAGGGCCCATGCTTTATCTACTGTGCCACCTACCTGCCCCAAGTTGATGAATTTTTTAAAAAATTTGCAGATGATATGAAATTGAAAGGGAGATCAAAATTTGTGAATGATAGAGCTAGGGTGCAAAGAGGTGTTGACAGTCAAGGAAAATTGCTGTAATAAATTTGGATCTAATAAAATGAAATGGAACTAATAAATCTGTATCTAATAAAATGGAATTAGAAATAAATGTAAAATTTTATACAGATGTAAAAGATCAATTTCACAAGCAGAGGAGCAGGAAGAAACTAATAGACAACAGTCTATGAAGGAGGTCTAGGGATTGCAATGTTTAGAAAGGTTCAAGAGACATCATTTCTGGGTAATTTAATCATTTCATTAATAAGGCCAGGAGGTTATTAATAAAAGGATAGTCATTTGGTCATCTCTTTTAGACCAAAGACAGTAATGATAGCTGGCTCACAATTCACATAACCTTCAAAAAGTAGGTGTTCCTGAGGGGTGGCAATTAATTCTGATTGGAAAACACAATGGAAGATGACCTATATTAAATGAAGGGCTGAGAGTGACATTATGACACCCTTGGATGGAGAAACTATCTCTATGCCACACTGCCCACAGCTTTGGAGTATCTAAAGAATGTATACCCAACCCAACCCTGAGTAGAACACAATAGCTCCCATCAGGTTCAATCTTATTATGAACAATCTCCTTCAAGAGACTGAACTTTCAAAATCAGGACTTTGGAAGAATGAGAGAGCTCTGGATATCCCAATTATTATTTATTAATGATCACCATCATCATCATTATTAATGATCATTTTTCTCAGGATTTTAGTAGACTAAATAACAAGTTGATATGGTGGTCAAAAAATCAGCATCAACCATAATGCTACATCATGAGAAGTATCATTTTCAGAATGAGGGTGATAATTATACTGGATTCTTCCCTGGCTAGACCATATTTGGAATATTGTGTCCACTTCTGGGCAAAACAATTTAGGACGGATGTTGATAAGCTGGAGTCTATCCAGATATGGGTGGCCATCATGGGGAGGGGATTTTATCATTGTGGTAAGATTATTGGAATTTGGCTGACTCATCAGGAGGGGCCACACCTGGCCTACTCTGAAGTGACAGATGCTGCTGATGTCAGAAGGAGAAACCATTCTCCATAGGCAGTTTTGAAGGACCTCCCCTTTTGGGGGAGGAAGATTAAATGCTTGCTGAGGGGAGCTTGCTCTCTTCCAGAGTTCCTCCCCACCCCCCACCCCATGGAAACTTCAAGCCCCAGGTGGTGAGTTAAAATACGAACTCTGCTCTTTTGAATAGACTTAGGTTAGACTTAGGAGGATTTTCCATATTTCTTTTCCTCTATTGCTTTGTCTTTGATTTTATTAATTTCACCTTTTCTGTTTACTTTATTCCCATTAATAAAACCTGATTCATTTGTAGGCTCCTTTCTTATTGGCCTGGGAGAAATATCTAAAAAGGCAGTTCAGAGGGGAGGGAGCTTTGAACCTAGAGGTCCCTCATTATTTCTAGGACCCTAATATTACAGTGAGCTACTCAACTCTCCAGATATTAAATTTGGCCCCCACACCATATAACATAAAAGAAGCAGGTGAGAGAATGAAGGTCATTTAACTTAAAGAAGAGAAAAGTGGGGATGAACAAGTATTTGAAGGGTTGAAAGGTCATATAGAAGGGACATTAGATTTTCTCATTTTGGACCTAAGTGGCAGAGCTAGGAGCAATGGTTTAACATTTTACAGAGGTAGATTTAAGCTGAATATAAAGAAATCTCCTTAACAATTTGTGCTATTAAAAAAAGTGGAAAGGACTTTGAGAGACAGTGGACTCCTCTTCACTGGAGGTTTCACTGGAAGCTGGGTAGCCTCTTGCTGGGGTTGCCCTAGGCAATGTAGATTGTAAAAAGCATTTCTGTCAAGTTAGGATAGATAGTTTCTTAGATCTCTTCCAATGCTGAGATTCTGAAATTTGCCTAAGTTGATTTGCCTAAAGTTACAGAGCTGAAAAATGGAGGAAGTCTTTCTATACACCACATTCTTTCCCTCCCACTGTGAATAACACAATATAAAGATATTCCATAAGTATTGAAGAAATAAGTCAATTGAAATTAATTTAAGAATTTAAGGATGAGGTGAGCTTTTAACAAAATCTCTTCTTGATCCAGTTCAAAACTTGGAAACGTTAGCTTTTCTGACATAAAACCAGGTTTTTATAACAGACCAGTCCTGTCAAGAGTCAGAAATGTCAGGAAAGACACACAGAATTTTATCTTTTATTCTAATGACTCTAGGTTCTATGAGTAGGAATATCTGTCAATCAGGAGCCTCACTGGCTCTATATATTTGTTCTAGATCCAGTACTATTTCAGTCACTAAAACTTCAGTGGAAACTGTTAAGAGTTTGTTTTGTAAAAAAATTAAGTTAAATGAACATTTAAAAAAAGATAAAACAAAACTAGAAAGTAATAGAGACAGGTATGACAGAACACAACATTCTAAATTTCTGGATCAAATCCTGCCAAGAATCAACCTTTAAGGTTGAAATTCCTCTTCAGCTTTCTGAAGTGTTCTGAAGGCCCACCCAGAAGTTTAATGTGGTATAATAGATTTCTCATCTTCCCATAGAATGAGTTGTTGATATTCAGTCCATTTGCAGCTGTGTCTGATTCTTTGTAAGCCCATTTCAGTTTTCTTAGCAAAGATACTGGAGTGGTTTGCTGGTGAGAGTAGGATACTCACAATGGGTTGTCTGCACTGGAATTAGAGAGTGCTGTAGAAGCTTGTAGGGATTCTCGGGGTCACAGCTGTATGAGTGAACTGGGCAGCAGCACCCCTAGCTACAGAAACACAGGTCCTCTGCTCTAGAGGCTGACTCATGTACTCATATATCCCTGCCACCCCAACCCTGAAAAAAGAGGGGGGGGGAATGAATATTCCAAATGATAATGTCCATATAGATCTGCCTGATAGTCACACATCTGATGCTGAGAATGGTAGGGAAACAAATTTGACTCCATGTTAGCTTTGGCCATCAAGTCTCCACCCATCCCCTCTCAATTTTTTTTTTGGGTGGGACAATGACGGTTAAGTGACTTGCTCAGGGTCACACAGCTAGTAAGTGTCAAATGTCTGAGGCCAGATTTGAATTCAGGTCCTCCTGAATCCAGGGCTGGTGCTTTATCCACTGTGCCACCTAGCTGCCCTCCCCTCTCAATTTCGGTCTCTGTCTCCTCTCTCTCTCTCCCCCTGTCCCTTTCTCTCTCCCTCTGTTCCTGTCTCTTTCCAGTTCCCTCTCTCCCTCTGTCTGTCTGTCTGTCTGACTGTCTCCCTTTTACCTTTCAGCTTCAATTTCTCCATCCCGTTTTTGACATTTGCCATCTAACAAATTTCAACTGTGGGCAATAAAGCCTGCCAGAAAATATCCAAGTCTTCACAATCCCTATGAAATTACAAACTCCACCAGACACATCTCTTGCATCTTTTGGACTGGGTATGTTCTCTCTTCAAATCATTGTTTTGTTAAGCTATTTTTTAGTAGTATGAATGCATTGATTATAATTATTTACAGATAATTATAAGAAGTCAGTGTGGTTCAATGGAAAGAACAATGGACCTAGATTTGGTTAGGAGAGAGTTTTGATAATGGGTTAGTCATTTCACTTCGCCAAATCTGTCTTATTGCATGTTAAATAAGGATAGGAAATAGGTGGTGGGGACTCAGACTGATATTTTACTGGTGTAAGGAAGTTCTTGGTGAGGAAATTTCCTCTACCAATACAGGTCAGCACTTTCCTTGACACTCATAGCCTTAGAGAAGTACCCAGAGAATTGAGAAGTTTCCAGGGTCATACAGTATGTGTTAGTGGTAAAAGTTTGAACTCAGGTCTTCCTGTCTTCAAGACTAGGTCTCTATATTCACAATGCCTCACTGCTTCTACTATGTGATACATAGAGGCAGTAATACCAGTAGTAGCAACCTCATAAGGTTATTGAAATAATGTATGTAATATGCCATATTAATGACAACTACAGTTATTTACAAATTTGATATGAGAAAAATTGATTTCTATTAGAGATATTCATTCCTCTGAAATATTTCAAAAAGATGCATGTATGTAATAAGTGATGTGCTACATTTTGTTTTCTCTTTATTTAATTTACTGATTTTTTCATTCTTCATCATTGCTGCAATTGTCATTACCCCATAGAATCTACTTTTTAAAGCTGAATTTTCTTAGATTTATTGCTTAATCACCATCCACTCCTACATTAATGTAGGCAGCCCAAGGGAAAATTCTTGGTTTCTTTCAAAAAAGTTTGCCGGTGGATAGTACTCCTTTGTTTCCTATATAAGAACATTTCATCATGTGTAGAAGGAAGAACATTTGTTACAAAGAGTCTCCTAACTCCTAAGCATAGTAAGACACTCTATTTGAGACATTGAAGCCCATTAGTAAGAAAGGTCAAAAATATCCTTCTCTGGAGATTTTTAAAGAACAAGGTTAATACCAATCTTTCTTTTCTGTCATAGTCCTGCCTGAAAGCAGGGGTTTAGACAAGGTGATTTTTCAAAGTCCCTTTCAACCCATGTTTCTAAGATGACTGGGACAAATGAAATTTTATGACCACAAACACTTAACAGCTGCATCCAAGTGTTAAGTACAAATACATGTAGAAAACTTTTAGTACAAGAGAATTACCACATGCAGATAGAACTATTTCCTATCAACTCAGTATCCTGTCTCTCACCATAATACCCATAGTACCAAGGGATAATGTGAGCAAGGGGAATCTTATCTTTCTGGACATCTATCTAGATTCATAAAGCAGGATTTGACAGGCTATATGTGTCTCATACCCAGACAAGAGCCTAGGGTCAGCCCAATATCAAGATGAAGCATCAGAGGAAGACCTTCATCAAGGACCTTGAAAAAATATTTTTAAAAAATTCATAGATTGTTAGCTCTGGAAGAGACCTCAGAGATCATCCAGTCAAATTCTTCCTTTTTATAGATGTGGGAAATGAGCCCCAGAGAAATTAAGTGACTGTTCAAGTTCACACAGCTACTCAGCAGAAGAGACAAAGTCTGAACCTTTACCTTCAGTGTTTTTTCCACTGTACTATGCTAGCTTATCAAAGGTTAGGAATGAATGTCCCCCCCCAAAAAAAACCAAACAAACATTAGAGCTTCTCCTCCCTCATTAACTCATTGAAGTTAATAATTTATAGGGGATTATTAAGGACAACTAGGCTGCTTGATATCGATTCCTAAATTTTGGACAGGACCCCAGAAAATCTCCCCTGTAGAGGACTGACTACTTGAGGGCAGAGAGGGGGAAAATAATCTTTTTGTTCTCTCTCTGTTCCTCCCTATCACCTTGAAAAGGTGGATGGTGCCTTATCTTCAATGTCAGTGGAGGAGAAGACCTAGCACCATTTTTACTTATTTTATTTTATTTTATTTTATTTTATTTTATTTTATTTTATTTTATTTTTAGTTAGGCAATTGGGGTTAAGTGACTTGCCCAGGGTCACATGGCTAGTAAGTGTTAAGTGTCTGAGGCCGGATTTGAACTCAGGTACTCCTGACTCCAGGGCCAGTGCTCTATCCACTGTGACACCTAGCTGCCCCCCAGCACCATTTTTAAAAGGCAGTTTTAGAATCTTTGAAGACAAGAATTTGTCAGGGCTTAGATGCAGTGATGCCTGGAAAAGAGACTAGTTGAACTCTGAAAGTTTCCTCATTTGTACTTATCTGAAGTGGAGTTCTATTCTAATGAGTCTGAAACACAGGTAACAATCTTACTCTCCCTGAGGATCATCTGGGATTTGAAATGTTATTCATTCTCTGCAGCATAGGTAGGACCAATCTTTAAAATGCCGGCAGCAAGACTTGCCTGGCCAATGGGAACCATCAAAGGAAGTATATCTCTGAGTGGTCTCCCATAGATAAACTTCAAGAGATCAAGTGGGCTCTTGATTTCAATGTTATGTGGAGAAAGCACTGGCCTGAAAAGCCAGAGACTTTAGTGCCAGCTTTGTCACTAGGATAGGACATAAACTCCTTGTGAGTAGAGATTGTTTTGTTCTTTGTTCAGTACCCAAGTAGTCAGTCAGTCAGTCAGTCAATAAGCATTTATTAAGTACTTCTGTGTTCCAGGCACTGGCCAAAGCACCAGGAATTCAGAAAAAGTCAAAACAGTTCCTGCCCTCAAGGAGTTCTAAAAAGAAGCTTCTCAAGGAGTCTAAAGGGGCAGACATCATGCATAGGAGATGCTTGTTGATTGATTAATTGATTGATTGATTGATTGATAGGATCATAGACCTTAGAGCAGGAAATCATGGAGTCCAACTCCCAAATTTTACAGGTGAGGAAAATGAGACCCAGAGGTGTTAAGCAACTTACTTAAAGTCATGACGGTAGGAAGTGAAGGAGCTAGGATGTGACTTGTGCCTCCAGATTCTGACTCCATTTGTACTACCTGATCCCTTGCAGTTGACCCCTTCTATTTATTCACATAGCCCTAAGTCATCCCTTGCCTATATTTATTGCAACAGCTTCCTGACTGATCTCACAGCTTCAAGTTTCTTCCCATTTTGGTCTATCCTTCACAGAGTTGCCAAAATGATTAAAAAAAAAAAGCCAATTTGATCATGTCACTTCCCTATTCCATAAAATCCAGTAGCTCCTACAAGATGAGCTCTTCTGTTTAGCTTTTAAAACCCTTTACAATATGACTCCAACCTATATGTTTAGCCTCAGTGTACCTCATTGTTGTTCAACTTGTGTCTGACCCTTCATATAACCCTGTGGACACCAATACTTTCCCACTGGGTTTTCTTGGCAAATGATACTGGAGGGGTTTGTCATTTCCTTCTCCAGAGGATTAAGGCAAACAGAGGTGAAGTGACTTGCCCAGAGTTATATCACTAGTGTCATGGGGAAAATAGGGTAAGGGGTTTGGGTAGGGGTGAGGGGTTTGGGGTCCTTAGGAATTCCTCTTTAAAGAATTACACCCGGGGCAACTAGGTGGCGCAGTGGATAGAGCACCAGCCCTGGAGTCAGGAGGACCTGAGTTCAAATCGGGCCTCAGACATTTAATACTTACTAGCTGTGTGACCCTGGGCAAGTCACTTAACCCCAATTGCCTCACTAAAAAAAAAAAAAGAATTACACCCAGGGCAGCTAGGTGGTGCAGTGGATAGAGCACTGGCCCTGGATGCAGGAGGACCTGAGTTCAAATCGGGCCTCAGACATTTGACACTTACTAGCTGTGTGACCCTTGGCAAGTCACTTAACCCCATTTGCCTCACCAAAAAAACAAAAACAAAAACAAATTACACCCTCTTGCACACAAAAGCAGTTAGAATAAGATAGTAGTTTATTTAGAGGAAGGGGAAGGGGAAGGGGAAGGGGAGGGAAACCATGAAAGAAATCCTTGGACTTCTCAAGGGGAGAAAGGCACAGAGCTTGGCTCTGAGATACTAATCTCCTCAAGCAGGAAACAGGCAGGTACTTTTATAAAGGACTGATGGGAATGATCATCTGACTGTGGAAAGTTCCCTTAGTGAGGAAGGGCCATCCCCCACTGGTGGTGGCTGGGGGAATTGGGTGAAGGGTAGCTGTGGATCTCTCAAACCATCTCTCTCCTCAGGACACAAAGGCAGCAACCACACCCAAAGTTATCTCCCCAGGGTTGAGGGAGACTAGAATGAAGGGTGGAGGTCCCTGAGCTAGCTCAGTCTGATCTGGTTCTACTTATCTCTCTAGGCATGTCTGTCCTCTGGTTTCATTTCTCAAAGAGAAGGTTCTTTGATGTGCCCCAGAGAATTTCTGGGGTGCTATGGGCCCATAACACTAGTAAATGTCTGAATCCAGATTTGAACTCAGGGTCTTTCTAATTCCAGGCCCAGCACTCTATCCACTGCCTCCCATAGTACTTTATTCTCCATCAACATTTTTGACCAAGTCAAATTATCCTTCTCTCTGTTACTCACACAGCACTCCATCTTTCATGCCTTTGCCCTGGGCATCCCTACCCCTAGAGAGTATTCCCTTCTCTTCCCCATGTAGAACTTTCCTCCACAGATTCCCCTTTTCCTTCAAGACACAGCTCAAACACCACCTTTTACTTGAAGTCTTTCCTGATCACCCCACCTACTAGCATCCTCCCTCCCCAACTTGTATTTGTTGTATTTATTCTCTTTATATTTCTTTTGTATATACTTATATGCAAACTTGTTGTTTCTCCCTTTAGAACCATGCCTTCTTGAAAGGAGGGATTTCTTCATAATTCTTTTTGTATTGTGGGAAAATGTTGACCCCTCTCTGTTGATTAGAACTGTTCCCTCCACTAGGGGGTAGCCCGTTCTCGCGAGAATGACAATAAATGAGCCTTTGACACATCACCAAGGCTGAGTTCCAGAAGTTATTGGAGTGCTTTTTCTCACAGTATCAATCCTCATTGCCTAGCATAGTGCCTTGCCCAGGACAGGTGATTAGTAAATGTGTGTTGCTTGATTGCCTCATTCCCTAACTAGCTAAGTGACCTTAGGTAAGTCACTTTCCAGGTCTCTGAATTTCATCTGTAGAATCAAGGGTTTAGACTTAAAGGATCTCTAAAGTCCCTTCCACCTCTCAAGTTATCATTTATGATAAATCATCTCTTTAAAGTCTCTGCCAGCTCTAGGAAGGCTGGGACTCGAGTTCTAGCGTTCGTTCGATCAATCAACTAGTGATTTAGCAGAAAGATACTATTGAAATTTACAAGGGGTGAGGGAGGAGGAAGAGAAGAGCCTTCTGACAGGGGAAGGGATCTTCTGGTTTAAACTCAATCATAAGCAGGGAAATGAAGTTAAAACAACCAAAATAGGAACTTGAAGTATTCCTGTCCTTTGGTCTCAACCACATTTCCCCCTGACCCCAGTCTCCAGAACTGTTTTTGCCCACATAATAAAATGAGAAGAAACCCCAAATAGCTAGGAACAAAATAGATGAGTAAGGGATCAACCAGAGTCCAAGGCAGCTAATCATCTATTCTAAGCATGTCTCCATAAAGGAATTATAATAAGCCCCCAGTGCCAGAACCAAGCACATAAAACATCTCCAAATCTCATCTAGAAATGAAGATTACAATGGAAGCTCTCTGTCATCTGCCCTTTCCGGAAACAGTTTCTAGCTGGAAGCTTAAAGCAATAAAAGATAGCACAGAATTACAAAGATGGAAAAGGCTTCCTGAAATTTGCCCAGAGCCTGAGCTACATTTACAAGCACCTTGAACTCTCTAGACCTGCCACTTTTCTTTACCCAAACAACAATTATCCTTGTGCTTTCTCTGCTGCGATTTTGACCATATTTGAATAGGGACACATAGCTTAGATAATCCATTGTCTTTACCAGATACCTAGATTCACAAGGTGGAATGAGGGCAGAAAGCAGTTGGGGCCAAATTTTCAGCAATGGATAACCACGGTTCTAATTCCAGTATTTCCTAAACGGAGTATACAATAGCAGCAGCAGCAATAGCAACAATAATCATTATTTCTATTGAATTTCACAGTTTTGCAAAGTGCTTTACAAATACTCACATTTTATCTTCACAATATCCCTAGGAAGTAGGTACTATTATTATCCCCATTTTACTGATGAGGAAACAGTCTAAATCACAATGTAGTAGTAGCAGAGAAGACACTTCTTTGGAGGGTAAGTGACTTGCATAGTCACTCAAGAAGTTTATGATCTAGTGGGGAAGTAACACACGCAAATAATGCAAAATAAGTGTATGAGCGTACTCCACCCCGCTCCAAAAAAACATTCTGTGAAAGTTCTGGTGAAGGAAAAATAATTTCTGATTAGGAGGATCTAGCAAGGCTTCATAAGGATGGTGGCACATGAGCAAGGCTGGTAAAATGCAGGGTCCTGGTGGGCAGGAATAGTTTCATTTTTGTCTTTGAATTTAACATAGTGACTGGCACAATAGTTATAGATTGGTCCAATCAATACATTTCTATTGCTTGAACAACGATTAGGAATTTGAATAGATACAAGGGTTGGGAGGGATGGAGAAGGGTATCCCAGGTATAGAGAACAATGGAGCAAAAGCATGGGAAGGGTATGATAATGTTGACTGGTTAGGAATATGGTATGACTTAAGTAATACTCTCAAATTTCCATACATCCTAATTGACATTATAACTGAAGGACTCTTGGGCTATTGATTGATTGATTGCCTCATTTGCTGAGTAGGTGACTCTAGGAGTCACTTCTCTCTAGGTCTCAAAGTCTCATCTGTAGAATCAGGAGATTAGACTAGATGACCTCTAGATGATTCCTCCTCTTCCTCCTTCTCTTCCTCCTCCTCTTCCTCCTCTTTCTCCTTCTCCTTTTCCTCTCAGTTTCACTCTACGTTTCTTTCTCTTTCTGTATGTCTCTGTCTCTCTGTATGGGTTTGAAATATATACACACATGTATACATATATGTGTATATATATATATATATATATATGTATGGATATATCCAGAACAATGAATATAGTTTTTTGGACAAAATTGATAGAACAGAGGTAATAAAATGAATAACAAAGTTTGTCATTCTTTCTAAGAAAAAGATATTTGATCTGAATATAAGAGCCACCATCAAAATAGAAATTATCCCTACAAATTAAAGAGTCAAAGTACTTTTTTTTCCTTTTTCTCTCTCTTGGCTGCCGAGCATGATTTCTACTGAATTATTTCCTTATCAGATTAAAAACTTGTAAGACATGAAAGGGTGGTTACTACACAGTTGGTTTGGCCCTAAAAGCTGTCCGGCAGACATTCTTTGGAGAATGTTTTGCTTGTTGGTTGGTTTTTGATTTACAGAAGAAAAGTAGTAAGAAAAATGGACCTTTTAAATTTTTTAACTTTATTTCATTTAGAATTTTATTTTCCCAAATTATATGTAAAAACAAATTTTAACATAGATTTTAAAAAACTTTGTGCTCCATGTTCTTCTTTCCTCCCTCCTCACCCCCTTGAAGAATTTCAGCAATTCGATATGTTATACATTTGTAATCATGCAAAATATTTCCTCATTAGTTAGGTTGTAAAAGAAAACAGACAAAAATACTTTAGAAAAAGGAGCTAACAAAAAATTATGCTTCAATCTATATTCAGATACCATCAGTTCTTTCTCTGTAGATGGATTGCATTATTCATAAGTCCTTCAGAGTTGTCTTGGATCACTGCATTGCTGAAAACAACCAACTCATTCACAGCAGATCATCTTACAATATTGTTGTTATTTTGTATGTGGTACATTTTACTTTGCATCAGTTCATGTATGACTTTTGTAAAGAATTAATCGGTATTTGAGGTTTTTATGCCTCAGCATGCACTGGCCTGGGGCTCCGCAAACTGCAAGGTGCTCCACCCACTGGTTGTAGCCGTTGCCATGGTGCTGGCACCTCACGTCATCACCACTTGCAGATGCCTACATAGGTCTGGCAAAATTATAATGATTGGAATCCTGGTGAGGGCAGTCCAGTGACTGTCAGAGCAGCCAGTCAATTGACTGGGGGCTGTGTGGGGCTTCTGGGAATGGGGCGGGGAATTGGCCATTCTGGCTGGAAGCTGGAAGGCAATGGGAGCTCTGCTGTGTATTCTCAGCTGATTCCTGGGTGGTAGTATTTTTCAGGTTGATTTCTCATAAAGTCATTAGCTTCCATTTGCTCAATCCTAATTTTTAAGCAATTATTTTCTTCAGAGAGCTTTTTAACCTCCTTTCCATTTGGCCAATTCTGCTTTTCAAGCTGTTGACTTTTTTTTTCATGACCTTCCTTCATCACTCTTATTTCTCTTTCCATTTTTTCCTCTCCCTCTTACCTTATCTTCAAAGTCCTTTTTGAACACTTCCATAACCTAAGACCAATTCATATTTTTCTTGGAAGCTTTGGATGTAGGGGCTTTGACTTTATCTTCTTCTGAGGGCACATTTTGATCTTCCTTTTCACCAAAGAAACTTTCTAGGGTCAGCATTTTTTTTCTGTCTGCTCATTTTCCTAGCCTATTTCTTGACTTTTAACTCCTTCTTAAAGTGGGACACTACTTCCAAGGAGCACTGTACCAAGGTTCAGGGGGTCCCAGGTAGTAAAATTTAAGGAGAGACATGTTCACCACTCCCCTGGCCTGTGCTCTGGTCTGCAAGCTACCACAGGCCTATTTGCCCTCTGACTTGGAAGACAATCCTGTTTCACTGTGGCTGCAAGCTCTGGCATGCCTTCACCCCTCTCCCACCTGGGCTGCCACTCAAGACTGTGACCTGGAACTTAGCTCGGGCAAAACAACAGAGTCCCACCTCAGCACCAGCAGAGACCCCTGTAATCTCCCCCTGGCCAACCACTTGACCCCTCCAACATTCATGGTCTGAGCTCCAAGAAGCAGCTACCACTGCAGCTAATTCCCAAGGTTCCTCTGGAGCGGCCTGCCTGGAGCTGGGTCTGCATAACATATCTTTCCCGCCAACCTTCTCATCCATCTTTGTCTGGAAATTATCTCATCCCATCCTTTTGCGGGTTCTGATGCTCCAGGAATTGTCTATGGAATTATTTGAAGGTGTTTGGAAGGTTCTTGAGGAGAACTCAGGGAAGTTACTGCCTTTCCTCTACCATCTTGGTTCTGCTCCTCCATATTTCAAAAATTGGGTCTTTTTTTCAGTACAGGCTAGAAATGCTTCCCCCCTTCCTGTCCTTCTCATTTTCTTTGAACACCATTCCATTTCCTACCTCTCCTTAAGCCACCGAACCATTGGTTTGGAGCTGGCAGGGTGCTTAGAGGAGATCACCATTTCGACTTCTTCATTATACAAAATAGGAAGCTGATGCCTAGAAAGGCTGAGGACCTTTGCCTAATGTTACCCATGTAGTAAGAGTCAGAGACTTGATTCTTTGGGAATGACAAATTCATGCTTGAGAAGATCCAAGATCATTGAGGGAAGGCACTGGTAATCTCAGACGAGAAGACCAAGATTAGTTAGAAACACAGGTATATAGAATCACGTAGCCATAGATTCCTAGATTTGGAAGATACATTAGAAGTCACCCACTCCAACTATTACCTGAATCACAAATGTTCTCTCAGTGACTATGAGGAGTCATGCTCATCCAGCTTTTCTTTGTGGGAGGGGGTATAGAACAATGGGAAGAACGCTGAACATGGAGTTAGAAGACCATAGGAAAGGAAAATAAATTAGACTTTTCCAGAGATGTAGAACTGACTCTTAAAGTCCAAGGTCCCACTCAGAGAGTCCGCAAAACTTGATCCTTATCATAAACAATCGTAGATAGGCTGATAACAAAAATTACTTTCATATATATGTATAATATATAAAAGCATACAAAGCATTTTCACAGTCACCAAGCATCAATTAAGCACCTATTATGTGCCTAGTTATTATGCTAAACATTTAGAGAAGGCAAAAACAAGACCAAAAACGTCTCTCCTCTCAAGGAGATTTATACAGCACTTTAAGGTTTGTAAAGCGCTTTACACATATTATCTCATTTAATCCTTAAATGGAAGATGGGTGCTTTTATCATCCCTATTTTATATATGTGGAGATTGAGGCACAGAGAGTTTAAGTGACTTGCTCAGGGTTGCATAGCTAATAAGTGTTTGAGGCTGGATTAAAATTCCATTCTTCCTGATTGCAAGGCCTGAACTCTTATCTACTGTGCCACTTAGCAGTCTAAGGGGAAAGACAACACACAATTATGTGCAAATAAGATCTACACAGGATAAATTGGAGATAATTCTAGAGGGAAGGCACTAATGTTTTGTAGAAGATAGCATTTGAAGGAAGCCAAGGAAGTCAGGATATCAGTGTATTAGTCATCGAATATGCTGGGATATTCAGTTGTGTAGCCCATATTGTACAATCTCCCCAAACTGCTAAATTGCCTAGAATTAATTTCTTAGCATTTAGGCCTTTCCCCCCAATTCAGTTAGCCTTTCCTTTAAGAAGTTAGTTGTTATGCCATTCAGTGCATATATTTTTAATATTTATATTGTTTCACAATTTATGGTATCTTTAATCATAAGTAGTTCCTACTTGTTTCTCCTAATGGGTTTTATGCTTGCTATTGCCTTATTTGAATTTAAAATTGTGACTATTGTTTTTCTGGATTTAGTTCAAGTATAAATATTATTTTAACCCTTAATTTTGAATATGCATGAGTTTCCATGTTTTTGATGAGATGCATCTATGCAACACATCCTGGGGTTTCATTTTTAATTCCTTCTGCAGTTAATTTTCCTTTTATGGATTAATAGCTCAATAATATAATTATTATTATTTATAACAATTGTAATTCTTAGATTTTTAGTTCCCATCTTTTATATTATCTTATACTATTCCCACCTACCTTTTAATCAGCACAATACTGCCTGTTTTTTTAATAGCTTACCTTCATTTTCTGAAAAATACAGCCTCCTTACCCTTCCACCATCTTGCCCACATATCAAGTTCACTTTAATCTGCAACAATCCAATGTTAAACACACGCATGCACACGCACACACACATGCACACACACACTTCATCCAAATCAAAGATCATCTTGGAATTCTACTCTGTTTTGTCTGTTCTAGATATGTTATTTTCTTGCTGTATGAAATTCATTTTACCAATGCTGTTCAGCAACTATTCTTCAAATTATAGTTTATGAGGGTTGTCTGGGGAATTGAGAAGTTAAGTGATTTAATTAGGATTACACAGCCAGATGTCAAAAGCAGGACTTGTATACCATGTCTTCTTGACTGAGGCTTGCTCGCTATACACTCTGTCATGTTGCCTCTCAGATATTCTACTTATATTGATATAATCATTTTTTAAATTCTTCATCATAAAGTCCAGATAACACTATGGCTTAGAAGGCACCTTTTCCCCCTCCCATCCCACCATCCTTGTTCAGTTAACTTTCTTTTGATGCACAAGGAAAACATGTCATTTCTCACTCTCTCCATCTCATTCCCTAGAATTGTTCCAGATGATCTAGTTGTATATTTCTTGCTCAAGGGATTCTTCCCTCAAATCCATTGCCTTTGTGTTTTCGAAGACTCATGACAGATATATTTAAAATCACAGTAGATTTGTCATCTTCAAAAAAGTATATAAACACCAAGTCCTTCTTTTTTCACTACTTACATTTAAGTCAACATTACCATAATACATTTCAACTGCTTGGTCAGTTTACATGTTAAGGTTTTCTCCAATTCTAGATTTCTCAAAAGGAAGGAATTAAATATTTTGACCACACTAAACACTTTTTTTCATGGTGAAAGTATACTGAGTTTTTTCAGAATTGGTAAGGCAGAAAAGAAGCCATTTCCCCTTGCTTTTTGGATCTCGAATTCTAACCTCTTCTTTCATTTCTTGTCAATATTGAATAATCCCATGAACTTTGAATTGGTACTTTTTAATACATGAAATGCCTCATCCTGGTTGCTTACAAAACTTTCTTTTAACACTGTATCTCTGAAATTTGGTGGTTACAGTCCTGTATTAGTTAAATCTGGGGTTTCTTCTTGGTAACATTTTCTATGAATATTTTCTTCTTGTATTTTGCTCTCTTTTTCTAATACAGACAATTTTATTATTTGATTTCTTCAAGTATGACAAGATTTTAAATTTATTTGTATTTTTTTAGGATGAAAAGTATTTTAAAATTGTTTCACTGAGCTATGTTATTATCTCTTTGTTGCTTTGGTTTGTATAGATCTGAAGTCTTCAAGTTTTGTTGTATTGTCCCATTTTCCCCCAGACTGGCTAATTGTACCGCAAATTTCCTCTTCTCAGGTACCATCTCCTTGAGTTGTTCCTTTATGGCATAAAGGAGCTCAGCTTTTCTTCTTCATTTTGGAATTTCACTTGGCTTTCTTCATTGATTTTTATTCTTTGAATGTTTGATGGAATTCACTTGTAAAGCCATCTGACCCTGGGCTTTTTTTTGTCCTTTAAAACTTTTGACTTGTTTAATTTATTTTTCTAAGATTAGATTATTTGAATTCTCCATTTCTTGTTCCCTTAATATGGTTATTTTGTATTTTTGTTTAAATTCATCTATCTCACTTAAAATTTCAGTTTCTTGGCATACAAATAAATGGTTCCTAATAACTCACTTTATTTGTTGTGATTTCTCCTTTCATTTTTTTTTGGGGGGGTGAGGCAATTGGGGTTAAGTGACTTGCCCAGGGTCACACAGCTAGTAAAGTGTCAAGTGTCTGAGGCTGGATTTGAACTCAGGTCCTCCTGAATCCAGGGCTGGTGCTCTATCCACTGCGCCACCTAGCTTCCCTGGTCTCCTTTCATTTTTGATACTAATATGTTAGGTTTTTCTCTCTGTTTTTAATCAGACTAGCATATGGTTTACCCATCTTATTGGATTCTATTTTAAAAATAGCTTCTGGTTTTATTTATTTATTAAAATTTTTATTTTAGTTTTGCTTTCAATTTTGTTAATCTCTTCTTTGTTTTTCGAAATTTCTATTTTGGTATTCAATTAGGGGTTTTTATTTGTTGGTTTTATATATGTATGTATGTATGTATATGCTGCATGCCCAATTAATTGATTTACTTCTCTCCCCCCTCCTACCTTTTTGTTATTACTGAAAATTTTGAGATCTAACTTTTCTTTTTAGGACTGCTTTGGCTACATCCCCATAAATATGGGTGTGTTGTCTCATTGTCATTTTCTTTGATGGGACTTTCCATTGTTTCGCTGATGTGTTCCTTGGCCATTATTTATTATTCCTAGATGTTTCTCAAGGGAGCTGGGTCTGCCGAGAACTTTTCAAGATGCTATCTTGTCCTGAAACCTCATTCTCTTTTCTAGAAGTATAATTATTTCTACAATCTTGTTCTTTCTTTTTGGAAATTTCTCTTCACTTTCTTTTACCCACGATTATGTATTCTTTGTATTGGTCTCCTTCTTTCTTATTTTTTTTTTTGTAGTCTTTCTATAAAGTTTCCTGTGAGAGTTTGTTTCCTTTCTGTATAGAAAAATAAAGCACATAAAAGGGAAAATCTGGAAAGATAATTTGGATTTGAAAAACTTTAGAACTCTGATCAATGTAATGTCACTACAGACAACTGGAGTTGAAATATGCCACCTACCTCCTGCCAGAGAGGTGATGGATTGAAAACACGGAATGATGTACCTTTTTTGAATATAGCTGATGTAGGAATTTGTTTAGTTGGACTAAAGATTAGGTAGATAGATAGATGGATGAATGGATAGATGGTGGGAGAGATGGGGGAAAGAAGGGAAGGAAGGAACAGAGAGGGATGAAGGGAAGGAAAGAACAAAGAAAGAAGAAATGACTAATCAAACAAAGCAAATCAATTTGAAAAAAAGTATGATTGGAAACAAATTGTCAAAGAAGGTGATTAGCAGGCTGAGGAGTTCCTTGTAGAGGTAAAAAGGGGCAACTGAAAGAGGTGAATTGAGAGGGAACTATGCCTTGAGAAGATTATTTCAGCAGCTCTGTATAGAATAGATTAGAGAGGGAAGAGACTGATGACAGTGAGTTACTATTCATGGAAAAGCCTTTTTTATTATTTTTTTCCAAAGGAACAATGAGATAGTTTATTAGGTACTTTCACCAGTACTCACTCTTTTTTTCTCAGTATTTTTTCCAATTACATGTAAAGATAGTTTTCAACATTCCTTTTTGTAAGATTTTGAGTTCCAAATTTTTCTCCTACTCTTCCTTCCCCCCCACCAATGAAGCCAGCAAGCAATTTGATGTAGGTTGTACATTACATTTATGTTAAACATATTTCCACATTAGTCATGTTTTGAAAGAAGAAACAAAAGAAAAGAAAAAAAACACACAAGAAGAAACAACTAAAAAAACACCACCGTAAGTGAAAATAGTATTCTTCAATCTGCATTTAGATTCTATTGTTCTTTTTCTGGAGGTGGAGAGCATTTTCCATCATGGGTCTTTTGGCATTGTCTTGGATCATTATATTGCTGAGAAGAGCTAAGTCTATCACGGTTGATCATCACACAATGTTGTTGATGCTGTGTACAATGCTCTCTTGATTCTGCTCATTTTAGTAAGCATCAATTCATATAAGTGGAAAAGTCTTTCTAAAAAGGGTAATGCACTGCACAAACGCTAGGTAATATCATTATTAAATATACGGGACCTTTGCCTTCTCCCCCCTTGTAGCCCACCGCCAGAACAAGTGTGTATATTGTTTCCTCCTGCCCACAGCAGCCCCTCTCCCCTCCTCTCTCCTCCCCTCCCAGTGTCTCCAGCACCTGTTTTAATTACCAAATTAGTTTCCTAATCTCACCCGGGACAGAATGCTTCATTGTATACCAGCAAATCACTGAGAGTACAGATTTAGATCCTTTGTAATTAGTTCTTCATCGATCTATCAGTGGGAGATGCCGCGGCTTGGTGTGACCCTGACTTCTGTGACATCTGGTTTAACACTCTCGTGGCTTCAAAGAAAAGTCCTCGATTCCCCACTGACTGTGGTCAGGCAGGCAGCCCCGCACAGAAGAGCCACCTTCTCCCTACACCCTGATGGTACTATTTGTATCAGTGAAATGAATAAATTGAATTCTCTGGAAAACTGTTGGCTAATTGGTCTCAGGACGTGGGGGCAGGGGAGAAAAGCCTTTACTTTACACAAAAACATGATTCTTATTTTTCTAAATTTAAAACTTTGTTTCCAGTTTTGGGAAAAGGTTATTGTTGGTTCTTCCTTTCTCCAAGCCAGTAGACTACTATTAATAGTTCCCTTTTATTGTTAATTATATCAAATATTGCTAGCGTAAGGGTGTTGAGAAGAATGTTTTCAAGTTTCACTCACTGAAGTTTATTTAAGGAGAATAGTTAATGGTTAGTATAAAATCAGTGAACATAATTGAAACCCAAGGGCCCTATAGTTTCATTATTTCTCTCCCTCACATCATGCATTTTTGTGTAAGGAAGGTATGCTTTAGCCTTGTTTGCTGGGCCTATGAATACACAAAATATTCAGGTGAAACAATGCACTTAGCTGCATAGGAATGGGGCTGAGCAAAACTGAGCTGGGGAATAAGACATGCAGTGTGGGAAATAGGGAGGAGAAAGGGATTTTAGGGAGGTACTGTACTTGGTGGAGGTGGGATGGGGCATGGAGGAGGGAAGTTGTTCCTTTGGAGACTGTGTTAGGGAGTTAGTCAGGGGCAGAGGGTGAAGTTAGAGTAGGCAGGGACTGTTTTCAGGCAATTGTGGGACACTGCATCCCAAGCCTTGGGATATTCTGGTGGAGTGTGGTTATAATGTCTTTAATGACATTAAAAAAATAATAAACATGTTTATTTGAAGTTTTGAGTTCCAAATTTTATCCCTCCTTCCCTTCCTCCCCTCCCCTCTCCCTAAGGCAAGAAGCAATCAGATATAGGTTATACATGGGCAATTATGTAAGACATTACTATATTAGTCATTAAATGACATAACTGCAAAAATGAGGCAGCTTTGTATGGAGCACTAAATATTGTACTAAATATGTTCAAATGGACAACTCTGTGTCCCCAGATTTTGTTCCTTCCATTTAACAAATGTTTATTAAGTATTTACTGCATGTAAAGCACAGAACTCAGGATAGAGAAATAAAGATGTAAAATAACACAGTCATCACTTTGAGGAGTTTACAATCTAATGTGGGGGAAATGCTATATTCTTCTACAAGTATCTGAAAAGGGTGGATGTGATACGGGCAAAAAAGGGACAGATTGATATGAGAAGCTTGAAAAAAGGAAGATTGACTTGAGAGAATGTGGGGAGTAGGAGGAAGCATTCTACAAGTAGTAATTAATCCCCCAGGAACTCCCATAATTTACCAATTATTGGTAGTGTTGTAATTGTTTTTGCTGTTGGCCCTGGTTTCAGGAGGACCTGAGTTCAAATCTGGCCTCAGACATTTGACACTTACTAGCTGTGTGACCCTGGGCAAGTCATTTAACCCTCATTGTCCCGCAAATTTAAAAAAAAAAGACTATAAGAGACTAAGTTTCATGGATGGATGGATGGATGGAGTTTCCATATTGGGAGTTCTCTACACTAATGAAATCATTAATCTGCAATCCAGAAAAAAAAATTATATAGTATAGCACTAATAATACCTCACATTTGTATAGTGCTTTATACTTCTCGAAGCACTTATACATGCAATATTTCATTTGATCCTTTCCATAGAGCAGCATCAAATTGTATACTATTTTACAGATGAAAAAACTGAGTCACCAAAAGGTTAACTCCCTTGCCCAGGATCATGTAACTAATTAATGACAGAGCTGAAATGAGGATCTAGAGCTCCTAAAATTCAATTTAGTTCAATTCAACTAACTTTTGTTAAGCACCTACTATGTTCAAAGCAAAGAGACAGTATGGTGTATGGGAGAGAGAACTAGCCTCAAAATCAGGAAGATGAGTTCATATTCCACCTTTACATACCCTCGTTGTGTGACCCTGGGAAAATCCCTAATCTTCTCTGGGCAGCTCGCTATGACTATAAATTATAAAGAAGATATTGGGGGCAGCTAGGTGGCACAGTGGATAGAGCACTGGCTGTGGATTCAGGAGGACCTGAGTTCAAATCCAGCCTCAGACACTTGACATTTACTAGCTGTGTGACCCTGGGCAAGTCACTTAACCCTCATTGCCCTGCAAAAAAGAAGAAGAAGAAGAAAAAGATATTGGCCTACGTGGGTAGAGAGAGTTTTCTCACTTGGGAGTTCCCTATACTAATGAAATCACAGATCCAGTTTCCATCTTATCTCATTCAATCCTTTCCTCTCTTCTCTCCTCTTCATGTGATCCTACCTTACACTACTCTATGCTCTCCTATCCCATCCCATCCCATCCCATCCCATCCATCTATCCTATCCACATGCAAAGCAGTGTGCTGGGCACAGTGAATACAAAGATAAAGATGAAAAATTGTCCCTGTCCTCAAGGATCTTATATTCTACTAGAGTAGAGGATGGAAATTAGGGCTGAGATAGGGACGGATCAGTCTTAGACTAGTGTGGGCATTCATAGGCTACAGTGGGAGACAGGCTTGGGAGGATGCATGTAATTGATTCCCAGTTTTGGAAGGACTAGAGTGCCAAAGGAAATGAACATAGAAGAGTTGGGGTTCACTGAAACTGCTTTGTATATACAAGAAGAATAATGAACGGGCTACCTGGCTGTAGTGGCCCTAGTATAAAGGATGGTTTAGCTCAGAAATAGATTGGTCCAAGAAGCTGCTGGCTCTGTCAAGGCAGGGAAAAGATTCCAGAAAATCAGAATGAAATCAGTACATCAACAAAAACACTTGCTAGGTGTCTACTGTGTGTCAACTACTGTGCTAAGTGGAGGGGATAAAAACAAAGGCATAAGATAATCCTTGCTGTGATGGAGGTCACAGTTTAATAGGGAAGATAATATACAAATAAAGTATGTGCAGAACAAAATAGAGATCATTGCCAGGGGAAGGCAC
The DNA here is from genome assembly GCF_019393635.1 of Dromiciops gliroides. NCBI lineage: Eukaryota > Metazoa > Chordata > Mammalia > Microbiotheria > Microbiotheriidae > Dromiciops > Dromiciops gliroides. Next base: position 79,885,713 of record NC_057866.1, on the reverse strand, counting down.
TAGATTTTTATCAGAAAGGCTTTCTTGTAGAAGGTGGGATTTTAGCTATGACTTCAGGGAAGCTAAGAAGCAACAATGAGGAGGGAAATTCCAGTCATGTGGAAAAGCCAGTGAAAATTCAGTCAGTTGGGGAATTCTGTTTCCTGAATTCCAAGAACCAATTTTTCAAAAAATGATAAACATTTTTATTTATAGTTTTGATTTCCAAAATTTATCCTTTCTTCCCACCTCCCTCCCCACTCTGTGAGGTGGTAAGCAGATATGGGTTATTCATATGCGATTATGTAAAACATTAGCATATTTGTCATTTTATATAAGAACACTTGAATAAAAGAAAAATGAAAGGAAGTGACAAATAGCCTGCTTCAGTCTGTGTTCCATCCATATCGCTTCTTTCTCTGGAGGTGGACAGTCTGCTTCATCTTTAGTCCTGTGGGATTGTCTTGGATCATTGTATTGCTGAGAATAGTTGTCGTTCACAGTTCTTCATCAAACAATATTGCTCTCATTGTGCACAATGTTTTCCTGGTTCTGCTCAATTCACTATACATCAGTTCATACAAGTTTTTCCAGGCCTTTCTGAAATCATTCTGCTTGTCATTTCTAATAGCACAATAATATTCCATCACCATCATATTCCACAGCTTGTTTAGCCATTCTCCAATGCATGGGCATTCCTTTGATTTCTAATTCTTTTTTTTTTTTTTTTGCTTTTTTGGGGGTTTTTTTGTTGTTGTTTTTTTGCAGGGCAATGGGGGTTAAGTGACTTGCCCAGGGTCACACAGCTAGTAATTGTCAAGTGACTAAGGCCGGATTTGAACTCAGGTATTCCTGAATCCAGGGCCGATGCTTTATCCACTGTGCCACCTAGCTGCCCCACTGATTTCTAATTTTTAACCACCATAAAAAGATCTGCTAGAAATATTTTTGTACAAATAGGTCTTTTTCTCTTTGGGGATATAAACCTAGCAGTGGTATTGCTGGGTCAAAGGGCATTCACATTTTGATAGCCCTTTGGGCACAGATTCAAATTGCTCTCCAGAATGACTGGATCTTTTCACAACTCCACCAACAGTGGATTAGAGTCCTGTTTTCCTTCATCTCCTCCAACATCCCATATTTTCCTTTTTTGTTATATTTGCCACCCAAGAGCCAATTTGTTCTGTCATTTGGTGTTATATTCCATTTCAGTCTTTTCATGTTTCATACAGATGATCACAGATGGCTTTAGTGATTGTTGGAATACAGGGAGCCCATTGAAACTAGGAGATTCTAAAGTTGTCCCATCTTCAAAAGTAAGGAATTTTCTATCTTGGACATATTCATATGGATGTTCCATAGGTGTCTCAAATGAATATGCTCCAAATCACTCATTATTTCTCTCCCAAGCCACCTTTGTTTAAACTTCACTATTTCTATTTAAATGGGGAAAATGTCCTAAACCATTATTTATTAGAGAAATGTAAATTAAAACAACCTTGAGATATCATTTTATACCTACCAGATTGGCTAAAATGATTGAAGGGGAAAATAAAACATGTTGGAGGGGATGTGGAAAAATTGGGACATTAATTCATTGTTGTTGGAATTGTGAACTGATCCAACTATTTTGGAGAGCACAATGGAACTATGCTGAAAGAGTATTAAACTACCTATACCCTTTGACCTAGCAATACCTCTACTACTACATCTGTTTCCAAAGATGATTAGGGGAAAAGGAAAGGAATCTATATGTACTAAAATGTTTATAGCAGCTTCCTTCATACTGGCAAAGAAATGGAAATTGCAGGCATGCCTATCAATTGGGGAATGGCTTAACAAGTTGTGGCATATGATTGTGGTAGAATACTACTGTGCTACAAGAAATGATGACCTCTGTGATCTTAGAAAAAGATGGAAAAACTTGAATTAAATAATGAAGAATGAAATGAGCAGTACCAAGAGAATGTTGTATACAGTAACAGCAGTATTGTTTTAAGAATGACTGAGTAAATAAGTCATTTTGCCTATTCTAAATAACCAAATTAACTATAAAGGACATATGAGGAAAGAAATTATCTACAGTCAGAGAAAGAACTGATAAATAGAAGTATGTAGGGGCAGTTAGGTGGCGCAGTTGATAAAGCACCAGGCCTGGATTCAGGAGGAGCTGAGTTCAAATATGACCTCAGCCACTTGACCCTTACTAGCTGTGTGACCCTGGGCAAGTCACTTAACCCTCATTGCCCCACAAAAAAGAAGTATGTATAGAATAACTTTATATAAATATATATAATCTATGTCTAATGATGTCTATCTCTAGGATGCAGAAGGGGGAGGGAAGGAAAGAAAAGAAATTTACATGATAATTTTGTCATATATTTGAAAGGAATAGCAAGTTGTACATAGTAGAGTTAAAATTTCACATGCAATCATCTTTTTATTGTACTATGTTATGGAAATGCTTGTTTTATTCCACAAATTAAAATTAAAATAAATTAAAAAAAAAAGTACTGCCAACTTTCTAGTCACACAGACTCACAACCTTAGAGTCATTCTCTCTTTGTCCTTCTTTCACACTCACCCCTCATATGCAGGCAGCTGCCAAGTCTTGTTGATTCAGCCACCATAATATGTCTCCCCTTTTCCCCACTCACATGCACCCTAGTTTATGCCCTCTTGCCTGTACCATTGTAGGAGACTACTAATTGCTCTCTCTGCATTCAACCTCTCCCCTCTCCAAATCATCTTCCACACTGCTGCCAAAAGAAAGCACCAGTCAGACTGTATCATTCTCCTGCTCAAAACTCTTCAGTGGGGGGCAGCTAGGTGGCACAGTGGATAAAGTACCAGCCCTGGATTCAGGAGGACCTGAGTTCAAATCCAGCCTCAGACACCTGACACTTACTAGCTGTGTGACCCTGGGCAAGTCACTTAACCCCAATTGCCTCACCAAAATAAAACAAAACAAAACAAAACAAAAAAAACCTCTTCAGTGGTTTCTTCTCCCTAAGATAAAATACAAACTCCTCAGCTTGACATCTAAAACCCATTCTCAGGCTGGCTCCAACCAATTAGCAACACACACCAAGTAGGTAATTCATACATGGTCGTTCAATTGAACAGGACCTTCCTCTCACCTTAAACCAAATTGGCAGAGCTGAGATCTAAGTTCTCTTTCCCCTCCATCACTCCTTTACTGTGACAAAAATGTCAGTCATAGTGACCCAAAGATCATAGGTCAATAGATATCATACATGGCAGGTGCTTAAAGGTTTAGTAAAAAACAAACAAAAACAAGCCACCAAAACAAACAAACAAACCCCCTGATTTTATAAAGGCTTAGAAAGTTGAAATGTCTTGTCCAAGGCCACATGGCCCATAAGTGATAGAGACAGGATTTGAACCCACATCTTCTGACCACGTAAAATTCTTCTTAAATGTCCACTGCTAGGACCTATCCCTTATCCCTCTCTGTGTTCATGAATACGTTTTTGCCTGGTGGTGGTTTTATTGAATTTAGGATTCACAAAGGTCGTTTAGACCCTAACAAGACTTTCTCCTTCCCCCCTTGTTCCCTCTCCCTCAGCCACCATCTCCCTTCCCCATCACCCATAACATACTGCTGACTCATGAGAGGTGCTCCTAGCATCTGAATGGCCTCTGAGGGGAATGGCCTCTGACAGGCAATTTCAGCTGCTCCTTAAGAGGAGATGAATTGGCAGCCTTTGCTTTATAATTTCCTAACCACTTTGTGTAATCAAGGTTTCTGCTCAAGCACAATTACTTTTCAGAGTAAAAATGTGGTGCATTTAAATTCTCCATCGTTCTTTATTTTCTCTTGCCTTTTGCCAATGTAAATAGCCCTCCCTGGCTATTTTTAGAGTTTGTGGAAGCACAGATATTAGACTCAGAGCAGTCGCTGAATTTTATACAGAAGCTTTTGCCTAACGGGGCTTAAGTGCTTATTCAAAGGGGCAATCAAGTGTACTGATGGGTAAGAAGAAGAGGTGGAAGTAGTGGAGAATAGAACGGATGGAGTTCTTTGTTTCATTCCTTTCTATCACCCTTAATATGTAATGTTCTGTATGGTAGTTATCTGTATTTGTATCTTTTCTGCTTAAGGAAAAGAGACTATCCAATCTGCTCCCCTGTCAGCTGCATGGAGGTGTGAGTCATGCCTGTGCTAAACTCTGTACCACAAGCCCCCCCACCCCAATATACATCTACCACAGTACTGTGTTTGTTTTTAGTGAGGCAATTGGGGTTAAGTGACTTCCCCAGGGTCACACAGCTAGTAAGTGTCAAGTGTCTGAGGCCAGATTTGAACTCAGGTCCTCCTGACTCCAGGGCCAGTGCTCTATCCACTGTGCCACCTAGCTGCCCCTACCACAGTACTCTGAACACAGAAAGTGCTTAATAATTGTTTATTAGATGAATTAATGAGTGAACAAAGATGCCTACACAAACTCCTAACTATCCCAATTATTTCTTCACTTAATGACAACATTGTTCTTGGATCGTTGAGTATCAGATACTCAATACATATTTATTAAGCACCTATTATGTAGAGTAACTTAGTGGTGAAGTGGATAGAGTGTCAGGAAGGATAATCTTCCTGAGTTCAAATATGGCCTCAGACCTTAGTAGCTGCGTGACCCTGGACAAGTCACTTGACCCTATTTGCCTCAGTTTCCTCATCTGTAAAATCTGGAGAAGGAAATGTAAACCACTCTAGTATCTTTGCCAAGAAAACATCAAACGAGGTCACAAAGAGTCCCCAAGCACTGTGCTAAAATACTGGCATACAAAGAAATAAAAAATACAGTCTCTGTTTTATGGCTCACTTGATGCTTATCAGAGGTTTATTGAACAAAGTTATTTCTGTTGTTATAACTTCCAAAGAATCCTGAATTATTTGAATAAATGGATAGGCGATATCTTGCTGTAAAAGATCATTTTTGTCTATCAAATATAATGCTTTTCCCCCCCAATCAACAAACAATAACCCATCCCAGAGTGCGTGTTAAAAAGCAATTCCCTGTGCTTGGTGAGGGCCTTCGGATTCTCCTACCTTCAGATGACATTGGGTTGATGGCATGAAGCCCCTTTTTAACACAATGTAAAGCCCCCCCTCCCCCCGAAGAGATCTGTGATCCTTCAAAGGAGTTTGGTCTGCCCATCCATACACAGAAGACCAAGGGCATTCAGAGCTCCTATTGTTCAGAGTGTAACAAAGATCTAAACGCATACCTGCTGGAACTTGTCCCACAAAACGAATATCTGAGATAGACGGCACAGATGGATAGTGATCTAGGCACAGAGTCAAAAAGTCAGAGGGAGGTAGTAAAGATGGGCATAAAACAGAGGACTGCAGAAACACATATGATGATTATGACCAGGCTTGAACACACAATCAACAAGGAACTATGAGAAAATAATGGGCTTTGAGATGCCAAGAGGCCCCCACTCTAAGGGATAATATTAAGATTGATTGAATTGACTTTGCTGATTAACTCACTTAAAGTTAACTTAATTAAAACCACACCTACCTGAAAGCCTGGCCCTCAGAGGGTGTGTTATCTGAACTCTGACCTCAGCATGTTCTGCTCATAGACCACCCTCTAGTCCAGTAAACCAATAGATTCCAATGATGCTATCCAATTAGGTTGGAGCAGTGTGGAAGAGCCACCTCTCCTCCAGACCAGGAGCTTACACACACACACACACACACACACACACACACACACACACACACACACGCACGCACGCACGCGTGCGCGCTCTCAGATGCGCTCATGGTGGGGGACTTGGAGAAAGAAGGAAGCCATGCTGAGCTCTCTCTCTCTCCTCTAGTCTAGATAGGCCTTAACTTTCTGAGCCACATGTTCTCTCTTTACTAATATTTGGTATGCTTTAATAAATGCTTAGTGCCCAAAACGGGTGCTAAAGCTTCTAATTGATACTTAGCAATATATTAAAAACCCCAGCTAATTTTCCCCAAACTTGGGACAGAAATAAGGCAACCACGTAGAATTTGAAACTACACAGTTCTCTGAAGAAGACCAGGAAGAAAGGATGTCATCAAGGGATTATATGACAGAAGGAAGCAGGCTGGTCTCACGGAGAGAGCAAGGGAGGACAAGTGGATGGTCTGATACCTGTTGGTCTTAGGAGGAAGCTAGAAAGGCCTCCAGCATGTTGGGTGGATCTTGAGGATAACCTTGAGGAGCATATGGACCACACAGGATGGGCAGGCATAGACAGGATGGGAACTTCATCACAGAAGGGAACTCCTGAATCAACAATGTCACAGAATTATTTGATTATTTTGAGACTATCTTCAATTTTGGGTCTTAATATAAATGTGCTATGTGTGTACACACTAAGATTTGTCTTAGGGGCAGCTAGGTGGCACAGTGGATAGAGCACCGGCCCTGGAGTCAGGAGTACCTGAGTTCAAATCTGGCCTCAGACACTTAACACTTACTAGCTGTGTGACCCCAGGCAAGTCACTTAACTCCAACTGCCTCACTTAAAAAAAAAAAAAAAAGATTTGTCTTAGATTGTAAATTTCTTTGGACAACATCTGATTAACTTAGTCATTCACTTATTCAACAATTGTCTTTAAGTACCTACTCTGTAATAATATTAATAATAATAACCAACATTAATAACCCATATATTAGCTTGAAATTTTGTGAAGCTTTTTATATACATACTCTTTTTTAGTACTTTGAGGTAGGTATCATTATCCCCACATTACAACTGAGGGAACTGAGTCTCAGAAGAATTGAATGATTTGTTTTTTGTTTTTTGTTTTTTGTTTTTTTTGGTTTTTTGCAGGGCAATGGGGGTTAAGTGACTTGCCTGGGGTCACACAGCTAGTAGGTGTTAAGTGTCTGAGGCCAGATTTGAACTCAGGTACTACTGAATCCAGGGCTGGTGCTTTATCCACTACACCACCTAGCTGCCCACAAATGATTTGTTCATTATCACATAGCTGGTGAATATCTTAAGCAAGATTTAATCCTAGATCTTCCTGATGAGAACATCTCCCTCCCTCTGCTCCCTCACCCCTTCTTAGCATTCCAGGGATAAGACCAGGCTTGGGATATGAAGACAATGAAACAGTCCCTGCCCACAGGGAATTTACACACTGGACTTGGGAGATACAGCATGTACTTGGATAAGAAAATACAAGGGAATTTGAGGAAAGTGAGAACATGGGTACCTATGGATCTGGAGAAAGACTGGGACATCTGAGTTGAACATTGAAGGAAGGAAGATAAGCTTTCTGAAAGGTTGAAAGGAAAGGGGAATGAATTCTAGATGTCTGGGACAGCTTGTTCCATTGCTAAGAGGTAAAAGCAGGGATGTCTAGTGATCGTTCAGTTTGCCTGCTATACTATGGGCAAATAAGTGATGGAGTAGACGAAATTTAGGAATGGAAGTTAGGAGACCTGGATTCTATCCTCTAAATCTGTCATGAATTCATTGTGTGACTTTGGACAAGTCACCCCCTCCTTGGGTCTCAGTTTCCTTACAGTATCTGTAAAATAAGAGGGTTGGATTGCCTGTGGTTCCTTCCAGTTCTAACATTAATTCTATGTTCTATAGCCTAGTCTTTACCAGTCTATGCTCACTCTTTCTCTCCTCTCCTCTTCTCTCTCTCCTTATATATGTGTATATATACACATACATATATATAATTAATTTATATGGAAGATATCAGACTAGGCTATAGAGCCTAGAACTATAATAATATAGCAATATGTTATTATATTACATACTACAATATATCATTATATTGTATATAGTATATATAACAGCAATACACTATTATAAATTATTGTGTTATATAATGTATAGTACATACATTGCTATGTTATTATGATTCTAGGCTCTATAGCCTAGTCTTTGATATTTTCCACTCTATGTTCCAAGGTCACTTCAGATTCTGACATCCTGTTTTCTATATTCAGAAAACTCTTCTAGCTTTAACATTTGACTATGTTCTAAGGTCCCTTTAAGCTAAAATATTCTAAGTTTTATGTTTCTGATAAAAGTTTTTGATGATAATGGGGGAAATCCCTTTATTTATTTACTCCCCAGCTCTCTCCCTTCTGAGTGTTTGGTTTTTAAGGTTCATGACCTCAATTTATTTTTTCCTTGTCTCAAACATTATGGTTTTGATTTTTTCATTCTTCAAATGCGCAATCCCCTCTTTATCTGCAGTTTTTTTTTATCTGCATGGTTTTTAAGCAACAATAAGCCACAGAAAGAGAGACCTGAAGAGAAAGTTATAATACTGTTCTAATTCACAGGAGCAGGATACAGTTTAAAGGGACTTTTCACCCTTTTTCAGTGTTATTTTAACTTGGCCACAGGGATCAAGAAAATGACTGACTTAAAGGTCACTTGAACCTTGTCATTTCCTTTACCTACCCCAAAAGTAAATAACATTGCATTTTAAAAAAAATCCAACATGGAATATTCTTTTCTTTGCTTAAGTTCTTGGTGGTTGTCAAATGCACATTACTTTAAGCAAAGACCTTTAAATCGATGTTCAGAACACAAGTTTCTTATTTTTGCTCGAGCATTCCAATTTTAAATTGGCTTCTTGAAACAAGAGCCCACCACTAAGCTTGGACAAGTGGGTGTAAATGAAGTCAAGTACATATTTGATCCTCCTCTGGGAACTGGTGGTTATTGGTACACTCTTGGGACAGGATAAAATTCACATACTACACAGCCAATTCCACAGAGAAAACTCGAGGCCACACAGAAGTTATTCCTGGAGTAAAATGACAGGCCAACTCATATCTCAGCTCTGTTCTACCATCATCACTAGGACAGAGGTGGACTGCGCTGGTGGTAGTTGAAATTGCCCCAGAGATTTGAAGCTCATTATTTCCAAATGAAAGTGCTTCACTAGAATGGCAAAGAAAAGCGAATGTTCTTTCAGCACGGTTTGTGAAATGAGATTGTTTTGGTACTCAAAAACACTGTCTAAGTTTCTAACTGAGCCTACTATTCAAGCAAAACAAGGTAAAAACCTAGCTAGGGAACACAGGGAGATAGATAGCCTTTGGCATGTTGAGTGAAGGAAAGGCAAGTGTTAGCAACCTCTCTTCCTTGTACCACAAAATATATTGCATTGTGGCTTAGTGGGGAAAGACTCTGATTTTTTCTGTCAATTGCTTTCCATGTGGCCTGGAACTGGAACAAAACTTGTCTCTTTTTCTGCATCTCCTTTTTCTCCAATGTGAATTGAGGTGCTTAAGGTAGAAGCTGGATGAAGTGCTTTTCAAGCACTTCCTCCGAAAACTGCAACATTCTGAATGTCCTGAAGGGGGTGCCCCCATCCTTCCAAAGGACAAGAGAATCCCGAGCCCTTTGAAGACTTGTTTATGGGGGGAAATGGAGCTTTCTCCAAAGTAAGACTAAACTGGGGCAGACTTAAAATCTTTCTCAAAGGATCACAATTCTTGGAATATTTAGAGATGAAAGGGACTTTGGAAATCATTTAATTTCATCCCCTAAATTTATGTTGTTGTTTTTTTAATTGAGATTTTTGTTTTTATATCACTTTCATTTTGAAATAGACCTATCCTTATCCTCCTCCCCTACCTAGAGAGACACTCCTTGTTACAAAGAATAACAAAGGAAAGGGGTAAATGAGATAAGTCAGCAAAACTAATGTTTCTTTTAAAAATTAAATTAAAAAAATTTTCCTGAACAAAAATTTATTTTCTCTCCCAACTCTCCCCATTAATAAAAAAGAAAACAAAACCCCTGTAACAAATATATGTAATCAAGCAGAATAAATTTCTACATCTTCCATGTCAATCCATCAGACATTCGATAAAAATGTACTAAATACCTCTTATGTTCTAGGCACTGCACAATGGGCTACGGATACAAAGATTGGTAAAAAAAAGATAGTCCCTGACCTCAAGTATAATGGGGGAGATATTCTTATGGGGGAGACAACATACAAACAATTATGTACAAACAAACTACATATAGAACAAATGGAGATAATCAACAGAAGAAAATCACTAGAATTAAGAGGGACCTTCATCTGTCTGTCAGGAGATAGGTGCAATAGATTCTCCAGAATGTTGGTCAGAAAACCAACAAACATTTCTATGTGATCTAAGAATATTTGTAGTGTTCCTGCATGTCTGCAAAGAAGGAAGGATGTAAATTTTCTCATCTCTTCTTTGGGGCCAACCTTAGTTGGTCATTAGGATTGCAGAACATCAACTCCCCTTATTTACAGATAAAGAAACTGAGGCCGAGAGTGGCTGGATGATTTGCTCAAGGTCATACTGCAGATCTTTTCAGTAATCACTTGCACATTTTAGGGGTGTTGAGAGCTGGGATCTGCTTTTGCTATTTGTCAAAGTCTGGAAAGCTCCATGTGTCTGGGAGCCTGAGAGACCCAGAGCAGATGGGATGGGAAACCCAGTGCAGAGCCCTTGGAAATATGTCTTTGCCCAAAGATTCCTTGTCAGCTGCACCGCTATTCTCTCATAGCCATTATTCTGACCCTTTTATAGGAATTGTGCAGATACTAGCTTCCCTCATTTCTCAGCTGGGAAATCATGGTATCCCTCTGTTTCTTTTCCTTCCCATCTGACGTCCAAGTCCTGAAAATCACCTTATAAACAGTTACTATTCCGCTCGCTCCCTGTGTGTCCTTTATGTCTCCTGCTGGCTCCTTCCTTCCTGCAATGTCAACCTCTATGAGTTCTCATGCTTCTCTGTCTTAGAGTTCTCCCTTCTCCACAGACAATTGGATCACGGGATTTAGAGTTGAAAGGGGCCTTGGAGAACATGGAGTCCAAACGTTTCATTTCATATACTTATTTGGCACACAGGAGAGTTTGATATAGGGAGTTTCTTCTTCCAAAGTTGCCCATACCAATGAAATCACAAAATACTTACACATACACATATCAGTTGTAAGCTCCTAGAGCACAGAGTCTATTTTTTGTCTCTTTTTGTATCCCCAGAACTTCGCATAGTGCCTGGTACATAGTAGGTGCTTAATAAATGTTTATTGAACTTATATATAATATCACATATATACATACATATATTGATCATATATATATACATACATGCATACATACATAAATACATATATATTTTTAAGGTTTATTTCATGCCTTTGGATTTTATACTGCAGATGTTACAAGCAACTCCACCAAACATTCTTGTAACAAAGCATGATGCTTTGGAGAAATCACTGCATCTGGAGTCATAGGACCTGGGTCCAAATTCCATCTTTTCTCCTTGCTACTAACACAACTTTTGGCAAGGCACAATTATAAATTAGGGGGAGGGGGGCCAGAAGAGATTACTTATGAGGTCCCTCCCAGCTCTAAAATTATGAAAGGCGTAAAGTGCTGGACCTGGAGTCAGGAAGCCTTGATACTAATTACTAGCTGGACAATTTTCCTGATCTCTTCCAGTTTTTGTTCTGTTATCTGTAAAATGGGGATAATCATAGCATCTACCTTGAAGGGGTTTTGTGAAGGTCAAAAGAGAAAACATATATGAAGTACTTTGCAAACCTCAAAGCATTATGTAAGTGCTACCGCTTATTAATGGAAATAATGAAAATTATACTTATTATTGATTATGATGACAATGATCATCATCATCAATGAATTACATGACAAAAAGAGAAGATGGTCTGGTCACATGGAAAGAATGAGGGATAATAATAATTGGAATAGAATGATATTCTATATTATGAATATTAGGTAATATATTAACACTATATTATCATTCTAGTTATTATTCTAAGTCCTGTGAAAGAAAAAATATTTCAGCAAAACCTACTGACCCAGAATCACTTAGAACACATGTAACATTCCACACTCATCCCTCTCACTCTTCCCCTACCCCCGTCATCTACCAAGATGAGAAGTGTGGAGTGTGCTCCATTGTCTATTCTCTATCAATCCTGTCATTTTACAGAGGAGTCAATAAGTCAAGTTGCGTCAATAAGCATTTATTAAGAACTTACTATGTATGTTCCAGGCACTCCACTAGGCACTAGAAATAGAGAGAAGGGCAAAATACAGTCCCTGTTCTCAAGGAGCTCACAGTCTAATGGGGAAAGCAACATGCAACTACGTTCAAAGAAGATACAGTTGAAATATATAAAAAAAAATAAACTCAAAGAAGATTCAGGCAGGATAAAGTGGAGGGAATCTCAGAGAGAAGTTACTAGGAATTAGGGGGACTAGGAAAGGCTTCAGATGAGGATAAGCTAGCAACATGCTGTCAGGCAGAGAGATGGCTGAGGTCTAAAGTAAAGTCTATCTGGGGCTGGCTAGATGTAGTGGACAATATGAAGCAGCCTCCATTTTTTGGGGGGTGAGGCAATTGGGGTTAAGTGTCTTGCCCAGGGTCACACAGCTAGTAAGTGTTAAGTGTCTGAGGCTGGATTTCAACTCAGGTCCTCCTGACACCAGGGCCGGTGCTCTATCCACTGTGCCACCTAGCTGCCCCTGCAGCCTCCATTGAAGATGATGCAGGACCTAAGATAAACCTGCCAGAACTGAAAGTGTTATGACCCCAGGGCACCATTTTTGGTCCAGGCAAAGAGAGGAGAGACAGAGAGAGACAGAGAGACAGAGAGACAGAGAGAAAGAGATATTTTGAAGTGGAATTGAATTCAATTCTTCATTCCTTTGTGAGAATGTAAGCTCCTTGATATCAGCAGTTATTTTAGCTTCGGCTTTGTTTTCTAGTCTATGGGCACCTAGATGGTATAATGAATAGAGTGTAGGACCTGGAGCCAGAAAGACTCCTCTTCCTGAGTTCAAATCTGGCTTCATAGTCTTACCAACTATGTGATCCTATGCAAGTCGCTTAACCCTGTTTGCCTCAGTTTCTTCCTTTGTGAAATGAGCGAACCACTACACAGTCTTTGCCAAGAAAACCCCAAATAGGGTCACAAAGAGTTGGACATGCATTGTACAACACTACCTATATCCATACATGCTTATCTTCTTTGATAGAATGAAAGCTCCTTTAAGGCAGGTACTATTTTGACTTTTGCACCTGGAATAATAAATCAATCACTAATACTTTATTCAGCCCAGAATAGACAGGCCCTGAACAAATGCTTGTTGACTGATTGGTTCATTAGTAGATGTCCAGAATGGCTTCTTGGGAAGCTCCTGTGTCTCTGACACTATTCAGAAGATCCCTGGGTGCCAGACACTTTCTAAAGTTTTGCAAAGGAGGAGAAGGAGAAGGAGAAGGAGAAGGAGAAGGAGAAGGAGAAGGAGAAGGAGAAGGAGAAGGAGAAGTTGTATTTAAAAGGCTAGGAGGGGTATGGCTTGGTAGATTACCTGAGGGAACTTGTTCTAAATATGGGTAATGGCCTACTTAGAGCAGAGGGGATGTGAGGAGAGAGGATAAACAACGGCACCAGAAACTTTGCCTGACTGGAACAGAGGTTGTTTGCATGGAAGTAATGGAATTCTTTTCCCATGGGAGAGGTAGGTGATAGGAGGAAGCTTATGCAAGTTAATTTTGCAGAAGATCAAAACTGACAATTTTAGGGGCCTGCATAAAAAATGCAAAACAGTGCTGTTTTAAGAACATCTTTAAAATGGCAATAAATTCCCCCTGACAGAAACTCAGTCAAGTCCAGCCTATAATCTCCAGATGTCAGGAAGAGTAATGCAGTATAGTACACAGTGCCCAGTCTTTGGCATTCAGAAAAAAATTAAGCTACCTGGCCCAATGAAATGGTGTTTAGCTTGCCTGAGCCAGTTGTGGAAGTGTGAAGCATCTGCTCTAGTAGGAACCCTCAATCTCCAACCTTCTGACAAAGGATCCTCACACAGATAACTTTCAATATCCAGAGAACTGCTTTGGTGAACATTCAAAAACAATATAATCTCCATGTTAAAGGAGGCAACCAAAAATAGAACAGAAAAAATATTGATTGTGGGGGTGGTGGAGGAAGATTTGCTTATGAGACAAGCTACTTACAAGTTATATGACTTTGGGGAAATTCCTTCTCTTCTCTGACCCTCATTTTCCTCATCTCTAAATTGAGGATACCGGAGAAAGTATTATCAACCTCCTCCACGAAAGTTCTGCTCTAAACTTCTCTCATTTGTCATGGAGGTTTTCAGCTTGGATTCTCAAAGGACAAGCTATCAGGTTCTACCAAAGCTGAAGTGATTTGGACCCAATGATCACTTGTGTGTCTTTTAATGTCAACACCATGTCACTAAACTGGAAGAGCTTCATCACCCAGTTGACCATATGGAAAAAAAAATATTTTGGCTATGACAACTCCCCCTTTCTTTTTTTTAATCTTCTTTTATTGATTTATTTTTTTAAATTTAGTGATTTATTGTTTTTACATGTTCCTCTTTTCCAAACACAACAAGAAATCCATATCTTATAACAAAGAAATAAAAAAGAGAAAGAGGAGACAAAAAGCAATTTAGCAAAATTAACCAAATCTACTGGTATATGCAATCTTCCTCATCAATTTTCTCCTACCTCTGCAAAGAACAGAGGAGAATGAAGTTTCTAATTCCTTTTTCAAGGCCAGGCTCAGCCATGATAATCTTATAGCATTCAGTTTCAGGGTTTTTTTCTTGGTTTCCATTTACATTGTTGTCATAATTGTGTGTATTGCATAATTTGCATAGTATTTCCCTGATTTTGTTTATTTCATGTTGCATCAGTTCATACAAGTCTTCCTGTGTCTCTTTGTATTCTTCATATTCATTGTTTTTCACAGTTCAGATACAACAATATATTTAGCCATTATCTAACTAAGGGACCTCTACTTTGTTCCCACTTCTTTGCTTCTACCAAAAAAAAAGTGTTGATATAAATAGATGGTGCAATGATCTGGCCACTGTATTCGTATCCCTAGCACTCAGAATAGTGCCTGATAAATAAGAAACTCTTAATATAAGTTTTTTCATTTATTCATATCATATATAAGGTCATACAAATATGAAATTTAAAAAGTCAATTGTTCTCACCTTCAAGGAACTTAAATTACACTGGGTCCAGTTATACCATGTACACAAATAAGTCTAATACAAGAAAGGGAAGGGAATGGAGGCAATATTGGAGCATGGAAATGACCAACAACTGGGAGATTAGGGAAGAGTAGGCTCTCCTTAGGACCTCAGATGCCTCAATGCCAATGCACTTTGTTAATAAACAAAGTAAACTTTCAATTTTAACACAAAAGGTAAAAATATGATTAAGGAGGTATCATGAAGACTTGCTGGGATGACTAAAGTGCAGAAATGAAAAGACATTCATACACACATATACACATATACATACATACATAGCCCAACTCCTCAATGTAGAACCTAGCTTCTTAAACTGTGAATCATGATCCCATATGGGGTCATGTAATTGAATATGGGATTGCAAAAAATTTGGCAACAGTAAAAGGTTATGCATAACAATTTTATATACTTATGTACACAGAGTCACATCAAAATTTCTCAAGAGAAAATGGGGTAACAAGTGGAAAAAGTTTAAGAAGCCTTGGTGTAGACTACAGGTTCTTAACCTTTTGGCTTATGTCATGAACCTCTTTGGCAATCCAGTGAAGCTTATGAACCTCTTTCCAGAATAATGTTTTGAAATCCATAAAAATCCATAGGATTACAGAGGAAATCAAAGGTTAATGAAGACAATGATGTGATTTTTTTTTCTTTTTGAGATAGCTACTATAAATAGTGAATGGAATGCTAGATTTGGAATTAGGAAGACCTGAGTTTAAGTCCTGCCTCAGATGCTTGCTAGGTGGCCTAGTCACCTAACAGCTGTCTGCCTCAGTTTCCTCCTCTGTAAAATAAGGCTAATAATAGCACCCACCTTCCATGGTTGTTGTGAGAATCAGATTAGATGATATTTGTAAAGTGCTTTGCAAATCTTAAAGTGTCATATAAATTCTAATTTATCATCATCATCTTCATCCCTATTCAAGTTCACAGACCCCGCGAAATTTATCCAAAGACTCCTTGGATGTCTGTGGACCCAGGTTTGGAACTCCTTGGCTTAGAGCTTCTCTAAAAGAAGCAGCATCACAAATTCCATAAAGCCAAAAAAAAAAAAATACAGGAGCAAGTGGAAGCAGCTGGGAGGAATCTCATACCAGCCCAGGAGAAATAGAAATATAGGAATGGTCGACAACTCCCTTCGAAAGGAATTTGTAAGTAATATCAAGGTGACAGCCAATGTGAGCCAGTGGACAGAGAAGAAAGAAGAGCATGCCTGGATCTGAGAAATGATAGGGAGCCTTCCAAGACTCTTCTACCCCAGGACTACTGAATTATGTTCAAGTAATGGTGCCAGAAGAAACCTGGAATATATCTATAGTGACTCTGAAGTCCAGGGTAGAAAATCAAAGGATCAGGGGACCTCGGTGGTGGTTTTGTCTCCTGGCAGATGAGTTACATGCTATCAGGAAAATGGAGAACAGGTTGGCCAACTTGACCAAAATTTTTTTAATTTTTTTTATCTGAAATTTGAGGTGAAGGGAGAAGAATGTTGATTTTTTTAAAAAATTGGGTACCATGGAAGATAACAAGCATGACCTAGAAAGAAAAACAATATTGGAGTTGATACCCAGGAATTCTCAGTAGAAAATTCCAAGAGAGAATGAAGAACAATTCAATTGAACAAATACTTATCAAGCACTTACTATATATTCTACAGGCTGAGATTTGTTATTGTTCAGTTGTTTTAGCCTTGTCCAACTCTTCATGACCCCATTCAGGCTTTTCTTGGCAAAAATACTAGAGTGCTTTGACATTTCCTTCTCCAGATTATTTTACAGAAGAGGAAACTCTGTCAAACAGGGTTAAGTGACTGTGCCAGGGTCACACAGATAGTAAGTATCTGAGGTCAGATTTGAACTCAGGAGGGTGAGCCTTCCTGACTCCAGGACTAGCGCTCTATCCACTGGGCCACCTAGCTGCCCATAGCCTGGAATGCAAGGACAAAACCAAAATAATTGCTGACCTCAAGGACTTTATGTTCTCACAAAGGAATAAATAATTGAATCCAACTCAATTCCTTAAAAACATTTATTAAACACACTGTCCTTTCTTTGTCTGCCTCCTTCCTCTTTTCCCTTTGGACCATAGATGGTGCCCTGGGGTCCTAACACTTTCAGTTCTGGCAGGTTTATCCTAGGTCCTGTGTTATCTTTAATGGAGGCTGTTTCATATAGTGGACTATATCTAGCCAGCCCCAGCCATACTGTACTTTAGACCTTAGCCATGTCTTCACCTGACAACATTCTGCTACCTTACCACCTTCCACTCTGGAATCCTAATCAAATCAATACTGCCCTCCCAACAGGAAAGGGTGTGCCAGTCTTCTCCCCTATGCTCCAGTCCCTATCCCTGGGACTTTCCAAACCAAAACACCCCATATGTGGCTACCTCTTCCATATCTCTATTGTCTTCCCTTTCTTTATTAGAATGTAAGCTCTTAAATATAAAATAAAATATAATAAAACCAAACTGCAAGTTTCTTTAGGGAAGCAATGATCATGTTACTATAATTGTATCCCTAGCATTCGGCATAGTGTCTGATAGATAAGACGCTCTTAAAATAAGCTTTTTCATTTATTCATAATATGTGCAAGGCCACAGGAATATGAGATTTTTAAAAAGTCAACTATCCTCACCTTCAAGGAACTTAAATTACATCATGTACACAAATAAGTCTAATACAAGAAAGGGAAGGGAAGGGGGCACATGGGAGATCAGTGTTCTGGCAATATTGGAGCATGGAAAGAGCCAATAACTGAGAGATTGGGGAAGGCTAGGCTCTCCTTAGGACCTCAGATGCCTCAATGCCAATGCACTTTGTTAATGCACAAAGTAAACTTTCAATTTTAACACAAGAAGGTAAAAAATGATCAAGGAGGTATGATGACCAGAGTGCAGAAATGGAAAGATGTACTATGGTCAAAATAAAGACATTTAATAAGATATATAGTTGTGGAGTATTTAAGAATCATAGCTTATATTTGGAAGGAAACTACAATTAACTATATATGTGTGTATATATATACATGCACGAATAATGTGCATATATGTATATATAAATATATGTTGTGTTGTATATGTGCTTGCACACATGTATTGTGTATTTTTCTTTTGTACATACAAATACATGTACTCTATACACATCAATACACATATATACATGTATGTGTATGTATTATGTATATACACACCACATATATTTATATACATATGAAATTTAGATTAAACATGGTCCTTGTTTTCACAGAGTTTATGTTCTAGGAGAGAAACATGTCAAAGATCTATGATTTCATTTACCTTACAAAGCTTCTAGGCGTCCCTAACATAGTAAATGCATTTTAAGGAGTTGCCTGAGGCTTAGAGGATTAAATGCTAGACTTCTGGACTCTGACATTGATGTCCACCCTTAAATCCAATACAATACTCCAAATTTGATTTGACAAGGGCAGAATACAGTGGCACCATTCCCTATTTCACATTACTCTCTGTGAATCGAAGATGAAATCAGATTTTTTGGTGATCATATCACATTTTTTATTTATATTGAACTTTTAATCTACAAAAAGTCCTCAGTATCTACTACACTGGGAGTCCTCTTTAAGGCTCAAACACAGATAACTGTAATATGGAATATTACATGATTATTGTTTTAGAGGGATGAAAAACAAAGTACATTGTAAGTGTCCAACCCCTCCCTGAAGTATGAATCATTCCCTCTACAATATTCCCAACAAGCTGTCATCCGGCCTTTATTTAACACCTCTGGGGATGGGGAACTCATTACCCAATGAGGTAGCTCATAATGTTTTTTGGACAGCTCTAGACAATAGGCAGTTCATCCTTTTCATACCAAGTCAGAGTCTGCACCCTCCCCCAATAATTTTCACCCATTGGTCCCAGTCCTATCTTCTGGCATAATCATACAAAATAAATATAATCCTTCTTCCACATGTAAACACTTAAAATATCTGAAGACACCTCCCATGCCCTTGTTCCATCTTTTCTTTTCCATTCTAAACAATCTCAGTTGATTCAACCAAGTTTCTACTTTAGTCCTATGATTCTAAACACTAAAGTCCCCAAACGGAATTATGTTGGACAATGAGGCAAAAGCCTCGGAGCCTTCCAAGGCAGAGGCAGTGAAAGTCCTAACACCAGGCATTGCCATACTTATAAGAAGCAGGAGTGCCAAAGCACTCCTTGATTACAAACACATTGGCTAGAAAGTGATCATTCGCTCCAGAATGACTTTAGTGAGAACATTAGGATGCAGACAGGCTGATATGATTATAGCCAAAAGAACATCTCCCTGGTGTAAGATCTAGCCCTGCTGATTCTAAACAGCCAGCCGCAGACCTCCTTAACAGGGAGCATTCTTATCATCTCTTACACCATCATCCCCCAAGTTTCCCAGTGGGACCTCATTTGGGTTAATAAAATCCTCTTCAGTAGGTCTCTTGGAAACTGATGCCATTTCCATGAATTTGGGGCACCAATTTCTATACCAAAATGCAGTAATATAACCAGGAACAAGAGTACAACCTGACCGCGGAACACAGAAGAGTCTTTTTAAAAAATGCTAAAATGATTTTTCAAAAAATCAGTTGGGGCTTTTTTTCTCTCCTTTCTTCTGAAAGATGAAATTTCCCCAACTGGCAAGAAGCAATGGGACACACGTAGCCTGTTATTATACACACATTTGGTCTCTTTACAAGTAATGGGGCTAAAACGGAAATAATCTGGGTAAGTCATCAACTCTCCTGGTACTGACCAAATTTCTAAAAAAAAAAAATTGCTTAGCATAATAAGAGGAGAGGTGGAGTAGCTTTCTAAGTTAGAACCACAAAACTTTAGGAAGGGAGCAAAGATGTTCTCAATTTAAAGAGAGGGGCAGCTAGGTGGCACAATGGATAAAGCACAGGTCCTGGATTCAGGAGGACCTGAGTTCAAATCTGACCACAGACACTTGACAATAGCTGTGTGACCCTGGGCAAATCACATAACCCACATTGCCCTGTCCCCCTCCCCCCAAAAAATTTATAGATGAGTAAACAGACTCTGGTAGAGTGGAAAGAGTATGGAGTTTTTAGAATGAGAGGGCCTGAGTTGAGTTCCCAGCTCTATCTCAGTGTGATCTAGGGCAAGTAACTTCCTATCTTTAGGCCTCAGGTTCCCCTAAGATACCTCCTGGATCCAATGGCTAGAGAATGTTAGGATCATCCAAAGTGATTTGCTTTTTCTATGCTAAATGTTAGCAATTCCTCAACTAATCCATGAATGAGAAAATCTGGAGCCCCTAAATCATTCTTGTTTCTCACTTTGGGAGAAACAAAGCTCTCAAGCCCACCCTAAAATTCAGCAAATCCTCCAAATGCAGTTTGACAAGGGCCAAATTCAGTGGAACCATTCCCTATATCTAGTTCTCACACTACTCTCTGTGAATCTGAGATCAAATCAGATTTTTTTGGTGGTCATATCACATTGTTGATTTATACTGAACTTTTAATCTACAAAAAATACACAGATATTTTCAGATAAACTGCCATCTTGGCATGTCTCCCTCACTTTTTTGCCCCCCTCCCATACATCTTACAGCACATTTATAAGTGTATACTGAATTGAACTGAATTACCTGGTGATCATCTTATATTTGTGATATTAATTTTTTTGAAACCAAGTATAGGACTTGACATTTATAAATTCCAACTTAATAGGGGGCAGCTAGGTGGTGCAGTGGATAGAGCACCAGCCCTGGATTCAGGAGTACCTGAGTTCAAATCCGGCCTCAGACGCTTAACACTTACTAGCTGTGTGACCCTGGGCAAGTCACTTAACTCCAATTGCCTCACTAAAAAAAACAAAAACAAAAACAAAAACAAATAAATTCCAACTTAATAGATTCAACCTGTTTAGACCTTTTTTTAACCTCCTACTTCTTTCATCTAACATGATAACTATCTCCTAATTTCATGGTCTCTCTGAATTTAATGAGAATTTAAATAAGTTCATCAAAATCACTAATAAAAATGTGAAGCAGCACAGGGACAAAGACATCTCCCTGGAGGTCTTCACTAGAGACTGTTCTCTGAGTTGACATTGACACTTTGGTTATTAATCTTTGGGCTATTCAATAAATAAATTCTGAATCTGTGAACTTTATTATTGTGCAACTCCTATTTCTCCACCTTGTAGACAAGGATGGTAGGAGGAATTGTTTTGTCAGCAAATTTGTCAGCAAATCATTTGCTGAAAGCTAAATAAACTTTATCTGGGATTTCCCTTATCTCTAAGTCTTGTTCCAGTTATGGAGGAAAACTGGGTTAGTCTGGTATGACTTGAATACAATGGCCTTCAGCATTGGCTTCCATCCAGATTCTCATGCAACTCAGTGTTCTCATCTCTGCCTAGCGCTGACTTCCATCTTCATCTCATGCAGCCACTGCCTCCAGTTCCATATCATTCAATCTTTAGAATGTCACAATAATTTAGTATTTCTCTAACTTAGGAGGGGACTAGGTGCCAGAAAAATTCCTGGGTCAATAGGACTCTTCCAGCCAAATGGGGAAGTTTGATCATTTTACTTACTCCAATTCTGCCACTTACATTCTGTGTGGCTTTGGGCAAGTCACTTAACCTCAATCTCCTCTTCTGTAAAATGAGGTTGGACTAGCTGACCCCCAAGGTCCTTACCAACTCTAAGTCTATGATCAACTGCCGCCTCATGGAGATTGATTATTTTACGAGAAGCAAAGTAATATTATTTTGTGTGTGTATGTGAGGCAATGGGGGTTAAGTGACTTGCCCAGGGTCACACAGCTAGTAAGTGGTAAGTGTCTGAGGCTGGATTTGAACTCAGGTCCTCCTGAATACAAGGCCAGTGCTCTATCCATTGCGCCATCTAGCTGCCCCAAAGTAATATTATCTTAAAAACTAGACAAAGGAAGTGGAAATTAGATGGAAGTATAACAAATAATAATACCAACAATAATTAATTTAGGGTATTAAGATTTACAAAGTGCTTTGCATGCCTTATTTCATTTGATCTTCACAACTATGCCATGAAGGAGAGAATTGCAAGTGGTATAATCTAAACGTTATAGATGAGGGAACTCTGAGGTTCAGAGAAAGTTAAACAATTTGTTCATGACCACATAGTAAATATTTGAGAAAAGGATTTGAACCCAGTTTTGTCCTTCCTGGATTCTCTTGTCTAAAAGTAATTTCTCCTTCATATTTTCAAAGAGCATTTTAATCTCCCCTTTGCTCATGTCATATTTTACCTTGCAGCATAATAATTTGGTTCACAAAGAGCTAGATAGGACCTAGGAAATTAACTAGTTCAACTCTTTCATTTCATAGATGAAGAAATCAGAGTCCAGGGAAATGAAGAGATTGTTCCACGGTCATAAAGCTAGCAAGCAAATAGAGTCAGGATTCAAACCCTGGTCCTTTTATTCTAAATTCAATACTACTTCTACTACATCTAATAACCTGGGTTCCTTGGAAAAAGAGATTGTTTTTCATTTTTGTGTTACCCTAACTTTCCCTCTCTTGTTCCCCTACACTCCCTCAGCACATTTCCTTTCCTTCCTTCCTTCCTTTCTTTCTTTCTCTCTCTTCCTTCCTTCCTTCATTTTTTCCTTCCTTCCTTCATTTTTTCCTTCCTTCCTTCCTTTCTTCCTCCTTCTCTCCCTTTCTTTCTTTCTTTCTTTCCTTCCTGCCTTCCTTCCTTCTTCCTGTAAATGACTCGCCCAGGGTCACACAGATAGCAAGTATTTGAGGCTGGATTTGAACTCTGTTCTTCCTAACTCTAGGGCTGGTGCTCTATCAACTGTGCCATCTAGCTGCCCCTACTAAGCACATTTCGTAGCACACATTGAGTGTTTTATAAATGTATATTTAATTGAATTATCTAGTGAACATAAATGCTTTCATTGTAGAGTCAGAAAACCTTGTTTTAAATCTTGGCTATCCACTTAGAGCTCATAGGACTTAGAGCTGAAAGGCATTTCAGAGATGGGAGAATCCAACCCTCTTATTTTAAAGATGAGAGAACTCAACCTAACTTAGAGAAGGTGAGTGAATTGCCTAAGGTCACACATGCATAGTGGGGAAAAATATTTGACTTGGAGTCAGGAAGCTATAGTTTTAAAGCCTCCCCCTGACATCTACTAGCTTCATGAGGTAATTGATAACACCAGCATAGGAACTGTGCCTGTGATATTACCATTATAGGGAACTACTAAGATGAGGGGACTCCACCTATCAATGCAAATCAACACATTGAGAGGTCTAGTGACTCGTGTCAGAGGTGAGACTTGAACCCAGGGTTTTCTTTGTTCTGAGGCCAGTTCTTTATCCACTGTAACATACTGCATCTCTCTAGCCATGTGATCATAGGCAAGTCATTGATCTCTTTTCGTCTGTTTCCTCGTCTGCAGAATGAGGCTATTAAGACCTGCACTACAGATGCTGCAGTGTTGTTACAATGCTCACATGAGATAATGGATTTAAAGCACTTCACAAAACTTCAAGTGCCATATAAATGCCAAAGGCTCCTCCTCTTTCTCTGCTTCCCTTCTTTTTTCTCCTTCTCCTCCTCATTGTTATTACTGGGATTATTACTATTTAGCAGAATGCCGATTCTCTCACTCCAACTGTGCTTCACCAAGAGATCTCTACTCCCTTGGTGACACTGGGAGTGCGACTTCACCTCCCTGAAATTCATTTTTCTTATTCATAAAAGGTCTGGACTACATGATTTCTGAGGACTCTTCCACCTCTAAATTCTAAGATCTTTGAGAAGGAAAACATGAAATTTCAGGATTTGGGTTTTTTTAATCACCACAAGGGGGTGGTGATGTGTCAATAATGTCATAGTAACTATACTGGTTTTGGGGGGTTGTGTGGATTTGGTTTTCTGTCTCTTTTTAGATTTAAAAGAACAATAGCAACAATATGAATTAGTGAAGATGATGATGATAAGGACATGTTTTTAGTTCTCTAGAAATTGTCCAGATGAAAAAGGAATTTCACAGATGCTTCCAAACCATTTTTTTTTTGAGATGTATGTTTTGCTACCTTGGCTCAGCATTGTCAAATGTCAGATCTGGAAGGAACATTGGAGATCCCCAAGTCTAGCCTCATCATTTTACATATGAAGAAAATGAAGCTCTATCTGCTGTGTCACCTCATTGCCTACTAAACCTTTTCTTCTCCTGGCTGAGAACCACCTCTTTGAAGTCATCCTTGGGTAGCACGTGTTTGAGTTCCCATATTAAAGAAATGACTTCCAGACCAGTTGCTGTTTTCATAAATAGGATTTCTGGTTGATTTATATTTAATTCCTATTCATCAACAGAATACAGATAACATGATCACTAGGGATGGAGGGGGAAGAGAGATGTTGATCAGGATATAGATTCTTGTACAAATGGAGTCCAAGGATGAGGTCATGGGATCCTAAGATTTATCACTGGAAAGAGACCTTAAATAGAATCTTACAAAATCCTTTCATAATTAAGAATGTTTGGTTGAGGGGCAGCTAGGTGGCACAGTGGATAGAGTACTGGTCCTAGATTCAGGAGGACCTGAGTTCAAATCTGGCCTTAGACACTTGACACTTACTAGCTGTGTGACCCTGGTCAAGTCACTTAACCCTCATTGCCCCACAAAAAAATTCTTTCACTTTACAAAGGAGGAAACTGATACCCAAAGAGGGAATGTGACTTGTCCAGGGTCCTAAAAGCAATGAGTGGCAACAAGACTATAGCAAAGGTTCATAGGACCATCATCTGGAGGTGGAAGGGACCTTAAAGACCATCAAGTCCAACTTACTCATTTTGCAGGTGAGAAAATTGATTCCCATGGTCAAGTGACTTACCCAAAGTCACACAGGGAATAAAGATCAGAGGCAGGATTTGAATCTTGGTCTTCAGACTCTAGAGCCAGCTTTCTTCCCGCTGTCCTTTCTCCTAACTTCAGATAGTATGAGAGGCACAAATTACTTCCTTCATCCCCATCCAGTCAGTCCCTTCTCCCACCTATTTCCCTCCTCAAAACCAATGAATTAATCCCAGAGGAAAGAATCAGGAACAGTGGGAAGAAGTCACCAAGAAACAAATTGAGGCTTGATATGAGATGGCTACCAACTAGAGCTGTCCAAAAGTGAGACTGGCTGCCTCAGCAGGTGGTGAGCTCCCCATTATAAGAGGTTTTTAAGCAAAAATCAGGATGACTTTTGTGTGATGGAGGGAATTCTTTTTTTTTTCTTTTCAGGTAAAGATTGGAGTGGGTGGAAGGGAAGAAATAAACATTTATTAAGTGCTTACTATATGCCAGGCACTGGGCTAAGGGCTTTACAAATATGATATCATTTGATCCTCATAACAAACCTGCGACTGGGTGCTATTATTATATCCATTTTACAATGGAGAAAACTGAGGCAGACAGAGTTAAAGTGACAGCTAGGAGGAGAATATGACTATGAATTCAGGTCTTCCTGACTCCAGCCCCAGGAGGACCTGAGTTCACTGTACCACCTCAAAGCCTCTGTGAACCTTTCCAATTCTGAACTTCTGTGGTTTTGTACTAACTAGAAGAATTTCCATACAGCCCTTTAAGGCATACAAAGCACTTTCCTCATAGAAACCCATTGATATCAATACTGCAAGTATGACCCCCATTTTACAGGTGAAGAAACTGAGGCTCTTAGAGGGTATCTATGATTCTTGCCCACAGTGACTAGAAGTCAGAAACCATGTCTTTAGACTCCTGTGTCCTTTCGACCATGTTTATGTTTACCTAGGAACACTGGGTAACCTTTTCTCCCCTTATAACACACTTCAAGTTTAACAAGTCATCAGGAAAGAGGGAATTGTGATAATGCTATAATTGTCTTAGTGTATGAAAAATATATCTACCTTGGCTGTTTTCCACCTCTGATTTGGGGTAATCTGCCAAGATCATTTTTATTTTCTGGGAGTCTGCAGCTGAAAAGATTGCATTAATTGGCCAAGAGACAATAAACTGGATGAAAGACCTGGAAATCCTGCTTCCTTCTTTCTGGGTATTGCATTGCTTGTTCTGGAGTGGAGGGAGGCGTGGGTGGACTCTCAGAGGCTCCACTATTCTAGTCTAAACCGGGCAATGAACTGTAGTTACCTTTCATCGAAGAAGAAAAATTGTCTGTGAAAATTGGTTTGGGACATTTTCTTCTCTTGGAGAACAGGGCTCCCATGTAAGCTTGAATTCAGAGCTCCCTTTGGAAGTCAGGAGAAGAAAAGAAAATGAAAGGAATGAGAAGTAAGGTGATCTTTTTCTTTTTTAAGCTGTGGATTTGGGTACACATACATGTCTCTTCCCCTCCCACTGCCCACCCCTTTCTAGCATACATCTCATTTCTCTTTCCCCCCCTTCATTGAATGTGTGGTACTTTCAGAGAGGGTGAGAATGAATAGCTGGAAATGGTGTCCCGTCCCTCATTATTCATAGGAGCCCCTACCCTCTCTCAGGAACCTCACTACCCCCAAATCCCAATGAATCTTCTCAAAGTTTCAGGAAATAAAAAGTTTCTAATAAAGAAACAGTGCTCAGGGGCAGCTAGGTGGCACAGTGGATAAAACACCGGCCCTAGAGTCAGGAGGACCTGAGTTCAAATTTGTACTCAGACACTTGACACTGGCTGTGTGACCCTGGGCAAGTCATTGCCCTGCAAACAAACAAACAAAAAAAGAAATAGTGTTCTATCAGTAGAGATGGGATCCATGAATAGTTCTTCCATCCTAGCCTGAATGAAATAGTGAAACTATTTACAGAACAGATGATGTAGTATGGTGTGGCATGGTGCATTGCAGTGCAATGTGCTGTTAATAGTGAATGAAACTCACTTAATTTTTTTAATAATTAAGGGTTAAAGAAAAACAAGCAAAAGTAGATTACAGCTTGTTGTTGTTTAGTTATGTCTGACCCTCTGTGTTCCCATTTGAGATTTTCTTGGCAAAGATACTAGAATGGTTTGCCATTTCCTTCTAGAGCCTTTTACAGATGAGGAAATTGAGGCAAACAAGGATAAGTAACTTGCATGGGTCACACAGCTAGTATGTGTCTGAGGCCAGATTTGAAATCAAGAAGATGCGTCTTCTTGACTCCAGGCCTGGCACTCTATCCACTGTGGCACCTTGCTTCCACATAACAGTTTCAAAAGCAGAGTTGCTAGTTGATTCAAATGTGACTTGCCCACTCTTCTCTACAACAAGTCTGAAGAGCTCTGAAGAGCTGGTGCTTCTGATTATTGTAATCGCAACTCATATTTCTATAATGTTTAAGGTTGACAGAAGGGCATTCTTTAAGACAGCCCTATAGGCTAAATAGTACAAGGCTTACGATTCCTCTTTGCCTGATGCAGAAGTTCAAATGGTTGTCTAATAATTCCACAGTAAGGTCATGGAAGAGCCTGGCTCTTCTTCTACACTTGATCTTAGCCAAAAGGCCGAGAAGCGATCTGGCTCTTCTTCTAACTCCAATTTATATCATGCTTTAAGGTTTGCAAAGGAGTATTCCTCCCAAGAAAGGGTACAAATCTTATTGCTTCTATTTAACTGATGAGGAAACTGAGGCACAGAGAAGTCAGGTATCTTTTCTTGATGTGCCACAGCTGCCAAGCCTGGGAGAGGGGGTTTAAACACAGATCTCATGATATAATCTCTGTCTTTCAATTATATTTCTCTAGTTACAACTGGCCATAGGCAGGAATAAGAACTAACTTAAAAGTTAGTAGCTCTTAAAAGTTTGCAAAACACTTTACCTATTGCCTCATTGGAACTTTGCAACAACACAGCAAGGTAGAAGCTATTATTATCTTCATTTTATAGATGAGGTTAGGTGACCCGCCCAGAGTCTCACAGCTATTCAGGGTCAGAGGTGAAATTTGAACCCCGGTCCAGCATTCTTTCCACTCTATGGGCAGAACCCATTTTACTGCGCTTCACTTTTTTGTATTTTGTAGATATTGCATTTTTTTTTACAAGTTGAAGGTTTGTGGCAACCCTGCATCAAGCAAGTCTATGAGCACCATTTTTCCAACAGCATGTGTTCACATCATCTCTCTGTGTCACATTTTGGTCATTCTCACAATATTTCAAACTTTTGTCATTATTATTATTATATCTGTTATGGTGATCTGTGATCAGTGATTTTTTATGTTACTATTGTAATTGTTTTGGGGGTGCCACAAACTACACCCATATAAAACAGTGAACTTAATTGATAAATATTGTGTGTGTTCTCTCTCCCTCTCCTCAGGCCTCCCTTTTCCTTGAGATACAACAATATTGAAATCAGGCTAACCAATAACGCAACAATGGCCTCTAAGTATTCAAGTGAAAGGAAAAGTCAATCAACGAGGCAAACTTCATTGTTGTTTTATTTTACCAAATTGCCACAGCCACATCAACCTTTAGCACCCACCACCCTGATCAGCCAGCAGCTATCAAACTGAGGCAAGACCCTCTACCGGCAAAGAGATCATGACTAGCTGAAGACTTAATTGATACTTAGCATTTTTAAGCAATGAAATATTTTAAAGTATGCACATTTTAAAAGACATAATACTATTGCATACTTAATAGACTATAATATAGTGTAAATATAACTTTTATATGTACTGAGAAACCAAAAAAAATCATGTTACTTGCTTTATTTCAATGGCCTGGAACCAAACCCACAAGATCTCTGATATAGGCCTGTACAATGTAACATCTCTTTTCAGTTCTGTTTTCAGTGTTAAAAATGGGAACCTCAGAGCAAGAATCTTCCTAACCCTTTCAGAACACACAGATTTAAACTCTTTTATCTCTTTATTGCCTTCTGTCTCTGTCACTGTCCCTGTTTCTGTCTCTGTCTGTCTTTGTCTCTCTGTTTCTATGTCTCTGTCATTCTCCATTTCTGTATCTGTCTCCCTCTCTCTGTTTAATTAATCATTCGAAAAGAAGCCCCACATGAAAAAATTTCACAACCACCGCATGTAGAGCCATCCTTAGCTGCAATACAAAGGATATCTTCCCCAGTGAATCACTGTTACTGACAGAAGGACCAACCAGTTTCTGGGGCAAAGCTGAGAGAGGGGCTTAAGAGTGATAACAGAGAGGCCAAGGGGAAGCATGTCTGGGCCTGTTCTGTCCCACCTCCTGGCCAGTCCCCAATTTTGTCCCTGGACAATCTGACCAGAGACCAGGCTGTGGGGCTGCTTCTTAGGACTGCCTGGTCAGCCCCTCAGCCTCCACTGGATGCAGAGGAGATGAGAGGCCCAATTACTGAATGGCAGGTGGGTGTTAAGTAATAATCGAACTGTGAACTGCATGTTAAGCTTGGTGTTTGGAGCCAATGTCCCTGGCATTCTCTCCTGCAATGCAAAAAGGGATTGGCTCTTTCTGAATTAATAAATTCCACTCTTAAAATCCTTCTCCAAGGAAAACTCTAATTTAGGAAGGTCATCTGTTGCAGCCACGGCCAAAAACAGCACAATCCCAAAGAACGGTACATATTTTGCCATAGAAATCATTGGGCTCAAGAGATGAAGGAGAGCAGTTGTTGGGTTTTTCCCTAAGATCCCCTTTATTTTAGTTGTAACAGGATATACTGGAAGACCAAAGCCACCCTGTTCTCTGGCCTCGAAGAAGTATTTATGAAGGTATTTAAGGAAAAGTTCTTCTTCTCCAACTCTGCCCTCCCTCCACCTCATTTTTTTTTCAGCAAGGAAGACTCTCCAGCAATAATTTTATACCACAAATGGAAAGATTTTAGGCTCTTTGAGACCAGTGGAAAGAGCACAGTGTTGCAGTACAAGGATGCAAATTCAAATTCTACCTGTGTGATCTTGGTCAGGTCACTTCCCCACTCCTGGGTTTCAGCTTTATCATCTGTAAAATGAGGGAGTTGAACCATATGATCTCTAAACACCCTTCTGCCTCTAGCTCTAAGATCCTAGGAGCATAAGAATTCTAGAAAAGGTAGTATTTTTCTGTGGCGTAGCAGAAGGAGAATTAGGTTTAGTCACAGGTCCTGGGTTCAAATCCCAGGCCTACTGTCTATATGACTTCCCCTCTCAGGACCTCAGTTTTCTCTTCTATAAAATGAAGAGTTTCTTATACAGGATCATAGATCTAGAATTGAAAGAGACATCAGAGTCTATTTAGTTTAACCTACTTCATTTTATATTTGAGGAAATTGAAGCCCTCAGTGTAAGGGAGATTGTTGCCTGCTAAGGAAGTAGAATTAAAAGTCTGCCTGGAGAGTCTAGTTAGAAGACGAGGATGGGGACCAAAATTGGGAAAGAATAGGGATGGACGTACATGATGAAAAGTGGAAGAGATGTCTCAAATGGGAGAAAATGGCCAATATGAAGATATCAAGTTAGGAAGAATCGAGAGACAAAGAATCAGATTTGTCTTCCTGGGGTAGAGTCCAACTTAAATGGTCTTGGGAGAGGAGAGCTATTTGTTGTTCAGTAGTTTCAGTCACGTCCGACTCTTTGTGATCCCATTTGGGGTTTTCTTGGCAAAGATAATGGAGGAGTTTGCCATTTCCTTCTCCAGCTCATTTTACAGAAGAGGAACTGAGCCCTTACACATAGTAAACACTTAATAAATGCTCTCTATGTATCTTTCTATCTGTCTACCTAGCTAGCAAGCTATATGTTTGTCGATCATCTATTTTTTTTTTTTTGTGGGCCAATGAGGGTTAAGTGACTTGCCGAGGGTTACACATCTAGTAAGTGTCAAGTGTCTGAGTCTGGATTTGAACTCAGGTCCTCCTGAATCCAGGGCCAGTGCTTAATCCACTGTGCCACCTAGATGCCCCACTATCATCTATCTCTTTACAACATTGAGAGGTTAAGCCACTTGCCCAAGGTCACACAGCCAGTACACATCAGAGGCATGATTCAAATCCAGGTTTTTCCTTGGATAAGTCATTTCAATTAATTAAACCTAAAATTCTTTATCTTTATGATGAGATATTGAGCTACATGACCTCTAGGTTCCCTTCCAGCTCTAAATTAATTCTTTCATAGCTAATATGCTAGCTTAAAAAGACAAAAGGCAAAAATCAACAAAAAAAATCCACTTTCTTTTCACATATAGAGAAGGGAATTTTCATTTCTTATTTTGCATAACCCCAGTAAATATTGTAAAAGACATCACTGTACCTAAAAACATGTTACTATACAAGGAGCCTCAAATTATTTCTAAATAAAGAAGTTGAGAGGGCAGTTAGGTGGAACAGTTGCTTGAACACTTGACACTTACTAGCTGTGTGACCCTGGACAAGTCATTTAACCCTCACTATCCCATGCAAAAGGAAAGAGAGAGAGAGAGAGAAGAGAGAAAGAGAGAGAGAAAGGAAGGAAGGAAGGAAGGAAGGAAGGAAGGAAGGAAGGAAGGAAGGAAGGAAGGAAGGAAGGAAGGAAGGAAGGAAGGAAGGAAGGAAGGAAGGAAGGAAGGAAGAAAAGAAAGAAAGAAAGAAAGAAAGAAAGAAAGAAAGAAAGAAAGAAAGAAAGAAAGAAAGAAAGAAAGAAAGAAAGAAAGAAAGAAAGAAAGAAAGAAAGGAAGAAAGGAAGAAAGAAAGAAAGAAAGAAAGGAAGAAAGGAAGGAAGGAAGGAAGAAAGAAAGAAAGGAAGAAAGGAAGAAAGGAAGAAAGAAAGAAAGGAAGAAAGGAAGAAAGGAAGAAAGGAAGAAAGGAAGGAAGGAAGGAAGGAAGGAAGGAAGGAAGGAAGGAAGGAAGGAAGGAAGGAAGGAAGGAAGGAAGGAAGGAAGGAAGGAAGGAAGGAAGGAAGGAAGAAAGGAAGAAAGGAAGAAAGGAAGAAAGAAAGAAAGAAAGGAAGAAAGGAAGGAAGGAAGGAAGGAAGGAAGGAAGGAAGGAAGGAAGGAAGGAAGGAAGGAAGGAAGGAAGGAAGGAAGGAAGGAAGGAAGGAAGGAAGGAAGGAAGGAAGGAAGGAAGGAAGGAAGGAAGAAAGGAAGAAAGGAAGAAAGGAAGAAAGGAAGAAAGGAAGAAAGGAAGAAAGGAAGAAAGGAAGAAAGGAAGAAAGGAAGAAAGGAAGAAAGAAAGAAAGAAAGAAAGAAAGAAAGAAAGAAAGAAAGAAAGAAAGAAAGAAAGAAAGAAAGAAAGAAAGAAAGAAAGAAAGAAAGAAAGAAAGAAAGAAAGAAAGAAAGAAAGAAGCTGAGTCTTAGAGAGGAAGAAAAATTTATCTGTCTGTCACCATACAGGTCCTGGAGCTCAGGTTGTGGAATATTCTGAGCTATTCACTTCTAGTTGTGACTCTCATCATATTAACTGTGTTTTGAAAAACATAGTTAATGCCTTTCATTTGCCATGTGATCTCTCATCTTGGCAGATGTTCATTTTTAAAATTTTTGTTTTCATGTTAAGAACTAACACCAGAGGGCACTATCCTGCCAACATCTAAAACATCTGGAAATGATGGACAAATATTTTGTCTAGTGCCAATGTAAACCTGGCCTGCCACAGATGTGCCGCATCTCCCTCCTTGGTGAAATCAGTCATATAATTATGGAATGCTCTGCCTTGAAGGAACAAACTTCATATAGCTCAATTTCTTCATTTAATAGATTTTTTAAAATAGTTTTTTCCCCTCCAGGTCACACAACTATTTAGTATTAAAGAACCCAGAGTTCTCAGTTGAGTCATTTTTAGTTCATTCTGCTCACCTTCAGATGTGACTTTCATTGTTCTCACAGTGTTAGATTTGACAACTGCATTTCATTTTTTTTAAAAGTACCCTTGTCTCATCTATGTCTGGTTTCATTTTTTATTATTTTCATCTTCATGTCTAAAATTAATTCCAGAGATGAATATCCTGCTGAGTTCTGAAACATATGTAACTCCTGGAGTAAATATTTTGACTAGTGCCAATGGGACATGGCACATCGCAAATGTGTCACATCGCTCTACAGATGTGTCACATCTCCTTGTTGGAAAGCATCTGTTGCTTCCAGCAAGGATTTCTTATCAGTGAATATGTGTGTGTGTGTGTGTGTGTGTGTGTGTGTGTGTGGAGAAAACATTCATTTCCCAGCTGACCTTTTAGGTAGAAAAATAAAGAACTCTCCCCCAAGGGCCTTGAATTCCTTTCAGTGGACATTTTCAAAGTCCTGGGAGCCATGAACTAGCATGTATTATTGGTTATTTCACTTGGATATGTCCCAAAATCTCAAAGGAGATATTTCTGGATTGTCCTTCAAACTAAAAATGAGATTCTTTCTTGAAATCTATCATCTGAGATTAATTTGGAGATTTAGATATATCAAGCACCATCTGTGAGTCCAGGGGCCATATTTAATTAAACTTCTGTCTATATCTTTGACAGAAGTTCTCTAAGTTACCCCAACTTTGTTCATATCTTGATGGAGATGGTATCTCTTCTCTCAATGGAAAGGGGACAGAGCTAGTCAACCTTTATTTTGTTTGTTTCATTTTTGTTTTTTATTTTTACCAAGAGAGATGTTCTTTGGACCAGAAAAAATAGATTAAAAATACCTAAGAAGGGGACAGCTAGGTGGTACAGTGGATAAAGCACAAGCCCTGGATTCAGGAAGACCTGAGTTCAAATCCAGCCTCATACAATTGACACTTACTAGCTGTGTGACCCTGGGCAAGTCACTTAACCCTGATTGCCCTGCAAAAACAAAAACAAAAACAAACCAAAAAAAATATGCCTAAGAAGGAATGAAAATCTGAGATAATAAGGAGATAGCAAAAGAGATACTTGCTATCCTTAAAAACTTTAAGTTGCCAAGCCCAGATGAACTAAATTCCAGGATATGGCTAGAACTGGCATATGGGGTTGCTAAGCAAAAGTCAATGATTTGGGGAAGATCAGAGAGAGCAGACAAAATTCCATAGAAATGGAGAAAAGAAGTTTTTAAAAGGAGGAAGTCCACAAACTATAAGTCAGTAAGCTTGAGTTTAATTTCTTAGAATATTCTATAACACATGTACTATTCACAGAATCTCAGAATTTGAGTTGAAAAAGACTTCACCTACCACCTAGTCCAACCTAGATGCAAGAAGAATGCCGTTTATCACATACATACAAGTGATTGACTCCTTTTGAAGACCCTCAGGGAGGAAAAATTTACCACCTCCTGAGGAAACTCATTGCATTCTACTTTTGGAAAGTTGTCATCATCAGGAAGTTTTTCCTAAAATTAAGTCATGCTGTGAAAGAAGAATCTGAACCAAAAAAAAAAAAAACTTCAAAAAAACTTCAAAAAAGAAAAACAACAACAAAAAAGTAGAAATAGTATGGTTCATTCTGCATCTAGATTCCACAGTTTTTTTTTTCTGGGTTTGGACAACAATTTCCATCATGAGTCCTTTGGAATTATCTTGGACCATTGTATTGCTTAGAAGAGTCAACTCTATCACAGTTGATCATCACACAATATTTCAACCAAATGTTCTTTGTGGGATTTTGTTTGTTTGTTTTTGGTGACGGGGCAATGAGAGTTAAGTGACTTGCCCAGGGTCACACAGCTGGTAAGTGTCAAGTGTCTGAGGCCAGATTTGAACTCAGGTCCTCCTGAATCCAGGACAGGTGCTTTATCCACTGTGCCATCTAGCTGCCTCTCAACCAAACATTCTTAATTATGCTTCCCCATTTTGGTTTCTGTATTTCCTTGCATAAGTATGCCTTCTTAATATACAATACTCTTGTATCCTCTTTTAATTATCTTGTTTCTTTTGAATAAAGAATTCATTCAGAGCCAAAGTCCAATCATGGTTTTGATCAAACCAAATCTAAAGTGATGCCTTAGTGGTTTGGTTTCACCAAAATGGTATCATCTTGATGAGTGAGATGAGCAGAACCAGAAGAACATTGTACACAGTATCATCAACATTGAGTGTTGATCTACTGTGATGGACTATATTCTTCTCACCAATGCAATGGTACAGAAGAGTTCCAGGGAACTCATGATAGAAGAGGATCTCCAAATCCAAGGGAAAAAAAAAAAAGAACTGTGGAGTATAGAGGCTGAATGAACCATACTATTTCTTTTGTTTTTGGTGCTGTTGTTTTTTTTTTTCTATTTTGAGGTTTTTCATCATTGCTCTGATTTTTTCTCTTATAACAGGACTAATGCAGAAATAGGATTAATGTTATTATGTGTATATATATATGTGTATATGTATATATATTTATATATATGTATATGTATATAGATATATAGATATAACCTATATCAGATTACCTGCTATCTAGGGGAGGGGGGAGGGAGGGGAGGGAGGGAGAAAAATCTGAAATTGTAAAGCTTGTATAAACAAAAGTTGAGAACTATCTTTACATGTAACGGAAAAAATAAAATACCATATAAATAAATAAATAAGTAAACAAGTAAATAAATAAATAAATAAATAAATAAATAAATGGTATCATCTTTCATCGCAAGGCAAAATTTGCCACCTCATTTTTTTTTGAGAGCCGCTTGCTTTATTCAGCTTATTTAATACACAACAACACAACTCTGGCCCCAAAGTGTGCAAAGTTAAAGCCTTCAGCCGTGGCTGGGGATGGAGAAGGGGCTATGGGCTGGAGCAGCAAGGGAATGAGACTGAATGAGTTGCCTTTCCTCCCAGCAGTCTCTGCTCCCCATCACCTTCGAGGAGGGCAGACTTAAGACCAAGTCCCTATGGGCAGCTGCAAGGACCAGGGGAAGGGGACATCAACCTCATGTTAAGACCTGCAGTACTTCTTTTTTCCTAAACTTTGGACATTTGTGAATAGATACTTGAAGCCATGTTTTTATTACTGATCCCTTTCTTGGATTTTGTCTCCTGTAAAATTGTTGATGATCCAGCTGTTTTTTCTTCCTTCCTACTTTGTGACTACTCTCTATAGTATTGAACTTGGGGAATGTTCTTAGGCAATATTTTCCCTTCTCTATCCTTTTTAGTTTAAGGTCCCTCTGATTAGGTTTGCAAGCCACATGGAAAAGACATTCTGACCAGACTTTGTGATATGCATTCCATTTCTAGACAGGAAGTGTCAACCCTATGTTGTAAACCATGATCCAGAAATCCCCTTCTTAGCCAGCTGCTCATTCCCCATATTAATTATAAAAGGAACCATTAATCAAAAAGCTCCAACAGAGCTTCATCAAGAACAGGTTACACAGTAAGAATAGTCCCATAGCCTTTTTTGAAACAGTTATTACATTGACAGATAAGAATCCTATAGTCATGATATAGTTAGATTTTTGCAACGCATTTGATAGTCTTTTATGCTATTCTTATGGACAAGATGGGCTGTGTGATAGTACCATTAGATGATTTAGGGATTGATTGAATAGACAAACATAATGAATGGCATTAATTAATGGATAGATAACAACTTGAACAACAATTTCTCTAATAGAGAGATCTAGAACTCTGTCAGATATAGAACTCTCTGTTTGATTCTATGCCATTTAGCATTTCCCTCAATGATTTTGAAAAAAAATAGATGTAACATGTTGACCACAGTGCAGGTGTGGGGGACAAAATCTATACATGTAGCACAGTATCTACTGCTAGGTATAGAGAAACTCATGTGAGTCTATCAGGACATGGTCCTTTGATTTTGGAGGACACTCAAAATATCATTTGATAGGGGCATTGTGGAAGTGTAGGGATGTGGGTGGGTAAGTATGTCTAGAGGATTGAACATTTATTTATTTTATTTTATTTTGGGGGCAGGGTGAGGCAATTGAGGTTAAGTGACTTGCCCAGGGTCACACAGCTAGTAAGTGTCAAGTGTCTGAGGCTGGATTTGAACTCAGGTCTTCCTGAATCCAGGGCCAGTACTCTATCCACTGTGCCACCTAGTTGCCCCTGAAATTTTATTTTTGATAATTTCTCTGTGTATATGTCTCTCTGTGTCCATATATATCTCTGTCTCTGTCTCACTCTCTGTCCCTCTCTCTTTTTCTGTCTCAGTGTCACTCTTTTCCTCTTCCTCCTTCTTCTTCTGCCTTCCCTCCCCCTCTCACCTTCTCCACTGCCTCTCTCTCTCCTTTTTTCTCCTCTATTTCTCCTGCTGATCACAGTGGTCTGACTTAGAAAGAAGTATCTGCTAGTTCCACTGGGTTTGTGAGTTCTCCAAGAAAACCCATTGTTCAATTTCACCTCCTGGTTCCTGCCTCTATGGGAGGTACTGGATGTGTATACTTCTTTCATTCCAGTTGTACTTTATACCTGATCTATCCATTCTGGAACAAAGCAACAACAAAAGGCCAGTATTCTCTTTTAAAAAAAACCTGATGTGGGGCAGCTAGGTGGTGCAGTGGATAAAACACTGGCTTGGATTCAGGAAGACCTGAGTTCAAATCCAGACTCAGACACTTAACATTTAACCAGCTGTGTGACCCTGGGCAAGTCACTTAACCCTCATTGCCCTGCAAAAACAATAACAAAAAAACCCCACAAAAAACAAAATAAAAAACCTGATAGTATGGTATCCAATTTAAAGGGAGATAGAGACCAAAAGTACACAGGGAAAGGAAGTATGGGGAGCTGGCCAGCATAGTTCATTGGAAACATCACAGCCATTGCTAACCTTATTACTGAAATGGCAGGCATATCTTTCCTGCTTAGATGTGGGAGAAGATGCAGCACAGTTGCTACCACAGAATGGAAAATAATGAAAGGACAATCTCACCAGGCCAGATCTGTTAAGCCTTACATACACCACCTTATTGTCATTTTTCCTAGCATCAGTCACATCTGAATGAAGTGTGGGGAGGGTACCAGCCTAGAGATCCCAGCATCTTCCCACATGTTCCCAAGATTGAAGATTCATCTGAACGCCGGATCTACCTCATTCTCCTTCTTTAAGCTCCATGAACAATATAAGATAAGGGTAAACAGTATGGTTAAAAACCTCAATATCACACAATACGAGGATCAGTTGTAGGTATTGGGAATATCTACCCTGAAGAAGAGAGAGATTTAGAGGGATACATGATAGTTCTCTTAAAGAATTTGAAAGTTGTCATCACTGAACAAAATACTCACATCAGTGAAACCACAGATAACTCAAAGTATTGGACAGACCCAGAAGATTCACACGTACACCTAATACATGCAGTGTGTGCGCACGCGCGCGCGCGCGCACACACACACACACACACACACACACACCTTGCCTCTATCAGGATAGAATGGTAACTTCTCTTTCTGCCCACCAGAAAAACTGCCCACCAGTTACAAAATGGCTAAAGTCAGGGAGAAAAAGAATTGTGACTAGGTACCCTTCAGCCTACCAGAAAAGAGAGAATAAGAAAGAGAAAAAATGGAAGTCCCTGTGTTTTCTTCCCATTGTGCCTAGTCAGGTGGAGTTACCAATCATTTCCCTCCCTCTTTCCTTCCCTCCTTCCTTCCTTCCTTCCTGTTTGAATCTTTTGGGCCTTCTCCTAAGCCAAATATTCCAAGCTACAGGCCAAATTTGAAGGTCACTGGAGCTGCAAACTCTTTAACAGATACCATGCATTTTTGAATCCTGAAGGTCCATCTGCTCCTATTTATAAGAAAAAGCTGAAAAAATGTA
Organism: Dromiciops gliroides; assembly: GCF_019393635.1. NCBI lineage: Eukaryota > Metazoa > Chordata > Mammalia > Microbiotheria > Microbiotheriidae > Dromiciops > Dromiciops gliroides. The sequence goes on along the minus strand of NC_057866.1, from coordinate 79,847,046 downwards.
ATGTCCATATTATTTAAATTATGTATAATCTATTGTATATGTAATAAAACATTATATCATAAAACATTATATATAATACATTGTGTGATATAATGTATATATTATAGAAATAATATATATAATTCTATATAGTTTTACAAATCATTTTGACCCTTTGTTCCTATAATCCTAAACTTCTCCCAGTATCTTTCTTTCTCTCAGAGAGACATCCATTTTAACAAAGATTAAAAAAAACAGGAAGAAAAGAAAAAATGAGCAAAACTGATTTTTTAAAATCCGATAATGCAATATTCCATACCCATGGACCTACAGTCTCTGTGAAGGAATGGGGGCAGGGGAAACATCATACCATATTTCAAAGAATGGTTTTCATACTCTATCTCAAGCAGTCTTCAAACAATTGAGGCATGCAATGCAAATATTACAATCTCCATTTTACAGAGAGGAAAGAAGTTCAGTGACTCATCCAAAAGAATGTAGCTATTGCATGTCAGGACTCAGATTTAAATCTATTACATCCTGACAATAATTCCCAGGGTCTTCCCACTATACTTCGAAGCGAAAGCCTGATTCCTCTACTCTTTCATGTTCCATCAATATGTGTGGCTATTTATTGACTAACCATTCAGCAATTCCAACCCTTACATGACCCTCTCAGTGAGCCAACTGATTTTTGACTGTTCAACATTCCCTCTTGTCAGCAAGTTTAAAACCAATATTTCCTTGCATATCATCTACATTTTCTCTAGTTGTTTTCAAGCATACATTGGATGTTTGTTCACAGCAGGGAACCATAAATCATCCTAGGAAATCCTGAAGCATTTCTCTCTAAGTCTGCTTTGAAAGATCTACCATGTCAGGATAGAGTCATTGAGAGCTGAGCCTGCTGATGATTTACAACAGTATACTGTGAAGAGAGAACCATCCTTGTGACATGGGAGTCTTACAGAAAATAAATGCTCCTTTTCACAGTTGCTGAATATTTGGGTTTTTCTTTCTTATAAAATACATGTAATTGTTCTAGTTTAGTACTTAGTAAAGGAAAGGTAAATCTCTCCAACCATAAATTGAGTTCTTTTTCTTCTATTTGACAAGACAAATATCATGTACCCCTCAGTTGTTTCTTTTATATTATGGGATTTTAACCTTTTTTGCATATCATGGATGCCTTTGGCAGTCTTGTGAAACTGTGGACTCCTCAAAATCATGTTTTTAAATGTATAAAATAAAATATATAAAATTACAAAGGAAGACGTAACTAGGTGGCACAGTGGATAGAGCACCGGCCCTGGAGTCAGGAGGACCTGAGTTCAAATCCGGCCTCAGACACTTAACACTTACTAGCTATGTGACCCTGGGCAAGTCACTTAACCCCAATTGCCTCACCAAAAACATAAAAAAAATTTTTTTTAAATGTCTCTCATGATATTCTTGTGGACAAGATATAAAGATGTAAGTTGGGTAATAGTGTATTTAAGAAAATTCAGAACTGGCTTGATGGTAGGACTCATTAATAGTCTGATATAAGCTTGGAAGGAGGTCTGTAGGAAAGCGTTCCTGGTGTCTGTGTTTGAAAATTTTTATCCATGCAAAGTTGCAGGTAACAAACCAAAAGGAGTGATAGTTTATCACATGGGCGACAACAAAACAGGATTCAAAAAACTCCTTATAAGCTAGAATGTTGGAGAGAATCTAATTCAGTGAAATTTAATAAAGAAATGAAAAGATTTAGACTTTGGTTCAAAAACTCACTCCCCCATGTATCATATGGGGGTTGTGGGGCCATAAGGAATTTTATTTAAAACAGATCTTGGAGGGTTTTCAGGCTACATGTTCATTGGGAGTCAACAGTATACTCCGGCATAGGTACTCTACATCACTGAAGACAAATCCAACAAAGGTTGGTTAGACACTGGTCAGGGATTTTGTAGAGGGGATTCCTATTGAAATACTGATTGGATTTTCCACCTATGAGATTCTGTAAGTGACTATGTGTGGAATACAGTGAACAATGTTAGTATAGAATGATTAAAGTTAAAGTCAATGTCCTTTCTTTCTTCAACAAGTAGTCTACTCTAAGAGCGGAGGGTGACATGTGCTATTGAATACAGCGATTCTTTTAGATGCTTGTTGGAGTCTGTTTTATGGAGTTATTGAGGATCTGACTATATAAGCTAGTTGGAGCTAAAATAGTCCTTTTTATTGGAGCATCTAAAGACACATGGCTTAACTGGAGACACACAAGGAGAGAGCCTAAAACAAGGAAAGAGAAATGTCTGTCTCCCAATTTGGGATAGAAGCTAACATCATTAAAACTTTGTTAGCATGGCAGCCTGCCTAGACACTACCACAGAACTGGGACAGACACCTCCAAAGCAGGACCCAAGAAAGGTCACCTGGTCTCTGTTTGCCACAGTTTCTTTATCTGAAAAATGGGGATAATAATAGCACTAACTTCCTAGGGTTACTGTGAAGATCAAATGAGATAACATTTATAAAGCTGCTTAGGACAGTGCCTGGAACATAGTAGGCACTTAATAAATGCTTTTTCCTTCTAACTATATGCAAAAATACACATTAATCTGTACAGATTTTTCTTCATGTCATGCCATGTCTCCCCCCTACTCAAACTCTTTCACTGGGTTCTCATGGCCTACCTAATAAAATTTGAGTTCCTTAATCTTGGCATTCATGACCCTACATAATTTGGCCCCATACTATTTTTTCCAGTCTTATTTCCTCCTGTTCTTCCAAAATAAGCAATTGTTGGAGAGTTTATAGTGGGGTTTTGTGTTTCAATGGCCAGTTAAGGCTAGGTAACCTCAGAGATCCCTTCCAATTCAGATTTTATGATTCTAGAATTCAAACTTTCTGCTCCATCCAAACTATTCTCCTAAGACTTGCCAACATACCCCCTGCTTTGTGGGTCCTCCACCCTCTCTTCAGCCATTGCCCTGCTTCTTCTCTATTATCCAAATTCTATCATCTCTTCAAAGCCCAAAGCGAAGTGAATAGAGCACTGGCCCTGGATTCAGGAGAAACTGAGTTCAAATCCGGCCTCAGACACTTTACACACTTACTAGCTGTGTGACCCTGGGCAAGTCACTTAACCCCAATTGCCTCACCAAAGCCATCTTCTCCATGATTCATCTTGCAGTCTTCCCAACCACAGGCATCTTTCATTCCTTTAAATTCCCCTGCTTAATGTCAGTGACACTGCTTATTTTTTTCTATATTGATTATTTATATAAATATATATGTATATATACTATAAATATATCTATTTAGATATTTAGTTAATATACTTTATATAGTTAATATATAAACATATTTTATATAGCTAATATAAATAAATGTATATAAATTTCCATAAAGTACATATGTCTATGTATATATACATATATACACACACACACATATATATATATATACATACATACATACATGCACAGAGAGAGAGTATTCAGTCCCTAATTATGCTGACTGTAAACTAATATGCCTCTAGATCTCCCTCCTTCTAGACCTTGCTCACCACTAACATATCCAGCAGGCATTCAGCTTTTAGTAAATGCTTACTGTTTACTAGGTACTGCTAAGCACTGGTGATACAAAGAAATGGAGGGAAAACCCAATCCCTGTACTGAAGAATCTCCTATTCTAGTTGTGGAGAAAACATGTAAATAACTAACTATACACAAATTGATACAGTGTAAATAGAAAGCAGTCTTGGAGAGAAGGTATTAGCAGCTGGGGAATGGAAAGTGATCTCATGCAGATAAAAAGAATTTGAGCAGAATCTTGAAGGAAGTCAGTCAGGGCAGCTAAGTGAGAGGTGGGAAAGAAGAGCATTTTAGACATGAGGGCCACCCAATGCAAAGGGCTACAGGGTCAGGATGTGGAGTATCCTGTGTGAGGAATGGCAAGTAAGCCAGTCTAGCAGGATGGTAGAGTAGATGGAAGGAAGTCAAGTGTATAAAGCCTGGTAGGGGGGAAATTCCAATATTCATTGATTAACTGATTTATGCAAAGCAGTTTAACAAATTTCAGGGAAGTAGTTGGTCATTAAAAGCAAATAGGATGTTACTGTTTATAATATTCTAGATAATTGTTTTGACAGTCTTCTTCACTTTTCAGCTGTAGACAGTGAGAAAAGCCAAAGAGATATTCTCCAAGCTAAGGACTAGCTAGAGATTCTTATGTGAAGACAAGAACAAAAAAATAGCAATGACATCATTACCTTTCTCATTTGGTTGCTGGAAAAGCAGATTTCTCTCACATCCGTTCTTCCCAAATTTGAACCCTATCCCAGTAAGACAGAGGCCTGAATTACCAATATAAAGTGGAATCCTTCCTTCCTCCATGCTCTCTGATGGAACTCAGTCTCCATTTTATTAGTGTCAGTGGGGTTGCAACCTTAAGATAACAAGGAAAGAAGAAATTCAAATTCAGGATGGAAAGCAGACTAAAATTTGGCCAGACTGGTTGAGTTGACACCCCTTTTTCTTGGGGGGTTGTGAGGAGGAGTTGAGGAATGTGGTCTGGAATCATTCATGATTAGAAAAGGCTAGAATTATTTTGTTTAATGACTCCCTGGAAAGATATTTAACAGTCCATTTATTCCATTGTCCTATATATAAAGTATCCAGGGATAAAGCTATGTAAATGTTAGAACACTGATTTATTGTTATAAAATGTAAATGGTACTTCTCTTAATCTCCTTTTAAAGCTACTTTTAAAAAATATTCTGAAATTGCAGTTCATAGATCTTTGAGAAAAGTGAGCATACAGAAGAGATCTTAGAACTAGATGTTCTAGTAAGTTAGTCAATAAGCATTTGCTAAACACCTACTCTGCTTTAGGCACTGTGCTAAGTGATGGGGATACAAAACAAGGCAAAACAAAGTCCGAGCTCTCAAGGATCTCACAGTCTGATGGCAAGTCTAATATGTAGCAGACAGCTATATATAAACAAAATATAGACAGAATAAATTGGAGACAATCAACATAGGGAAGCCACTTGAATTAAAGTAGGTCAGGAAAGCCTTCCTATAGAAGGGAAGATTTTCGCTGGGACTGGAAATTAGGAAGTGGAGACAAAGAAGGAGAATATTCCAGTCATGGGGGACTGCCAGTGAAAATTCAGGAGTAAAGAGATGAAAAGTCTTATTGGTGGATCAGCAATGAAGCCAGTGTCATTAAATCATAGAGTACATTGTTGGGAGATTGGAGAAGTGAGGTGTTAGAAGACTAGACAGGTAGGAGTAGAAAGAACAATTTGTGAAGAACTTTCAATGTGAAGTAGAGGATTTTATATTATGTCCTGGAGGAAATAGGGAGCCACCGGAATTGGTTAAAGAAGGGTTACGGGGAGGTGACATGGTCAGATTTTTTTTGCTCTAGGAAGATCTATCTGATAGCAGAGCAGAGGCTGTATTGTGGTAGGGAGAAGGAAAACTAACCAGAAGGCTATTAAAACAGTACAGGAATGAGTGAATGAGAGTCTGCACCAGAGTGATAGCAATGTCAGAGAAGGGGGAGTATATGAGAGAAGTTTCGAGGGTAAATTGCTAGGATTTCACAAGAGATTGGATATGGGCAGTGAGGGAAAGTAAGGAGTTAAAGATGACTCCTCGGTTGTCAGCCTGGATGCTGGTGCACTCAACAGCAACAGGAAAATTTGGAAATGGGGAGGGTTTGGGAAGAAAGATAATGGCTAATGCTTTCTTTTTATAGCTGAAGAAACTAAGGGTTACAGAAGAGAAGCAACTTGTCTGAGTTCACACAAGTGAATGGTAAAAATGAGACTAGAACCCAATTCCCTGGACACCTAGGGCAATGTTCTTCCTGCTACATCATGCTGCCTCTTACTTCAAGGAACTATAATTTGGAATTCCCTGGTGTGTGTGTGTGTGTGTGTGTGTGTGTGTGTGTGTGTGTGTGTGTGTGTGTGTATACTATGTGGTTCCTGGGCTCTGTGTGTGTATGGTTGGCGAGTTATGATATGTTCATAGCTTTAAGGTTTGATAAAACATTTCACTCACAACAACTCTATGAGGTAGGGAGTATGATCCCATTTTACAAATGAAGAAAATGAGGCTCACCTTGTATACCTTGCAATAGATTGCCGTTGCAATAATGCCAAGAGAATGAAGGAATTCTAAAATGAGCCCGGGAAGTCTGCATCTCATTTGAGGAGTACCTCGTAGAACACAAGCTACATCAATATTCAGATGTCATCACCAACTGCAGAAAACAAAATGAAAAGGTAAGAAAATCAACCCCTAAATTAAAGTCAGGTTGCTGAAAAGGGGAACCCTTGATGTGGTTGTGAACACCAGTTATTTCAACCTTAATGTGAAGTAAAAGTCTATTTTAAAGGCTCATGCCTTTTGAAAGCAGGATCCATAAATGGATGCTGCTAAATGCTCAGCTTTTCCAATTGCTGTGATTTTAAAGTTTAATTTCCGTTTATATAAGAAAATAATTGGAGCCAGAATCATCATATAAGAGTGGCTGGAGAACCAGCTCAGAGTTAAGAAGATGTGGGTTTCAGTACCTTCTCTGACACATATTGGCAAGTAAGACTGTAAGTTATAGTCCAGCATTGGTAGAAGGAATGCCTTATATCAATCACAGGTCCACCCTGTTGTCTATCTCCACCCACCATCCTCCTACTAAAGGATTATATAGAAAAAAGAACACTCAGCAACAGTCCATTTATTTGGGCTTAGTATTACTTTTTCAAATAAACTTTTAAAAATCATTATAGCTCCCATTTCTCTAGAGCTTTACGTTTATAAAGTGCTTCCCTCACAACAATCCTGAGAGATTATTGATTCCATCTTATAGATGGGGAAAGTGGACCTCAGAGAAGTAAAGTAACTTCCTCAAGGATCCAGTAGTTTCAGAGTTGCAATCCCAGCCCCAGTCATCAAACTCTTAAATCCTCTACTCTTCTTACTACCTCATACAACCAGATGACCTCTGAACTCCCTTCCATAGTCCTGTAATTCAGTGACTGCTACTGAGAAAGGTAAACCAATCAACAAACATTTATTAAGTGTTTGTAAGAGTGGGAGTCTGATTGAGTCAATCAATTCACCCAACCCTACTTAAAGAAACTGGCTAGATTCTTTAGCCTAATGCCATTGTCAGGTGCAAACACTTCCATTGAATCAATTAATCAATTTGAGGTGTGAAGGAATTGCAGATGTAGGGAGGAGGATGAGACCAACTTGGAGGCCAACGTCAGTCTTCTTTTCCTCCACCCCGCGCTCCAACTCCAATTGGTTTTTTTTTCTTGGAGGCTTGACTGAATGAGCTCTGCCTCTCCACTGTCAAATGCTTGAACTCTTGGGTATCAAATTGGTTTGTTATTTTTAAAATATATAGTATTTTATTTTTCCTCAATCATATGTAAAAAAATTTAATATTTTTAAAGTTTTGAGTTCTAAATTCTATCCTTCCCTCCATCCTTTCCTTCCCCTTTCTCTGAGATGGTAAGCAATCAGACATAGGTTGTACATGTGCACAATGATGTAAAAATGTCCATGTTAGTCATTTTGTACAAGAAAACTTTAATAAAAGAAAGAAAAAAGTGAAAATGGCATGCTTCAGTCTATATTCAAACAATATCAGTTCTTTCTCTGGAGGTGGATAGTTTGCTTTCATTAGTCTTTTGGGATTGTCTTGGATCTTTGTATTACTGATAACATAGCTGAGTCATTCACAATTCTTAATCACATAATATTTTTGTCACTATGTACAATGTTCTCCTGGTTCTGCTCACTTCACTCTGCATCAGTTTACTTAAGTCTTTACAGGTTTTTTCTGGCAACATCTATAACATATAACCAAGCTTCCTTAACCAATTCAAATATATTTCCAAGTAATGTTACTCCATTTCATCCAATAAACTTCAAGGACTTTTAAATTGATCAAGGACTTTTTGAATCTAGTCTAACATCTTTGGTTGATTAATTAAAAAGAGAATTCTAGGCTTAGCTCACACCAAGTTCACATCTCAGGTAGATTAATTGACTGAAGGTGTTCTTGGTGTCAACACTGGCTTCTTTCAAGTTCCTTCTAGTGAGGTGGGAGTAATTTAATTAATTGTCTCAATCACAGACACTTTTCACATTTACAATGTTTCAGACATTAAACTAAGCACTGGGGGTGCACAGAAATGAAACAGGCTATGCCTGCCAGGAGCTTACATTCTAATATAACTGGTTAGCATAGTCCCATAACTAGTGAGTGGTGGAGTCAAGTCTCATCTTCACTCCGAATTCAATGATCTTTCCACTACCTTCATATTATTTATCTAAAGCCCTTGGTAAATCATGACATTTCATACATGTCATAAGCTATTATCATTATTTGTGTGATCACCAAAACTAATAAAAACCCAGCACTCTGTTGCAACATTAACTGAACAATTGTATAATCCTTAACATCACATTCAATTTTAATAAAGAATGCTTTCCCTTATAAGTCCTCCTATCCATTTGTTCACATACTTAAAGTTGAATGGAACTCCATCAGTCATCTAGTCCTGTTTCCTTATTTTACAGACCAAGTACAGAGAGAGTGAGTTGCTCAAGGTCATTCATAGTAGTCAGCAGAGGCAGAATTACAACCCAGGTCCCTCTAACCCTTGACCCAGTACTTTTTCCACTTCATGGTAGACGTGGTGGCCAAAAGTAGCCCTAGTTTAGAATAGAAAACTCATTTACAAAACCTTATGGAGGAGGAGGATGAAAGGTTAAGATCAATATTGTTTCATAAAATAGCGAATGAACAGTGGAGGGGAAGATTAATTGACAGATAATTGAGGCTCAGCTGTAATAATCCCAAGAGTGTTTAACAACAAAACTAGAAGGAAGACAACAGACAGAAAATGGAACAGATCTCTCTCAATATTTCTATAATTAACTATTTTCATCATTGACATTAGAACCATCACATTTGGACTCTAACATTCTGGTCCCCAAAATACCTCATGAGGAAATGGAAATGAAACCAGAGAAATAACGATGAGTAAAGAAGGTAAACCAAAACAAAAGCACACAAGAAATCTATGCTCGAGATTGTTTCATTTTACATGCATCAAAGGACTAATTCTCCATATATCTGAAAGTGAAAGATATTGGACTACTGAGAGACGGAGAGAATTACAGGTGATATTATTACTAGTAGGGTAGCTAGGTAGTACAGTGGATAGAGTGTCAGGCCTGGAGTCGGGAAGACCTGTGTTCAAATTTTACCTCAGCCACTTGCTAGCTGAGTGATCCTAAGCAAGTCACTTACTCTTTGCCTCAGTTTTCTCATCTGTAAAATGAGCTGGAAAAGGAAATGGCAAGCCATTCTAGTATCTTTGCCAAGAAAACCCCAAATAAGGTTATGAAGAATTAGACATGACTAAAACAACTAAATGATGACAAATTACTACTAAGGGAAAAAAAGATGATCAAGCTGTCACTAATAAACACTAACCCTAGATGGTGCACTTAATGAAATGCTCGATTTGGAGTCAGGAAGGTCTGAGGTCAAATCCAGCTATAGATGCTTACTAGTTGTGTTACCCTATCCAAGTCATTTGACCTCTGTCTGCTTCAATTTCTTCAACTGTAAAATGAGCATAATAATTGTACCTGTCTCCTAGGGTTGTTGTGGGGATCATATGTGATAGTATCTGTAAAACACTTTGCAAACTTTAAAGCTACTATTTCTCATCTCTACAGAATCTTAGCAAAATGTCTCTATATACACTATATCAGTGATGTCAATGTGAAATAAAAAATAGGTCCTGCCAGGCAGTATTTTGACTTAGAAAACCACAAATTAATATTTTTGTTTATTTTTAAATGTACTTTACTTTTAATTTATGGAATAAAACAAGCATTTCTACAACATAGGATAATGAAAAAGATGATTGCACATTAAATTGCTAATCTACTATATACAACTTGTTATTCCTTTTAAATATACAACAATTATTATGTATATATTTTTTCTTACCTTCCTAAACCCTGGTCACTATTAGCCACAAATAGGTATATATGTGTGTATGTATATACATATATACATATATATATACATGTATATATACACTCATGTATATATGTGTGTATATATGTGAATTATTCCATACATACTTTTGTTTACCAGTTCTTTCTCTGGATGAATATAATGTCTTTCTTCACATGTACTTTATAGTCAATTTGGGTATTTATAATAATCAAAATTATTTATTTGTTCAAAGTTATTCTTAAAACTATATTGCTGTTACTGTATACAATGTTCTCTTGGTTCTACTCATTTTGCTCTTCATTATTTTGTTGAGCTCATCATTTCTTATAGCACAGTAGTATTCCATCACAATCATACACCACAACTTGTTCAGCCATTTCCCAATTGATGGACATCCCTGCAATTTCCAGTTCTTTGCTACCACAAAGAGAGCTACTATAAACATTTTTTTTTGTTTTTTTGTTTTTTTTTTGTTTTTGGTGAGGCAATTGGGGTTAAGTGACTTGCCCAGGGTCACACAGCTAGTAAGTGTTAAGTGTCTGAGACCGGATTTGAACTCAGGTCCTCCTGAATCCAAGGCCGGTGCTCTATCCACTGCGCCACCTAGCTGCCCCTAAACATTTTAAAATATATAGATTCTTTTCCTTTTCCCCTAATCATCTTTGGAATTAGACCTAGTATTATTGTTTATTTTATTAAAAGTTTCCCAATTAATTTTTAATTTGATTTGGGAGTTTTGTGGGCCTCAAGTTTAAGTTTGATACCTCTGACACACACACACATACACACACATACACATATCTTCAGCATGAATAAAATGGGCAGGCTTATGCAAACAATTCTTCATAATAGATCTCATCTTCATGTAATTAACTGAAAGGTATATAAAATTGTTGATTATAAAAAAAACATTTGACTAGGGAGAGTTGAATCAAAAGAAACTTAAATGTTTTTCTCCAAGTTTCCTTCTATAAATATATTTATATTATATGAGATTCCTTGATAGATTCAACGAAAGAGATAATTTTTAAAGTGATGCTTAACTTACTAATATCAAGCAAGACAGAGAATAATAGCCCAATGTATGTATGCTCCCCAAAGATGTTTGCCATGGAGATTATTCAGTATAGAGTCCAAATGGAAAAGGAAGTCTGTTCATAGTAAAGACTTCCAGATGCATTCATTTTCAGTTGACACTGTGCTGAATGTATCAAGCCTCAGAACACAGAACCTCTTTAATGAATTATAAAACCACTCAAAAGATATTGGCCTAAAATTCTAGGTAGAAAGAAATCCGAATGGCTCAAGGAAACACTGTCAAGACTAGGATATGCCTTGGTATGGCCAGAACATTTACTTAGTTCATCAACATGTGAATGAATGAAAGAAAGGGCCTTTATTAAGCACTACCTTTGTACCAGACTTTGTGCTCAGTACAAAAAGTGAGACAATTCCTGTCCTCGGGGGAACTTATATTCTAATAGTTGGAAACAATACATAGAAGGGAATGGCAGCCAGGTAAGGGGAGTCACAAGAATGGTGAGTCGATTTATAAGGCCAGTCAACTGACAAGATCCTTCAACCAATGAATCAATCAATCAACAAAAAAATATATGGAGTGCTGACTACGCACATGCGCTATACAGGAAATACAAAAAGAAAATAAAAACAGTTCCTTCCCTCAAGGAGTTTGCATTCTAATGAGGGAGATGACATGAGTGTGTGTGTGTGTGTGTGTGTGTGTGTGTGTGTACTTGAGTACAAGGTAGTGTGGGCTTTCTGTACAAGATGATGTTAGAAGTGAATCTTGAGGGGGGCAGCTAGGTAGTGTAGTGGATAGAGCACCGGCCCTGGATTCAGGAGGACCTGAGTTCAAATCCAGCCTCAGACACTTAACATTTACTAGCTGCGTGACCCTGGGCAAGTCACTTAACCCCAATTGCCTCACTAAAAAAAAAAAAAAAGAAGTGAATCTTGAGGGAGCGGCTAGGTGGTGCAGTGGATAAAGCACCGGCCCTGGATTCAGGAGTACCTGAGTTCAAGTCTGGCCTCAGACACTTGACACTTACTAGCTGTGTGACCTTGGGCAAATCACTTAACCCTCATTGCCCCACAAAAAAAACCCCACAAAAAACAAAAACAAAAACAAAACAAAACAAAAAAAAGTGAATCTTGGGGCAGCTAGGTGGCACAATGGATAAAGCACCGGCCCTGGATTCGGGAGGACCTGAGTTTAAATCCGGCCTCAGACACTTTACACACTTACTAGCTGTGTAACCCTGGGCAAGTCACTTAACCCCAATTGCCTCACTAAAAAAAAAAAGAAGAAGAAGAAGTGAATCTTGAAGGAATCCCAGTATTACAAGAGGCAGAGGTTGCCGGCTGGGGAAAGACCGGTGAATTCCAGGCACAGAAACCAGCCAGTACAAAGGCACATGGACTTTAGTCAGACACTAAAGATAGAAAACTGAGCTGGGCCCAGAACTGAATAGGAGGAAGAGAACAAGCCAAATTACATTGGGAAACTGAACAGTTCTTTCAATGTTCCTAAGCTTACTTCCTGAAACAAAGATCCATCTTTTTAAGATTGGTATACTTCTGGTGGTGACATATGACTGTGAATCATGGAATACTACAAGTTCTGAAGAGTAATAATTGTGATTGATCCTAAGAGCAAGAAGAAGGGTATTCTGGTCCCAAAAGGCTCCAGAACATCACTGATAATGACTTGTGCAAGAAATAGTATAAGGGATGTTATTTGTTGTTGTTCAGTCATCCCTAATTTTTGTGATCCCATTTGGGTTTGGGGATTTTTTTTTTTGCAAAGATACTGGAGTGGTTTGCCATTTCCTTCTCCAGCTCATTTTACAGACAAGGAAACTGAGGCAAATAGGGTTAAGTGACTTGCCCAGGATCATATAGCCAAGAGGTATCTGAAGCCTGATTTGAACTCAGGTCTTCCTAACTCCAGACACAGCACTCTATCCACTTTGGCACCTGGCTGCCTAATAAAAGGGATGTTATCTAGGAAATAAATGTATAAGAAGAAAAGGAGACAGGCTAATCACATAGCAAGAGAGAGGGTGAATGAAGATATAGTCTTAGTACTATATAGGAAACATTTAAAGGCCTAGGAGGGGTTTCATAGTGCACTGGGTGAGTCAGGAAGACCTGAATTAAAATCCAGGCTCAGACACTTATTAGCTGTGTGATCCTGGGCAAGTCACTTGACCTGTGTTTATCTCAGTTTCCTCAACTGTGGGGCTAATGATAGCACCAACCTCCCAAAGTCGTTGTCCCAGGGTCGTTGTGAGGATCAAATGAGATAATATCTGTAAAGTACTTAGCACAGTGTCTGGCATATAGCAAGCACTCTATAAATGTTTATTCCTTTCCCTTCCCCTAATGAATATACTACTGTTGGCTAGAGGAAGGAGGACTGAACACATTAAAATACAGAGGGTTCCAGCTGGGACTCTGGCCGCTGACAAGTCCTCCAATCTCTTTAAACAGTTTCCCCACCTCTCAAAAGGTAAAAATAACAATCTTTATCTTGAAGGGCTGCTGGAAGAACCACATATTATAACATACTGGTTTTAATTTCTTCTCACTGTTTGGGAAAGAAGAGAAAGCACCGAACCTGATGTAATAAATACTTCTATCTTTCAGAGTCTGAACCCAGTCCTACTCTGCCCACTCAAGTGCAAGAAGTAATGAAAGATGTTCAAGCAACATAGAGGCAGAAAATGAGGCAGGCTAGTTGTGCAGTAAGTTAGGAACAAAATAGATAGATGGTGACCCTGGTGCTGTATCGGTACCCATTAGAAGTTTAAAGACCTAGAGTCAGTTAGTCAATCAGTCAATAGGTATTTACTAAGCACCTGCTATATACCAGGCACCATGCTAAGCACCAGGGACACAAAGATAGTCAAAAGACAGTTCTTACCCTCAGGCCACTTAAAATTGAATATGGGAGACCACATGCAGATAGATACATACAAACATGTTATATATAGGATAAATAGGAAATAATCAACTGAAGGAAGGCACTGGAATTAATCGGGGTTTGGAGAGACTTCTTGTAGAAGGTGGGATTTTGGCTGGTACTTGAAGGAGGCTGGGGAAGTCAGGAAATAGAGTTAAAGAAGCAGAGCACTCCAGGAAATGGCGACAGCCAGAGCTGGGAAATGGAACCTCTTATTCGTGGAACATCAAGGAGGCCACCATCACTGGATTCAAGGGCATATAATGGAGTGCGGGATAACACAGAAGGTATAAGGTGATTGTAAAGATCCGGGTTGGGGCAGTTTATGAACAGCTTTGAATGACAAAGAGGGAGGTCTCCATGCATTTCCACTGTAAGGGTAGGTTTCCACCCCAAACCCCAATTAATATAATTGCAAATTATTAAGTGGATGGGAGGCCAAACACAATTAAGTTTTAAATGTGTGAATGACATGGTTTATGCCCTATTAATTCTCTCTTTACAAGATGGGAACTCCTCTTTGGTTAGCCAATCACATTCCTGACACAATTAAACAAGCTAAACACAACCATGTGACTTTAAATAGTGGATGGATTCCATCACTTGGTAGTGGAGGCCAGGATCTGGAATGACTTGAGAAGTCAGGCATGTGAGCCTGTTCCAGAGGGTAGCAAGGTAGTGGAGAGTGAGCCCAGAGGGAGTATTATCCCATCTATTCCCATCCCATCCACCATGTTACTGGAGAGAATAACAGACAACATATCTAGGTGGGAGCAGAGAAGGCCACACTGGAGACAAACATGGACAAATTTGGACATTAACAGATTAAGAAAGGAAGGCATCAGAAGGAGGAGGCAGCTTGAAGGAATTTCACTATGAACTGTACAGGGAAATTGATTCCTGGTGCTCGGCAGAGAACTGCACCTAAGAGGACTTCATGTAGTCTGTGAAGGAGGAAGAGGAAAATGGAGTTGTGTCACCTTTTTTACCTCTACTTTTGTCATTTTAATCATCCCTGAATAGAGATCCTATAAATGCAAGGGAAGAATGAATCCACAGTTTGGGGGGGGGGGTGGTAACTATTTTTGTACCAACTCTGCTCTCTATACTTATTTGTAAATACATTTAGTAAAATCTAATTGAGACTCCTGATGGATAATCAATGGGAAGCACCCTGGTAGGACTCATAAGTGATAGAACTAGGAAACCTAGATCTTCAGGGTTAAGCCTAGAACCCTAAGTTAGCCACTGGCCCTGAAGTTGAGAAGGACCTGGGTTCAAATGTCACCTGAGACACTTACTAGCTGTGTGGTCCTGGGCAAGTCACTTAACCCCAATGGCCTTAAACATCTAGGGCCTTTACCAGTCATCCTGATACATCTTGCCACTGGACCCAGATGGCTCTGGAGGAGAGAGTGTGGATGGTGACTTTGCACAGCCCTTCCTCACACTATTATTAATAATAATAATTATTATAATAACTATTATTATTAATTATTATTATTTTGTGGGGCAATGGGGGTTAAGTGACTTGCCCAGGGTCACACAGCTAGTAAGTGTCAAGTGTCTGAGGCCAGATTTGAACTCAGGTCCTCCTGAATCCAAGGCCAGTGCTTTATCCATTGCACCTGAGCCCTCCCTCACTTAAATCCAATTTACTGCAAATCATGACGTCACCCTGATGTCATGGTCCTCTTTGGGAATGAAAGATAAACAACAAGAAGATTCCTAAGTTATAGTGGTTACTTTCTAAGGTCTTATGCCTACAAATCAGAGATGTGACTCCAGAGGGTTGCTATCACAGGATACCACAATTCCCTTTTCCTTTCTCTATTTGTCCATTGAATGACATTGAACTTTGTTTTCTTTGTTTCTTTAAAAAAGCTACTGGGACTTCTCTGTCTTGCTTTCTGCTGAAACTTCCTAGTTATGCTGTCTTCTCTATTAGAATGTGAGGATCTTGAGACCAAGGCCTTCCTTGCTTTTCTATTTGTAACCCCAGCACTTAGCCCAGTGTGTTTTGTACATATTAAATGCTTTCAAATGCTTTGTTTTCATTCACAGAAGATGAGAGGAAATCTTAAGGTTTAATAATAAAACACAGCTACTATCATCTGAGTGCAGTGTGGTAAAAGGGAATGAAGATTAGATTTGTAATCAGAAAAAAATGAAATGGAAACCTATGTCTTCTATCGACCTTGGCCAATCACTTCACCCTCTTGACCTCGATTGGCTCATCTGTATGATGGGAGAGGGTTGACCTAAAATTCTCTGATTCTATCTTAATTCGGATGATAGAGCCTAAGGATGCTGACAGAGAGAGAACAGTCTGATGCTACAGGAGCATGCAGTAGAATCACAGCAGTCAGTTATGCCCTGGGCCTGTTGAAGAAGCATTACAATGGATGTACATGGAACATGGAATATTCTCAACAGATGACGTGAGCAGCCTGTAGCTGATCCAAAGGAATGTGCCCGTGTTATCTTTTAATTGTGTATGATTAGTGTACTCTTTGCTCTGATACCTCTGAGCCTTTGTTCATGCTTTTCTCCATACCCAGAATGTTCTCCTTCTCTTCACTCATTGGATAAATGCCCATCCTTTAAAGCACCACTCCAGGAAGCCTTCCCCTATTAAGGGGCAGTGTGATCTAGTGTGACGGACCTGGAATGAGAAAGACCTGGCTTTATAATCTGCCTCTGACTAGTTCTCTGACCATAAGCAAGTTGTTTAACCTCTTAGGCCCCAGTTTCCTCATCTATAAAAGGAGAATCTTGAACTTGATGGACCTGAAGATGTCTTCTAGCTCAAAATCTATATAGTTCTGTAAATATATAGGCTTATAAATCCTTTATCATAGAAATCTATATAGTCCTACCAGCTAACACATGCAAGTCATTAATGACTTTGAACCTCATAAGACATGTTGCGTTGTACTTTTCTGATTAACTTATTGTAAAATGGTTGTATATTATAGTTGTCTATGTATGTTTCTTATCTCCTGAATTGGATTCTATCTTCCATGAGGGCAGGTACTCTGACTTATCTAGACTTTGTACCTCTCTCACCACCTGGATGATGATGATCATCATCATTTATAATTACTTATAATATATAGAATTTTATATATTATATACAATATAATATATTGTATATATATATATATATTTATAGTTGTTATTTAGTTGTTCAGCCATATCTGATTCTTTGTGACCCTCATGGACCACATCACACCAATACTGTCCATGAGGTTTTCTTGGCAATGATACTGGAGTGGTTTGTCATTTCCTTCTTCAGAAGTGAGCAGAGTTTAAATGACTTGCCCAGGATCACACAGCTAGTAAGTATCTGAGACTAGATTTGACTCGGATCTTCTTGACTATATGTCTAGTGCTCTATTCAATGTGCCATCTAGCTGCATCACATACATATATGTATATATACACACATATATGTGTATATATATACACCATGTATTATATATTTTATATACATATATTATATAATATTCTATAATTTTACTATATACAATACTACATGTATATACTATATAATTATAATGATATAAGTATGATAGATAATATATAATGATAAATATTGTATACAAATTTAATATTATATACAACTATAGTATATTGCATGATAATGTACTACACAAAATTATATAATGAAAATAAACAATATATAAATATATAGCATGTATAATTATTAATAATGTTATAATGATTATAAAAATCACATTTGCATGGTACCTAATATGTACAGGCATTGTGCAAAGCACTGAAAGGTTCCAACACACACATCCCAAGCCATACCCACGTGCTCACTCTCTTTTCTGACTTCACTCACCCTCTCACACCATCCTCATAATGACTTCAGTCCTTAAGCTCTTTCTCTGTCACCCACTATTAAGCCAGCTCCAAATAATAGCTAATATTTATATAGTCCATACTATGTTCTGGGTATTTCATAATTATTATCTACTTTGATCCTCACAACAACTCTGAGAGGCAGGTGTTATTATCATCCCCTTTTTTAGCTGAGGAAACTGAGGCAACAGTTAAGTGACTTGCCCGGGATCACACAGCTAGTAAATATCTGAGGTCAAATTTGAACTCAGGTTTCCCTGACTCCAGGCCTAGTGTTCCATTCACTGCACCTCCTAGTTGCCAGTGCTTTGGTTAAGGTGGGTGCTTAATGAATTTCAGAGAATGAATGAATGGTTCTAAAGCTACAGATAGAGAATTTCCAGTGACTCCATTCATTATTATCTTCCTGAGTAAGTTGCTATGTGCTGCTGAGAGTCAATGAAAAGAGGGTGTTTATTCTGCCTCCTGCTACCCTCATTCTTATTTTTTCTTCCAAACATCATTGTGAAAAGGAAAACAGATAAAAGATCTGCCCCATACCCACTCCCTGGAGCTAATGGCCCTTTCCACTTGACTTTCTTTAAAGCCTAGGAATTGTCGGATTCCTTAATCTATTTCTCAGAACAATTTGGACAAGTAACAGTCACCAGAGGTCAATCTGACACCAAGAAGATTCAACATGGGGAAATGTCCTGGTTTGTATATTTGCTCCCAATTAGAGCTGTAACTAGCAGTGTGTGTATGTGTGTGTGCGCACATATGTCTGCAGGTACACAAACTGCTCCTAGAGGAAGTGAGAGAGGCTATGTGCACACTGGCTGGTGGAGGTAGGGGGCACGCAGTGGCCACCCCTGGGAGGAATGAAGTTAGCAGAAAAAGGAAGCAAATGGATTAATCAATAGCCTACCATTTTAATTCGTGGTACTTCCCAACTAGACGCTATATGTTGTTTTTCTTCTGCTGAAGAACTGTTAAGAGCTTTCAATATTTAGTACCCTGTGATAAGCCCCTATCATTCTATCTCAGTTATGGATCTATTCCAATTTTATATCATGTGTGTACGCATGTGTATATGTATACATTTATATATGTATACAAGTACATGCATATGTGTATATGTATCTATATATACACACACATATACACACATACATGATATAAAATAGGAATCGATCCTTAACTGGGGTAGAGTGATATAGATATATAGATATATGTGTCTGTGTGTATACATACTCACATATACATATATATATACACACATATAGTGTCCCCAAAGCCAATTCAGTTTCAAGATTTAATAGGTGGTATATCTACTACTATTACAGTTACCCAAGCATAAAATTGCACTGAAACTTTTGGGACACAGAATCCCCTGCGCTTTGCCATATTGTTTCTCTGATTCATTTGTAAGAGCCATGCTTTCTATTACCCAAGTTAGTAAAAGAATACAGTTTTGAGAATGTGTTCCTAAGCTTTCCTCCCTTTACTGGTTTGCTGCATATGGTACTTCCAGAATTCATAGAAGTCAGGCTTTTGATCACTGTGGCTGGTTATGAATTTGAGACCAGTGTGTTTTCCTATCCAAGTTTCTTAGCTGTGTGTTTATTGGATAATGGTTTGGGAAATGTCAGCAAGTAGGCATGGAGTCTTAATGGTTAAGCTCTCCCAGTGTTTTTAATGAACAGGGATTTATATTCTGGTCCCAAAGGGAGCCTGAAACAACCATTTGTTCTGCTCCTAATCCAAAAATGGAGGAAAATCAAGAATTGGCTGGAACTGCAAATCGCTTCCTCTCCCTCTCATTTGATAGAAACTCTCCAGGACAGATCTACAGGGCTTTCCCCCTTTTTATTAGAAAATTGGAATGCTTGTATTATTCATCAAACTCATATGAACACAATGGCTGGAAAGATTTTCCAAGAAGAAAAGTTCTTTCACAGGAAATGAATTACTCAGCTCCTCGCTGCCTCTGGTCACAAAAGTGCTGCCAGTTTCTCTCTTGAAAGAGCAAAGCTGAATTCGGCAGCTTTCAGTTTTATTAATTCAGCTCAGTTCAATTTGAAAAATATTAAGTACCTGCTCTGTGTAGTGAGGTGTTTTCACTTTGTTTCAGTTTGAGAGATACAAGATGCAAAGCAGTTCCTCACTTCAAGGATCTTGCTGCCTACTGGGGTTACATAGTACATACACAAATGCAAAACTAAAAAGGATGGAGGAAGGAGAAAACTTCCCCTTTATATCCTTCAAGCCAGACATTGAAGGGAGTTTATACAATAAAGGAAGAACAGCAGTTCTGAGATAATCAAAGGTTAATAGGAGGCAAAAATCCAAGGAGCAAATAGGAAAACCATGGACTCAAAGATCTATACACAAATGCTCAAATTTTAGGCAACAAATAAGGGAACCTAGAGGTCCTAAGACAAGGGGGAAAACTTGTCCTCACAAGTATTCCTGCGACCTGGAGGGATGAAACTTATGTGACTTTGGATAGATACATTTCATCCAAAAGAAACAGGGTAGAGAAGTGATTGGGTACTAAGAAAGTATACTCACAAAAGGGAAACTCCAAACTAGAGGCAGTATGCTGGTGAACATTTGGGGAAAGAAACAGGTGATTTTGATATCAGCATATGAGGAATTTGAGACACTGGACATAACCTTGGAAAAAAGATATGGAGGGGTGCAGTGGTAGGAGAGACTAATCCTTGATCTCTCTTTTCTCTTTTTTTCCTCTCTATCTCATTCTTTCTCTTCTCTTTCATTTCTCTCTCTAATGTGTCTCTCTTCTTTCTTATCACTCTCAGCCTCTGTCTCTCTTTCTGTCTCTGTCTCTGTCTCTCCCTCTCCCCATTTTCCTTTCCCCAGGCTAAAAATGTCCAATTCCCTCAACCAGTTATCCTATAACATGAACTCAAGGTGCTTCACCATCATGTTCACTCTCCTCTGGACAATCTCCAGCCTATTAATGTCCTGACTAAACCACTGTGCCCAGAACTGAACAACCTACTCCTTATGATGTCTGACAAGGGCAGAGAACAGTGAGCTTTTCCCCTCCCTACACCTGGAATCTATGCCTTTCTTATGAAGTCCAAGATCAAATTAGCTCTCTTGACTGCCACATTACACTGCTAATGCATATCGAGTTCAAAGTCCACTAAGATCCTTTGAAGAACAAATTGTGGCTCTTTTTTCTCCCTCATCTATACTTGGGAAGTTAATTTTTGTATCCAAGTACAATGCTGTACAATTATACCTAATGAATTCCATCTTAGTAGATTCATTCCAGGGCTCTAGCCTGTGGAGATTCTTTTGGATACTGATTCTATCATCCTGTGCATTGGCTGCCTTTCCTAACTTTGTGACATCTGAAAATTTGATGAGCATAGTATCTATTCTCTTGTCTAACTCAGTGATAAATACATTAGACAGTGCAGGGCTTAGGTATCTTTGGGATACTTCACTGCCTTGTTGACACTGAACCATCAGCCAACCACAACTGTGAGACTGGCCATCCAATCACTTCTAAATCCACTTGATTATGTTATTATCTAATCAATATAGCATGAGATACTTTAATAGAATTTAGTAAAATTTCGGGAAATGAATATCCATAGTATTCCCCTTATCTAGTAATCAAGAAAAACAATTTTATCTCAGCTTCCATCACCATCTGAAGCTCATCCGAAGCTCAAGCACTCCTCACACATTCTTTTATGACCATAATCTACCCTTATATTCAATTTCTATTATCTGGCTTTGCTGCCATATTTTGTATATTTCTCTTTTTTTTGGTGAGGCAATTGGGGTTAAGTGACTTGCCTACTAGGATCACACAGCCAGTAAGTGTCTGAGGCCAGATTTGAACTCAGGTCCTCCTGACTCCAGGGCCGGTGCTGTATCCACTGCGCCACCTAGCTGCCCCTGTATATTTCTTTTAAGACTTTAAGTTGATTGATTAGTTCCATGTTCATCTACATCAGACTCTTCAGGTAAATCCCACCCCCCACCCCTATTCATTGGAATTGTTTTCCTTTCTGTCTTTATAATATTATTCTTAATCATTTCCTATCCTTCCTGGGCTGACTTCCCTTGAAGAATTTTAGTCCACAGAAGCCTATCCTTCCTCTGAGCCCTTTAAAATCTTCCTTCCCCAAACCTAGGGTACATATCAAACTATGCTCAGACTTCTGCTCCTTCTCTCTCACAAAGAAATTGGATTGAGTGGTCCCTTCTCCCAAGGTTCTCATCATTTCTACCCTGGAAATAAAGTTTCATGTTAGTGACAATCATATCCAGAATAATATTTCCATTTATTGATTCTTCCGCATTTTGAAGGATGAAATTACCACTAAGGAAATAGATGTCTGGATAATTGAATTCTTCCACCACTACTCTACTATGCCTTTTTCAGGCTTGTGTTCCATTTCCTAAATTCCTCATCAATTTCTTCTTTCTACTCAGGTCATCTATAGCAAATTTAAAACACAAAACCACTTAATTCCTCCCTCTCTGACCTTTACCCAAATACTCTTGTTTTCTACCTCTGATTACTGATTTTCTTTACAGGAGTAAATATCCTTAACAAACAATGCAACCCCAATCTTTTTTGGCTATCCTGTTTTTTGGTTTTTGGTTTTTGGGGTTTTTTGGTGGGGCAATGAGGGTTAAGTGACTTGCCCAGGGTCACACAGCTAGCAAGTGTCAAGCATCTGAGGTCGGATTTGAACTCAGGTCCTCCTGAATCCAGGGCCAGTGCTTTATCCACTCACTGCCTAGCTTCCCCTGCTATCCTGTTTCTTTAGAATAAGGTATACTTGTCCAGAGTCATATTGTAGTAATGGTTTTCATCCTATCAAATCTCAGGGATTCTTATGAGATCAAATTTGCCCCCCTTGTGGTAGAACCTATACTTAAAATACAGATAATAGTTATTCATCTGTCTCAGAAATAGCAATGTTGTAGACTTAGTTCTAATAATAGCTAGGATCTAGACCAGTATCTGGACCTAGAGATAGTTAATTGTTCAATGTCAAATTGGCAAGAGATCAAGGCATACCCTATGCTGTTTAACATTTTAAAAAATCAATGACTTAGATAAATGAACAGATGGTAAGCTCAACAAATTTGTAGGTCTAGATAGTACAATAAACATCAGTGTCAGAAACCCAAAAGTTTTTGATAAGTTAGAACATTGAGCTGACTATAATAAAATGCAATTCAATAAGACAATAAGAAGAAATGTCAAATCTTACACTTGGGTTCAAAAATCAACCCCATAAGTACAAGATGGAGAAGGCATGGTTAAACAGTCCACACAAAAAAAAAGAATTAGGAGTTTAAGTAAATTGTGAACTCAGCTTAATTATGAATTGGTGATGTGATGACAGACCAAAACAGTCAATACAATCTCAGGCTGAACTGAGAGGAATAAGGAGGTGATAATGCTTTATATTTTGTCAGATCACGTCTGATGTATTAAGTTGAGTTCTGATCCCCTCAGTTTAGGAAGAACTTGATAAATTGAGAGCCTTCTAGGGGAAGCCAATCAGAATGATGAGGGACCTTGTGTCCTGTAAGATGAGGGTTACTTGAAGGAAGTGGTTAGCATAGAGAGAATGTTGGGAGGGGAGGGAATGAGGGAGGGTACAAGTGTTTAAAGGGCTTTCCTGTGGAAGAGTGACTAGACTTGTTCTACAAGGTTCCAGAGGGTAGAACCAGGAGCAACAGATAGAAGAAAAGAGGAAAACTCAAGCTTGATGCCAGGAAAAACTTCCCAACATTTAGAGGTAGCCATAAGAAGAATTGGGCTGTCTGGGAAGGCTGTCGTTTTTCCTTCATCTGAATTCTCCATCAGAGTAGCCATGGACAACCACTTGCTGGGTGGACTCTAGTGTTGATTGTTACGGGCATTGCCTGGACTAGAAAGGTCTTAAGGCTCCCTTCTAGCTCTAAAACTCTGAGATTCTATAAAGCTGGATGCACAATAAAATGGAAAAGGGTGTGGGTGGGGTGGGGGAAAGCAGTGATCCAGACAAAGTTCTCTAAGTACCCTTATATCTTCCCCTTGCTTAATTTAAGCTCATGTTATATTTTTAATTTTTAATTTTCCCTTACCTTAATATAACATATATTATATACCTTGGTTCCAGAATGACGTATTAGAGGCAGCTAGATGGTGCGGTGGATAGAGCACCGGCCCTGGAGTCAGGAGTACCCGAGTTCAAATCCGGCCTCAGACACTTAACACTTACTAGCTGCGTGACCCTGGGCAAGTCACTTAACCCCAACTGCTTCATTGTAAAAAAAAAAAAAAGAATGACATATTGATGAGAGTTCTAGGCAGGGAAGCAAAAGGCTTGATATGCAGGACCCAGGATGCTACAGGGCTGAAGAAGACATGAGTATTACCTTAAGGATTTCCCCCCAATCTCCTGCTATTTTAGGTATAATGGGCACGCGGAGCAATGATTGCAATTATGTAGAGAGCATTTAGGGGCAACAGGGAGGAGCCAGAGTACTGGTGTACTCAGATGGCCTGAGGAGAAACAAGTACTCAGAAGTCTAGGAGCTATGGTTACATTGTTCATAGAGAGGCAGATAGGTGCTACAGTGTAGAGGGCCAGACCTGGAGTCATAA
The DNA here is from genome assembly GCF_019393635.1 of Dromiciops gliroides. Lineage (NCBI taxonomy): Eukaryota > Metazoa > Chordata > Mammalia > Microbiotheria > Microbiotheriidae > Dromiciops > Dromiciops gliroides. The sequence goes on along the minus strand of NC_057866.1, from coordinate 79,822,522 downwards.
AGACTTGGTTTCAAATCCAACCTAAGATACTTACTAGCTTTGTGACCCTGGGCAAATCACTTAAACTCTGTCTGCTTCAGTCTCCTCAACTATAAAACGAGATAATAATTCTAAAGTACTCAGCACAGAGTAAGCACTATATAAATATTAGCTATTATTATTAGTCATTATTTGGGGCTACTGTAACAGTAGATGTCAGAGAGAGAGAGAGAGAGAGAGAGAGAGAGAGAGAGAGAGAGAGAGAGAGAGAGAGAAAAAGAGTAAAATCATTAGGAGGATGGTGTAAGAGGGTGAGTGAAGTCAGAAAAGAGACTGAGCATGTGGATATGGCTTGTGAGAGGTTTGCTAGAACCATCAAGGTTTCAGATTTGAAAGAAAAGGGGCTGGTGGGGGCAGCTAGGTAGCACAGTGGATAAAGCACCAGCCCTGGATTCAGGAGGACCTGAGTTTAAATCTGGCCTCAGATACTTGACACTTACTAGCTGTTTGACCCTGGACAAGTCACTTAATCCCCATTTCACTGCAAAAGAAGGGAAAGGGACAGGGAAAGGGACAGGGACAGGGACAAGGAAAGGGAAGGGAAGGGAAGGGAAGGGAAGGGAAGGGAAGGGAAGGGAAGGGAAGGGAAGGGAAGGGAAGGGAAGGGAAGGGAAGGGAAGGGAAGGGAAGGGAAGGGAAGGGAAGGGAAGGGAAGGGAAGGGAAGGGAAGGGAAGGGAAGGGAAGGGACAAGACAAGACAAGACAAGACAAGACAAGACAAGACAAGACAAGACAAGACAAGACAAGACAAGACAAGACAAGACAAGACAAGACAAGACAAGACAAGACAAGACAAGACAAGAGGCTGGCTAGGGAGAATGGCATCATGACCAGAACCAAAACTAGCCAAAACTACTTCTGGAGCAAATTCAGTTGAGGAAAGCTGGTGGTGGAGCAAGGAACACACAGTTCACTGTAGCAGGTAAGGGGAAGACGTGTAGACAAACCCAAGAAAGCTGCAGGAAAAAGGGGGTAGCTCACCTTTCGGAGATCCTAGCTTCTCCACCTGTTAGGGTTATGGGTGTGTAATTTAAATTTCTAAATGTAGGTTCTAATCTGTCCCTGCTGGTATCCCGGGACAAGGTCCCATTTGCCCTGTACTAGTTTCAGTTCTGATCACAGTCTTGGCTTTAGGACCGGCTCTGTCATTGTAGGATAACTTTGGGGGCTATTTCCTCTCCCTGAGCTTCTAGGTTCACTTCCAGCTCTAAAATTCTATGATCCTATTTTGAGGGCCCTATAAATTCATAGAATTGGGAAAACCAAAGCAAAAAATCAATTGAAGAGGAGTTAGTATGGCAAAAAAAAAAAAAAAGTGATCAAACCCGCTAAAGATTGGCTTGTTGGTTGTACACTATTGTTTTAAAGAGCTAGAAATGTTTTTTGTAGTGAATAAGCTGACCAGAAATAAGAGCAGCAGGCTGAGTTCAACCAGGAAAATGGGAGTATATTTTTTTAAAAATATATTTACCGAATAGTGACACGTAATAGCCTTGGCTTGCAATTGCATGAAAATTCAAGTTCCGGTTGTCTTCCTCTTTTGTGCTGTTTGCCTCCTGACAGACTTAAGTGATGATTGATTGCCTCCTGGCTATTTTCTCAAGGGATGGAATAAGAAGGTGTCTTGGAACAGATACTGAAATCATAAACCATTGTCTGCTTAGTTCAATACAGAGAGACACACATGGGGTCAATGCGTGGAATCCATCAAAAACCATTCTCCTTAACCTATTGCTCAGCCCATTAGAAAAGGATAAGCTTCACTGGGTGAACAAAGGGATTATAGAAGACTTGCTCCTGCTGACATGGAAGGAGTTGTGCAACAGAAATGTGGAAAGCAATGTCCAAAGCCTGTGACTGAAGTCTGTGTGTTCACGTGGGGATGATGGTTTATGATGTAAATGGAAAAAAAGACATCAATGGTAATGACTCAAAGGTTTTGAGAGAACTTGGATAGTGCTCAACATTTAACAGCAGGTTTGGGATGGAAATGAAGTTGGACTGATGTCATTATGCCCTCAATGGGCCTCGGGACCATTTTCCTTCTATAGTGCACACCCTCTTGTGTTAGGCTGTTTGGGGCACCGTGCCGACCCAAGGCAGCCCAGAGCAGTGTAGTTCATTACTGTAGTGGGTAAGTGTAGCCAGATAAGGAATCCAAAAAGGGAATCAGGATGGATCTGTCATTGATGGAGAGTTCCAGATGACTTCCCACATAATTATAGCTCATTCTCAAATAGCACTTTACCTTTTTTATAAAGTGTTTTCCTCAAAACAACTCTGTGGTATAAATTGAAATGATAATAATAACTTGAATTTAAAGAGTGATTTATGGTCTACTTCATCCAGAGATGAGGAAACTGAGGTTCAGAGTTTACCTGTCTTGTCAATACTCACATGTATAGAAATTTGTGGAATTGGGCCTATATCCCCAGACTTTTTAATTTTTTTTAGGGCAATGAGGGTTAAGTGACTTGCCCAGGGTCACACAGCTAGTACATGTCAAGTTTCTGAAGATTTGAACTCAGGCCCTCCTGAATCCAGGACTGGTGCTTTATCCACTGCGCCACCTTAGCTGCCCTATCCCAAGACTTTTGACCCCAAAGTCTTATGTCTTTCCAAAATACATCATTGTTTCATGACACTATGGCCTTTGGACAAGAAAGTCATTTTCCTTCATGAGTCTCACTTTATTGAAATGAAAATTGATGCCTAGACATCCATTCCACCAGGGTAGAGATGGTCATTTAGAGGAATTGGGGTCATTCTGTTATTGTAATTGAATTTGTGAAGTAGTGGGGAGAGGGAGTGACAAAGGGGGAGAGAGAAACAATGTGATACCCATATTGGAAAGAACCCTGAACTTTATTAAAGTCACACATCCCAGGTTCAAATCCCAAATCTGCTACTTAGAATTGGTACGGCTTCAAGTTCTCTCATCTGAAAAATGAAGGAATTGAATTAGATCATTCTTAATGTCAGCTAAATCATGAATTTAGAGCCAAAAGGAAGCCCAGAATCCAACTAGTCCAAGTCACCTAATCTTACAAATGAAAAAAGTGATGCTCAGAGTGGTTCACTGACTTAACCAAGGTCACCTAGATGATAACTGTCAGAGAGGGTATTTGAACCCTGGACTGCTGATTGCAGAATTAATACTTTCCCCACTGTACCATTCTAGTGTCTTACCTATAAATTTAAGTAATATTTCTCTTAGAACTGATGGATTCTCTTCTGGAAATGAACTCCAAACAAGAGAAAGAGCCTGAAGTTTCAAGAGTTTGAAGGTAGGGCAGCTAGGTGGCGCAGTGGATAGAGCACCGGCCCTGGAGTCAGGAGTACCTGAGTTCAAATCCGGCCTCAGACACTTAACACTTACTAGCTGTGTGACCCTGGGCAAGTCACCTAACCCCAACTGCCTCACTAAAAAAAAAAAAAAAAAAAAAAAAGAGTTTGAAGGTGATTTCATTTCATAAAGAATAATCTTCCCTCCCCTATTCATGTAATGTTGTTACCCAGGAATTGTATAATGCATTTAGGTTTCAATGCCTTAATCTTGATTTCCTTTTGTGATAGAAAACTCTCAACCTAAGAGCTGAAGAGTCTGAGGAATAGAGGCATTAAGTGTCTTCAACACTTAACAAACATTCAACAAATCCTGGGTGGAGTGCAGAATTGGTCCCAGATTTCCTGTTTCCCAATCTCAGAGTCTCTCTCCACAGGCATGTTATACAGTCCAAGGAGTGCTCTCACTGGAGAGAAATGGATATACATATGTATATGTATAAATATAAAACATATATTATATATAATACATTATATTTTATATAATGTGGGTATATATGTATATTTATTCCCCTTCTGTGATAGTCTGTTTGTGTATATGTCACCCCCTAATGAGAGTATGAGTGTTTATATATAGATTTATACCTATATCTATACACACACACCATAGTTAGCACTGAATTTCAGTTACCAGTGATGAAATTATTTTAGTGCATTCATCATTGAAGATGCTGAATATCCAAGGCAAATCCTGGAGGGTGGTTGAGGCTAAGATGGCATTTGGAAGCAATAGTTTCATATTGGAAATTACAATACTTGCTCTATCTACTTCACAAGGGTCTTGTGAGAAAAATCACCTGGAAATCTTAGCATTAGATAAATTTGAGTTAGCATGGTATAATGGATAGAGTGCTTGATTTTGGAGTTAAGAAGATATGGGTTCAAATCCTTCTGAGAGTTACTAGCTGTGTGACCCTGAGCAAGTCACTTAACTTCCCTCAGATTCAGTTTCCTCAGCTATATAATGAAGATTATAATACCTACAATGCCTATTTCTCAGGGTTGTTGCAAAGTGCAAATGAGATAACTTAAGGGAAATGCTTTGTAAACTATAAAGAGCTATATAAATCCCAGTTATTATTGACATTATTATTAGTCTTCCAGAGATTTTTTTTTATAGAACTCATATCCATGTGTGTGTTTTTAAAGAAATCTACTATTTCAAGTTCAGTGAAATGCCTCCTTCCTAGAGTTTTACCAGCTGAATCTTGAATGAATTATCTGAAAGTGACTGATACATTTTCAAACTGTACTTTTGTTTATGGAGATGGAGACAAGCATGGGCTATGGAAAGTCTCCCGTGCCGCATTATACATTTCTGTAGACCCTTGATGCATAACAATGTCATGTATATTTCAGTTCTGTACTCACTGACTTTTTTTTTTGTCAGCATTCCATAGCTGAGCCATTCCACACCCCTTAGTACAAGGAGAATAGGGTGAGTAATGAGACACAGGCATAGGAAAGGTGAAAATCATTAGCATTCTCGTTTTTTGTTTGTTTTAATTTGTTGTTTATTCAAACTTGTTCACTCTCAACAAAAAATATGCAATTCGCAAACAAAAATGTTAAAAGATGATACATGGTATCATGAAGTCCTTTTTTTACAATTTTTTCATGTTTATTAATCTTAGAATAAATGTCATACTTCTCTCTGCTTCTACATTGGGAATAGTTGATTAAGATTTAATGGGGGTTGGGGGCAGCTAGATGGCTCAGTTGATAAAATACTGGCCATGGATTCAGGAGGACCTGAGTTCAAATCTGACCTCAGACACTTGACACTTACTAGCTGTGTGACCCTGGGCAAGTCACTTTACCCTCACTGCCCTGAAAAAAAAAACCACCTCAATGGGGGACTTTTAAATAGGTCCTCAGTCATGAAAAGTTTGAATAGCTTACCTACAACTACAAGGAAACACTTTTGTTGAAGAGATCCCTTTTAGGATTCATATAAATGCTTACTTGATTAAATGTTCCATACTTCCTGCCCCAAATGCACCAAACAATTAAAATGAGTTTTTCTGTGTCTGATGTAACTACAAAAAGAAAATGCTCATTTGCTAGGTTCCACACCACTACCTCTGGCCCAATAAAAGAAATATGTGTAGGTGAAATACGTCTGTAAGGCTTTCATTTGCTTGGCAATATTCCTGACATATTCCTGAAAAGGTCCCATCTTATATAAGATAAGTTTTGCTAAGACTTAGCGAATTTTAGCTATATGCCAAGAGGCCATTCCATAAGCAAGGTCATGACCAAGCAAAAGGCAAAAAAATACCAAATAAAAATTCAGAAATGGGACAGAAGATTGTACCTCATGTCTCCACCAATGAAATCACCGGAAAGTCTGAAGACAAGGATTGCAAAATAAGTACTAGAGGCAGCACCCAATGAAGGATAACAGAAATGGGAAATTAAACCCATGTTTTCTCTTTGCTCATGGTCATGGCCCCATACATGTCATTCAACTTCACAAATCCAACAATCTCTCACAAATGGGGAGCACAAAACAGTCAATCTTTGCTGTGACCACTGACTCTGGAATATTGGTCCTCGTGAGAATCACTGAATCATCTAATCAATCAAATAACCATTATAAGTTCCTACTATGTGCTAAAGTCAAAGAATGTCATAACCTTTTACTCTTTTTCCATATAAATATTTTATTATTTTCCATTTACATTTAGAGATAGTTTTCAACATTTGTTTTTATATGATTTCTAGTTTCAATTTTTTTCCTTCTCTCCCCACCCCTCCCCCCTCCCCAAGACAGCAAGTAATCTGATATAGGTTATATATGTACAATCACATTAAACCTATTTCTGCATTGGTCATGTTATGAGAGAAGAATCAGAGCAAAAATGAAAAACAACAACAACAAAAACAATAGAAATAGTATGGTTCAATCTGCATCCAGATTCAACAGTTGTTGTTTTTTCTGGATTTGGAGAGCATTTTCCATCATGAGTCCTTTGGAACTATCTTAGACCATTGTATTGTTGAGAAGAATCAAGTCTATCACAGTTGATCAACACACAATGTTGCTGATACTGTGTACAATGTTCTCCTGGTTCTGCTCATCTTATTCATCATAAATTCATGCAAATCCTTCCAGGTTTCTCTGAAATCTGCCTGCTCATTATTTCTTACAGCACAATAGTATTCCATTACATTCATATACCAACTTGTTCAGCCATTCCCCAATTGATGGACAGCCCCTCAATTTCCAATTCCTTGCCATCACAAAAAGAGCAGCTATAAATATTTTTGTACATGTGGGTCCTTTTCCCTTTTTTATGATCTCTTTGGGAAAAAGAGCTAATAGTGGTATTGCTGGGTCAAAGGGTATGCACAGCTTTATAGCCCTTTGGGCATAATTCCAAATTGCTCTCCAGAATAGTTGGACCAGTTCACAGCTCCACCAACAATGCATTAGTGTTCCAACTTTTCCACAGCTTCTCCAACATTTATTATTTTTCCATTTTTGTCATATTAGCCAATCTGATAGGTGTCAGGTAGTACCTCAGAGTTGTTTTAATTTGAATCTCTCTAATCAATAGAAAACCTCTTACTCTTAATGAGTAATAGGAAAGATAGGTAACTATGCAAAGATGCACAGAACAAATGCAAAATAAAAACAAGGCATTTTACTGTAAATAAAACCAAGGATATATAAATATGTGTAGGGATCGGGGAAAGGTACTGTTTCTCTTCTAAGAAAAATCAGTTATTTTTCTTCTGAGTGAAGTGGAAGGAACTGAACACCTTAGTAGAAACTGAACAGGATGCTTGCCCTTTGTTCAGATGCTACAACCCAGCCTTTTTATCACCTTCAAGCCCCTTCTGATTTTTTTTCTTTTGTGTATTTTAAAATCTTGATTAACTTAACTGAAGTCCTACATGGCTGTTTCATCATGTTATAGAGAGTTCAAGAGTTCTTAAGGGCCATTTCAGTAGAGAACCAGGACTAAAAGTCCTACCAAGTTACAAAGTATGGGACTAACAATGAACATTATTTCTAACTTCTCTGTGCCAGCCAAATTAATGTGAGAAGCTTACCATTATATTGGCCATAGAGTGATATCAGTCAGAGCAACTCATTGAAACCATGAGGGGTTGCAACTTGAGTTATTTGAAGGAATCTATACACCATAAATTTACATACTTTTGAAGCATGTTATAGGATCATAGATATAGAGTTAGAAGTGGCCTCAGAGGTCATTGACTCTAATCCTTTCATTTTACATGTGAAGAAATTGAGGCCCAGAGAGCTAAAATAACTTTCCCAAGGTCAAACAGATAGTAAGCTTCAGATATGGGATTTGAATTCATGTCTTCTGATTCCAGAGCCAAGGCTCTTTCCAGTGTACCACCAATACCACCACTATCATTGTGGATGTTATTTTACATAATTGTAGTCAATATGCAATTTTTCTGGTTCTATTTTTTTCATTCTGAAGCATTTATGTCTTCCCATTTTTTCAGTATTCTTCCATTTTGTCATTTTCAAGACTTTGTAGCATTTTTTATCTTAGAAAAAGCATACTGGTATGACAAAGGTAAAAATGAAGCAGTCCCTGCCCTCAAAAGGCTGATATTCTATTTGGGGAGAATAACATAGCAATAGTGATTTGATGAGATCCCTATAAATGGAGAGAAGTGGATAGATGTAAAGTGTATTGTGAAGAAAGAATCTATAAAATATGGCAAATTATTTTATTTAGAGAAGTGAGGCAAAGGGAAGAATCATGGATAACTATGAGTTGCAAACCTGCATGACTATAAGGATGATGGCTCCCTCAACATTAGGAAAGTTAAGAAGATGGAAGGCCTTTGAGGGAAAGTCAATGAGTTCCACTGTATACATGTTGAATGCAAGATGTTTATGGGACACTCAGTTGGAAATATTCAATAGGTAATGGGCAATGTGGGATTTGAGCCCAGAAGTGAGCCTACAGTTGGAGATATATATATCTTGGAATCATCTGCCTAGAGATGATAGTTAAACTCATGGGACCTGATGAGATCACCAGAAGAGAGTGTGTAAAGAGAAGACACAAGCTGTCCTAGGATTGAGTCCTAGGGTGTGTATGTGCTACACACACACATGCACCATGATCCAACAAAGCAGACTGAGGAGTGGTGACCAGGTGGAAGGAAAACCAGTTAGGGTGATGTCATGAAAACCCAGGGAGGAGAGAATATCTAGTAGGAGGAGATGGTCAACTTGTATTGAATGCTGTATTGAAAGAGGTCTCAGCAAAATTTAACAGGTATATTTTACCGAGTCCCTAAAAGAAAAGAAGAAAACAAGCAAAGCTTTACAATTCAAGAAATTCACTTTGAACCTTGGAAGGAACATAAGGCTAGAAGAGAATGACTAAACTTATGGTGTTTTGCAGTTGCAAGTTATAATAGGGCACTGAGTTTATGAGTTGCTTTTTAAAACTCTATTTTTCCATGGAAAATAAGGAGAAAAACTTTTGGTACCCCACTACCATAAACACACTATGCAGTATCCACCTACTGTTTATCTGATAATCATGACACTTAAATATTTAACATTTCAGATGCTTTGAAAATGCACCCTGGGATATGGAAACTCTAGAACAGTACACTCTGTATTGTCAAATATCTTATAGTACAAATTCTTTATAAATGCAGAGACAAGCATAAAAAAGCATGGGGGACATCACCAAATTCAAAGCACTTACTTCCAGAGTCTTTTTCTCAGTAATAGTGATAGAATTTTGGAACTGGAAGACACATCAGAAGTCATTTTGGCTGACATCCTCAGGTGGATGACAGTGGAACAGAGGAAGATAGTGAGGCACAGAAAGATGATAACTTAGATAAGATTATAGTGCCGTCTTAAATTTAGAATGCCATTGATTATGAAGATGAAGCTAATCACATACTACCAGTAAAACTACTCTCTAAATAGTTAAGGAATTTCTAAAAGTAAACCCAAGCCGTCCATATTATGAGTTTTTACATAAGAGTTGCTAGAAGATAGAATTTTTCTGATCAAGCTACATTCTTCCCTATTTAATTACTTTGTATTTGTTGTTTGTGTGTAACATGTATATGTATGTGTGTATGCATATACATATATGTATGCATGTACATATATGCATGAGTATATGCATATGTATGTGCACATGTGTATAAGTATATATGTGTATATACACACTCACATGCATATAAGTATACACACACTATATATGTGTGTGTATACATATACATATATAAACATGTATATCTTTGTTTTCTCTCCCATTAGAACGTAAGCTATAAGCTCCTTAGAAGGTGGGATTCTTCCATTTATTGATATCCCCAGTGTCTCACTATCTATGGTGAATATACATAGTTTTTTCCAAGGAATTTGCCTGAGAAAGGGAAGAGAGATAAACATAAAGTCATCCATCACAGTATTTTACAGTTGGGAGGGACTTTAGAGATAATCGAGTACAACTTTCTTGTACAGATAAGAAAATTGAAACCCAGAGAAGTTCATTAATTTGATCTGCATCATCCAGCCAGTTAGTGGCAACACTTTGCCTATAACCTGAGCCCCTGGATTCTTAGTCCACTTCTTTTCCCATTAAACTAAGCTCTACCCTTGGATTGAAAAAATCAATTGCACTTTTTGGGTTGGGGAGATATGAGTAAAATGCAGTTCATATGAAAAAGACCTGCAGGCTTCTGTGAACTGCAAGCTCAGTAAAATTTATAGGCAACAGTATAATTTGGCAATATAAAAACTAATTTGATCTTAGACTGCATTACATATGGTATCCAGAATTAGGTTTCTTGATAGACTTGCTCTATTCTCCCCTTGTCAGATCAAAGGATATGAATAAATAGGAATCAATATAAAGAAGTGCAACCTGGTTGGTGAGGAATTTTTAACATGTAGAATGAATGCTTCTTGGGAAAGAATGAGAAACATAGCAGTAAGTACTGATAAGGCAGAGTGCAGATAAACCTTCTTCCTTGGATCTTATATTTGAAGCCATAAAGAACCCAATAAAGCATCTAATCTAAGTCCCTTATTTTAAAAGTGAGGGATGAAGTCACAGAGGTGAGGTTATTTGCCCAATCAGAGAAAGTAGCGGAGCTTTACCACTAATAGGTCTGTATATCAAATAAATTTTTGAAAGAAAAAATGGCCTATTTGTACAAAAATATTTATAGCAGCTCTTTTTGTGGTGGAAAAGAATTGGAAATTGAGGGGATGTCCATCAATTAGGGGATGGTTGAACAAGTTGTGGTATATGATTGTAATGGAAGACTGTTGTACTATAAGAAATGGCAAGCAGAATGATTTCAGAAAAACTTGGAAAGACATACATGGACTGATACAAAATGAAGTGAGCAGAACCAGGAGAACATCATACATAGTAACAGCAATATTGTCTGATGAACAATTGTAAATGACTTAGCTATTCTCAACAATACAATGATTCTAGACAATCCCAAAGCACTCAGTCTGAAAGATACTAACCACCTTCAGAGAAAGAACTGATGGAGTCAATGCACATCAAAGCATACTATTTTTCCTTTGGTTTTTTTTCTGTGTGTTTTTCTCCATGTTTTCTTTCACAACATGACTAATATGGAAGTATGTTTTGCATGATTTCATATGTATAACCTATATCAATTGCTTACCATCTCAGAGAGGAGACAGGGGTGAAGGGAAGGAGAGACTATAGAATTCAAAATTTTAAAAAATGAATGTTAAAATTGTTCTTACATGTAATTGGGGAAAATAAAATATATTTTTTAAAAGAAAGTAGCAGGGGCATCTAGGTGGCACAATGGATAAAGCACTGGCCCTGGATTCAGGAGTACCTGAGTTCAAATCCAGTCTCAGACACTTAACACTTACTAGCTGTGTGACTCTGGGCAAGTCACTTAGCCCTCCTTGCCCCACAAAAAACAAAACCAACAACAACAAAAAAGAAAGTAGCAGAACTGAGAGTTGAACCAAGGTCCCCTGACAGGAGACTTAGTCCTCTTTTTATGACACCACACTCTTCCTTGTCACCTTCCTTGGGTTTTTGTGGCTTGTGATGATGGTCTAACCAAAGAATGCCTTCATCCTTGTGTAATGAGAAATTACGTGGCAGGTTCACATCAAAATATAACCTGAGAGCCAAATACAATCATCTTCCTCTAACTCTAAAATATCTCTACTCACACCTGCATTTGTTTTTCTCATCCCATCCCAAATTATTAGAGTTTATTTTGGTCTTTCTAGTCCCAGATTCATCTACTTTGGTGTCTTTTAGGGGTCTTTCACGTGTTTAGACTGTGAACATGAGCTGTCACCGGTGACCATCTTAGATGATTCCACACATAGCTATATCTATCTCTTTGTCAATGAGGAAAGTTCACAGAGGTCTCTTTTTATGCTGGCTAAAACCAGAGCTGTCAAACATTTCCCCCACACTTAACCATTGCCAACTTTTCTGACCTTCTCACAAAGCTACATCTGCTATTATTACTTCTAAAGTTCTTCTATGATACAGTAAAAACTTTACTCAATGATATGAGCATAACTGATCATCATCTCTGTCAGATCACAGGCTGTTCATCTTATGAAAGACTTTAATGAGAATTTCACAACCCTTGAAGTCAAAAAGACTGAATTTTAACCTTGAGAGATCTGCTGCTCATTGACTTTGGCCATTGTTTCAGGTTTCTCCCTGTAATGATGATGAAGTACTTATAATCTTATAGAAAGAAGAAATAAGTGTCCCTTTGAAACCCTAATATCTCTTAGAGTCATAGAAAGAGTTTAATAGGACAAACAGAGAACCTGGAGGTGATTTTGTTCTGTTTTAATAGTCTTAGAGGAAAGAAAAGGGGTCAGATTATTATATTAGAGAAGAAAGAAAGATCTTAGAACTGATTATTTTTCATAATTGGGGAGCACAAGGAGAAGAATATACAGACATGAAGTAAGGAGTGGGAAGTGGATATCACATAAATCACCACATGAATTCAATCATCTCTCCTATCTGAACCAAAGGAGGATTGAACACAAACACACGCATATACAGGCACGCTCAAACACAAAGAGTTTGGAGAAGAACTATATGAAACAAAAGAGAAACAGATGGGGATAGGGAAAGAGCAGGAGGGATTAAAAGGGAGTGCAGAGTCAGGAAAGGAACAGTCACAAGCAAAATAAACATCAATTTAGAAAGTGGAGCACAAGGCAGGGAGGGGGCAAAAGGAAAGAAAGGAAGGATGAGAAACTGTGAAAAGGCTTCAAGGAGTATAAAGGAACATCAGTGATATGTAAATTTCAATTATAAATCAATAGAGATAATGACATTCCTTCTCTTTTTTTTTTTTTTTTGCGGGGCAATGGGGGTTAAGTGACTTGCCCACGGTCACACAGCTAGTAAGTGTCAAGTGTCTGAGGCCGGATTTGAACTCAGGTACTCCTGACTCCAGGGCCGGTGCTTTATCCACTGCGCCATCTAGCTGCCCCCATTCCTTCTCTTTCACTACCATCTCTGCAGCAAGTATTTTCATTAAAGGTCTGATATCCAAGATACATACATGTGTACATGTATCCATATATGATTATATGTATGTACACATGTATGAAACATCTATATACACATATATGAGATGGATTCAGAAAAACATGGGGAGACTTACATGACATAATCTAGAGAGAAGTCAGTGGAACCAGGAAGAAAAATTTACTAAATGAATACAACATTGTAAAGAAAAATGACTTTGAAAGGCTTAGGAACTTTGATCAATGAAATGACATCCCACCACTCCAGAGAAACAATGGTGAAGCATGCTACCCACCTCCTAACAGAGAGGTGATAGATGGCCTCAAGGGCACAATAGGGTATATATTTTATGACATGAATGACATGTGGATTTGTTTTGTTTGATATGTTTATTTGTTACAAGAGAGGTGGGTAAAGAAGGTAGTGATAGCGATGCAACAAAAAAGAAGATAATAAAGAAAAATATTACCGAAGCATTGTTTTAATTCCCAGAAGGAAGTTCAGAAAGAGACACATTAACTGGACAGCTTTAAAATAAGCATGTTACATTTATTATAGATAGATAGATGATAGATAGATAGACAGACAGAGATATTTTAAGTTCTATATAACAGAGATTCATGGTTTCATATACAACCCCTTTTTCCATTTGTCTTCATATAGGGAAATGTCAATGTTTGTCAAATTCAGAATAACAAAAAATTAAATTATAAAAGAAAGAGGTGGCAGGTATGATCACTAGTCCTTTCAGTGATCTTGCTAATATTGTGGGGAAAAGGGAAGGTACAACAGAATTTGATGGAGCAAATATCCTGATTTTCAAAAGTTGGAAGAGAATGGATACTGTAAGCTATAAGGCAGTGAATCTGATTCCTGAGTACCTGAGTTCAAATCCGGCCTCAGACACTTAACACTTACTAGCTGTGTGACCCTGGGCAAGTCACTTAACCCCAATTGCCCCGCAAAAAAAAAAGAAAAATGTAGCTATTGCAAAGAGCCAATGGAACTTAATCAAGAATAGGTTAGACCAAATTTTCTTCTTTTTTTTAATGGGGATACAAAAGTCAAAGGTATCCTAGAGATAATATTTGCCTGGATTTTAGCAAAATACTTGAGATGACCTCATTTGTTACTTTTGCAGAAAAGACAAAGTGATGTAGATAAGATGATAGTACAATTAGATGGATTCACCACTGGTGAATGGCCAGATCCAAATAGTAGAGTCATAAATGGTTTGTTGTCATCTTGAAAGTAGTTCTTTAGTGGAGTACCTCAGGAACCTATGATTGACTCTGTGATACTAAGTATTTTTTATCAGTGACTCAGATAAAAAGGCATGCTTATCAAAACTGCAAATAAAAAAATCTGGGACATTATTCTTGGATAAAAATTTTAATAGGCTTGACTGTTGGGGGAAAAATCTGATGAGATGAAATTCAGTAGTAATAAATTTAAATAACAATTGGATTACAAAAATCAACTCCACAAATATAATATGATGAGGATATTTTTAGTCAATAGTCCTCTTATAAAGACCTGGAAGCATAATGAACTTCAAGCTGACTATGAGTCACAAAAGATAATGCAAAACTCTTGTTCAGTCATTCAGATGTTGGACTCTTTGTAACCCTGTGAATCACAGCATGCCAATACTGTCCATGGGGTTTTCTTGGCAAGGATACTGGAGAGCTTTGCCATTTCCTTCCCCAATAGATTAAGAAAAACAGAGTCTAGGTGACTTTCCCAGGATTACACTGCTAGTCAGTGTCCAAGAACAGATTTGAACTCAGGTCTTCCTGGCTCCAGGTTCAGCATACTATCTATTGAGCCATCTAGCTGCTCTAATGCAAATTATGCTATATTAAAAGAAACATGGCATAGCAAAGGTGTCAAACTCTTGGCCTTCAGGACATATGCCACCCACAAAGCTCCCAAGAACCACCCAACTAGATTAATATGTAATTGGGAAATGCTCTAGACAACTATTAGAGAAATGCAAACTTAGAATTTGAAAACACACTTGAGGTTCTTTCTAACAAGGAGACAATGGGCTAATCTGGGGGGGGGGGGGAAGCTGTTTTCCCTCCCAAGAATGAGATAGTAGAACCACAGAAGAGATTATCCACTAAGGTGCAGAGACTTCCTGAGGCAATTCTGATAACAATAGAAAAAATTGCCATCTTTCTGGGGCCAAGTATGAAGGACTCAAGAAAAGAGATGTATCAAAACTTATCAAGGATGATAATTGCCCACTTCGGGTGATTTACATAGACACAAATGATCTTCCAGAAGGAACCTAAAATATATTGCCAAATTTTTTTGTGGAGCAATGGGGGTTAAGTGACTTCCCCAGGGTCACACAGCTAGTAAGTGTCAAGTGTCTGAGGCCGGATTTGAACTCAGGTACTCCTGAATCCAGGGCTGGTGCTTTATCCACTGCACCACCTAGCTGCCCTATTACCAATGTTTATAAAGCAAGAACCCAAACACAGAAGATAAGGGATTTAGAATAGATTGTTTAATTTGGAATATGAATATATGGCTAAGAAGGTGGTAAATGGAAATGGGATTTGGATTTCTGGATCACAGCTTACAACAGGGGTGTCAAAATTAAATAGAAACATGAACCATTAATCCATAATATAGAAACATACAGAGTACATATTGACTTAGTTTTAAAATGTAATATTATCTAATGTTTGATTGTATTTTTATTTATTTTGTTAAATATTTTCTAATTATATTTTAATCTTGTTCTAGCCCAGCTTAAGAGTCTTATGGGGCTACATGTTTGACAAGTCTGGCTTACAACATAAAGGTAGCAGATTTCTAGGCAGAAACAGGGTGTACCTCACATAGGCAAGCAAGAATATATTTGCCAAAGTTACTTGAAAAATCTAATCAAAAGGACTTTAAACTGAATGGTCTATATGCAAATTCCTCAAGCTTAGATAACAAATACCATGATCTAGAGGCCCTAATGCAATGGGGGTGAATCTGACTTCATAAATATCATTGATATTTGGTAGAATGAAAACAACTACTGGATTATGTCTCTGGATGGGTATATTTTATTCAAAAGAAACAAGATAGTCAAATCTGGCATGTTTTAGTGCATGATACAGTCATGATGGGTGACTTCAATTACTCATATTTCTACTGGAACTAAATTCCAACCCAAAGAAGAATAGCTAGCAACTTGCCTTAGTGATAAGTTTATCCCTCAGAAGGTGGAGGAACCAACAAAGGGAGATTCTGTGCTGAATCTGATTTTTGCTAATAAAAGGAACTAGTTGCTAGGGTGGAATAATAGAAACTTTTGGGGAAATGACTATTCCATCCTACAATTTGTGACAGGAAAGGATAGATAATCAACAACCAACTTAGATTTTAATAAGAAATGTTCAAAAGAGGAAAACAAGGCCAGGTAACAGAAGAAGAAGAGGAGAAAAAAAGTATGGTTCTATAAAAGTAGGGTTAGGAGTGTTAAAGCTCAGAACTAGGTAAAGGTGGTAAAGGGAGCTAGAGACAATAGAAAGGGTAGCTGTATTAAGAGGGGGGAAAGAGGATGAAAATGGTGATAGGGTTTTTACTTGGTGTGAATTGGATGATTCACTAAGGCAATTAGAGCTGAATTCAAATCCAGCATCACACACTTCCTGTGGGACCTTATCATTTAATCTCTTTTTGCCTCAGTTTCTTTATCTATAAAATGTAGATAACTATTATACCCACCTTCCAGTGCTATTGGGAAGTTCAAATGAGATAATTATAAAGACCTTAGCGCAGTACCTGGAACATCATAAATGCCATATAAATGGTAGTGATGATGATGATGACAACTGACAACAGAAAGAAGTCAGAGCTGCTCAATTCTGAGCTTTGTTTCTGCTTTCTCCACAGAGATGACCTTTATATTGGAAATGACAGAACAAAAATTATAAACAGAAAGTTGACAACACTACTAATTAAGAAGAGAATAAGAGAATACCTAGCTGCTCTTGAAGAAGTCAAGCCCCAGACCCAAATGAACTACATCCTGAAAGAATCAGCAGATATAATGTTTGAGATCCTAAAGTCAATGATACTTGAAAGGTCATAGAGATCAGGGGAGGTACCACAAGAGTAGGTAAGGGCATGTGTCCAGGCAGCTAGGTGGCACAGTGGATAGAGCACCAGTCCTGGAGCCAGGAGGACCTGAGTTCAAACCTGGTCTTGGACACTTGACACTTACTAGCTGTGTGACCCTGGGCAAGTCACTTAACCCCAATTGCCTCACAAAAAAACCCCAAAAAACAAAAAAGGAAACCATGCAAACTAAAGATAAATGAGCTTGACTTGGGTTCATGGGAAAATTCTAGAAAAGATCATTAAAGACATGGTTGATGAATAGCTCAAAAGGTTAGAGATGATTTAAAATGAGCCACCATGGTTTCATTAAGAACAGGTCACATCAGTCTAACTTCATCCCCATATTTTACCAGATTACTAAACTAATAGATGACTATAATCCCATGAATATAGTTTGCCTAGATTTTGTCAAAAGTTTTGATAAAGTATCCCATATTCTTCTTGTGGAGAATATGGAGAGATGGATTAAGTGACAGACAGATGGCATAGTGGATAGAGTGTTGGGCTTGGAATAAGACTCATCTTCCTGAGTTCAAATCCAGCCTCATACACTTAATATCTGTGTGACCCTGGGCAAGTGACTTCACCTTGTTTACTTCAGTTTTCTTATATATAAAATGAGCTGGAAAAAGAAATGACAAACCATTCCAATATCTTTGCCAAGAAAACCCCAAATGGGAACACAAAGAGTAGGACACAACTGAAATAACTAAACATTAATTAAATGGCAATATGCTGACTCTCAAAATCCACTAGTAAAGTCTTGCACTGGGGTCCAAAAAATAAACTTCACAAGTATAAGATTAAAAAAAAGATAAAGAAAGATAAAAAACAAAACAAAAAAACAGAACAAGTTAGAGGAAGCATACATAGAAAGCAGTTGGGTTTTTTTTCTGGAAAAGATCTGGGGATTTTAGTGGACTACAGTCTTAGTTTGAGTCAGTATTGTGAAATAACATTCAAAAAAAAGATAGTGGAATTTTAGCTTTCCTTTAGATGAAAAGGAAGACATCCATTCCACTGTGTTTTGCTTTCCTCAGACCTCATCTAGAGTATTGTGTTCAGTTCTGAGTACTTCAGTTTAAGAGGGAAGTTAATAAGCTGAAGACTGTCCACAGGTGGACAACCTAGATTGTGAATGGCCTTGAGTCTGTCATAGGAAGTTAATTTCAAGGAACTAGACATGTTTTGTTTAGAGAAAGGAAGACTCATGGGATATAGAACCCCTTTCAAGTATTTTAAGAACTGATATAGGATTAGACTTCTTTGGGTTTACCTCAGAAATAGAATGAAGAGCAATAAGGAAGAGTTCAAATGACAGAACAAAAATAGAAACCTTACAAAGAAGTTGAAATTTCCAAAATTAGTCTCTGTCAGGGAAAAAAAAACTCTCTAACAAATGGAGCTGACCAAAAGTGGACTGGGTTGCCTCAAGATGGGATGGGTTGTTTTTCCTTGGAGATCTTCAAGAAGAGGCTAGATCATCATTTCTTTGGTACGTTCTAGTGGGGATACCATTTGTGTATGATTTGAACTAGATGACCAATGAGTTTCCATCCGACTCTCCATTTCTGCTATTTTGTGACTAGATAACCTCTACATCTCCTTCCTTCTCTAGCTCTATGGTCCTATAATTAAAAATAAGCAAAGGTTTTGGGTTCCCTTCCAACTTTGAGATTTTTGCATTTGTGAAAGGCTTCCTGTCATGGGGACAGGAAGCACACAGATAACAAAACATTCTGTATGATGGTTTTTAAAGTCCAGAGTTCTTTTTCCATGAAGATGACAAAATTCTAGACATAAATCACATTGAAATTGAGACCATCCCAGGTTTTTACTAGTGGTAATTATGCCTCACATTACTATAGGTCTTTTCTTTAAACTAATTTCATTATGGGATGGATATCCCCTAAGAAAGTGCTTCATAACTGTAAAACGTTATGTAAATGTGAGATATCATAATTATACATCATTAGTGAAACTAATTGAGTTTTCTTGCTCTTTCAATGCCATTTGAGCTTTTAATAAAATTTATTGTATTGATACTTAAATTGGGTATGGTAGGAGGTGTTCTGGTTTTATGGTTTAGCTTAGGCCTGGTTCACAATAATAGGTCTATGACTTCACCACTGTGGGTACTTCTTCCATCCCCACATTTCCCAACTCCCCCATACCTTCCTACCCAGTATTACTGCTGTCTGGTTCTCTCCATAAATTTTGTCTAGAGAATGTACCCAATTTACTAGAGGAGGCCTTCCTATGGTTTTAATACTATTTCATGGGATTCAGTGTAACAGGCTAGTGGGCCATTTTTTTTTCTTTGTCATTAGCACATGTAATGAGAGTGAATACATTTTCTCATTTTTAGTTTAATATAGAGATAGATGGATAGAGGGATAGAGAGATATGTATATGTATATATACACATATGTGTGTGTAATAGCCCCTTCTTTCATGAAAGCTTAAGCAAAAATAATTTTGTAAGGGATTTGGAAATCTGACTTAGCAGAGCTCTCAATTTCCTAAATTTATGGATGGGGAGTTATATAAAAGAAGGATAAAGTCTTATTCGAAATTCAGCTTATTTTAATCACTCATTCTGAACTACAAAAAGTTTCAAAGTAGTTATTTTTTTACTGTTTATTATAAACTGGTATGACAATTTTACAGGACTCATATATGGGTGGCCTGGTAAAGGAGAAAGCATGTTGGAATTGGAGTCAGAAGACATGAATTCGAATCCCTATTTACTCTTCCCTTGGGTATGTCAAAACTCTTTCAACTTCTATAAAATACAGTTAAATATGTTAATATGTAACCACCGCACCCTCCAGGACTGTTATAAGGGAAGAATTTTGGTAAAGCACCATAAAAAAGGAAATTCTGTGGGGTTTTGTAAAGGGACTGCTCTCCCCCCCCCCACCCTCTCCTCTCCTCTCTCTCCCTCTCTTCTTCTTCTTCTTCTTCTTCTTCTTCTTCTTCTTCTTCTTCTTCTTCTTCTTCTTCTTCTTCTTCTTCTTCTTCTTCTTCTTCTTCTTCTTCTTCTTCTTCTTCTTCTTCTTCTTCTTCTTCTTCTTCTTCTTCTTCTTCTTCTTCTTCTTCTTCTTCTTCTTCTTCTTCTTCTTCTTCTTCTTCTTCTTCTTCTTCTTCTTCTTCTTCTTCTTCTTCTTCTTCTTCTTCTTCTTCTTCTTCTTCTTCTTCTTCTTCTTCTTCTTCTTCTTCTTCTTCTTCTTCTTCTTCTCTCTCTCTCTCTCTCTCTCTCTCTCTCTTCCCTGTCTCTGTCTCTCTATACCTCTAACTCTGTCTCTGTCTCTCCATCTTTCTAGAGAATGATAATGGCAACCAACTCATGGGGTTTTTATGAGGATCAAATGAAATAACATAGTGAGTGCTTTGCAAACCTTAAAGTTCTATATAAAAGCTAGCTATTATAAGTATGCATGCATTATGTGTGTATGTCTATATACATATATTCTCAAGCATACATATACATATATATGTGCATGCATCTGATATTTAATAGAAATGTTCTAGTTTCCAAATCTCTTTTACAGCACTATGGACTCACAGTTACAACACACGTGATCAGATGGCTCACAGCTAACTCAATAGTTATTGATTCAAGCTATAGGCTGGCCCATAAAACAGATGAATTTCTGATGGTTAGCCTTTCCAATTTTAACTAGGCTTATGCTCAAACCATACATAGATAGTCTACTATTGGACTAGTACCTATAATCACTGATCAAGAAATCAAAAGTAGCTAAGCAACAGGGGAAGTATTGGCACTTCTGTGATGTGAAAAGGAGCTCTTAAACCCAGGATTTACAATTTTGAGATCAAGTTTCATTTCCTTTGCAGATATGACCCAAGAGAAGAGAAGCTCAAACTGAGGACCTGGTGGGGTGATCTTGCTAAGGGCAATTCTCTCTATAGATGGGTCTCCATGAGGCTATGATTCTTTTTGTTTCTCCTCTGAGTATTTTGAATCAAGTAGCCTATGTATAGGTTCCTATCTCTCAGAACTATTGCTGAGAATCCACACTGGCTAAGGACCTTCTCTGAGAAAAATATCCCCTACATCTGGTTCTCCCTTAAAAACCGTATTGGAAAATACATGCCCTTCCCAGAGTCCTAGGGATCTTGACACATCCCACTGCCCAATCCTCTAGTTACCTGTGAGAGCATGTGACTAAGAAGGTTTATGGAACCATAAACCATTAGAACTGAAAGGGACTTTAAAGATCCTCTAGTTCAGAGGAAAATAAACTAGGGTACAAGGGTCAAATCCAGTCCATTGCCTATTTTTGTATGGTATGATGAGCTAAGAATGTTTTTTTACATTGAATTAAGAATTTTAACAAAAAATTAAATACTCAGATACATGAAGGCACTGAAATAGGTCTGGGGTGACTTGCTCTAAGTGGCCTTCAATTTTCAACATTGGAGAGTGGTTAAAATTTGCAGTCAAGAACACAAAATGGTCAAACTAAAAGACATATTCTCAAAATAACCACCTCTCATTCTAGAATCGCCACGTGTTTCTTCAAAGCAGCAGTGAATAGCACATGTGCACGTTTCTTCTTTTTCATATTAAATTTTCAGTTAAGATAATCATCTCACAAAAGAGTTGATGATAGCCTTCTTTTTCAATAAGATAATCAATTAAGGATTAGTTATTAACAACCCCTCTCCCTTTTTAAGATAGTCATTCAGAAGAAATAGAAGTATAACCTCAATCTTCTCTCAAACAGGGATATTTGCTAAAATGTATTATTCTCTTTTATAATTCAATCATGGTGCTGAACATATGTGTTTGTGTGTATAATTTGGCTTTTAAAAAGTGCTTTTGTCTTTTACTGAGCCAGTCATATCTTTCTCTCCTTCATTCCCAGCAAAGCAAACAAAAACCCTAAAAAGTCTATGTTTTCCTAATTTGTCTTATTATTAGAGAAACAGTCACTTCTTTCTCCTATATTAATCTAAATGCAAAGTCTGAGGAGAGCAACTTGATGACTCCTCAATTTAAAAAATGTTTTCCTAGCAGTTAATAAAATAGAATTCTTACTAAAGATCAATTAATTTCCTATATAACCCTTTTGCGCATATATATATATATATATGCATTATAGGCTAAGTGTGGCACCACTATGTCACCTGTGTATACATACACACACACACACACACACACACATACCCTTCACTTTGTATCTGTGTCTGTCTGTCTGTCTGTCTGTCTGTCTGTCTCTCTCTGCTGGCTTACTGCTCACAACATGACAGACTGGAGGGAGGGGAACATCCATGTCTAACACACTGCTACATTCCACTCTCAGGGTGATAGAGCTAACCTCAGTGTATAAATTTGAGTACATGCATGTATGTTTGTTTTGAGGAGATAGGAATATGCTCCTTTTTAAATTATTTTATTATTTTCCAATTACATATTATATATAAGGATAGTTTTCAACATTTGTTTTCACAGGATTTTTAGTTCCAAATTTTCTCTCTCCCCCTTCCTTCCCTCTTCCCCAAGACAGAAAGCAGTCTGATATAGGTTGTATATGTACAATCGCTTAAACATATTTCTACATTAGTCATCTCATGAAAGAAGAATCAGAACACAAGGGAAAACCCTCAAACAAGAAGGGGAAAAAACAGTTCAAAAGTAGAAACAGTATGGTTCAATCTGCATTCCATAATTCAAAGTTCTTTTTTCTGGATGTTGAGAACATTTTCTATCATGAGTTCTTTGAAACTATTTTGGATTGTTGCACTGCTGAGAAGAGCCAAGTCTATCCCCACTGTTCATCACAAAATGTTGCTGTTACTGTGTACAATGTTCTCCTGGTTCTGCTCCTCTCAGTCAGCATCAGTTCATGTAAGTCCTTCCAGGTTTCTCTGAACTCCTCCTGCTCATCGTTTCTTACAGCACAATAGTATTCCATTAAATTGATATACCACAACTTGTTTAGCCATTCCCCTATTTATGGGCATTCCCTCGATTTCCAATTCTTTGCCACCACAAAGAGAGCTGCTATAAATACTTTTGTACATATGGGTCCTTTTCCCTTTTCTATAGTCTCTTTGGGATACAGGCCTAGCAGTGGTACCACTGGGCAAAGGGTATGAACAGTCCCATAGCCCTTTGGACATAGTTTCAAATTGCTCTCCAGAATGGTTGGATCAGTTCACAGCTCCACCAACAATGCATTAGTGTTTGAATTTTTCCACAACTTCTCCAACATTTATTATTTTCCTTTATTGTCATATTAGCCAATCTGATAGGTTTCAAGTGGTATCTCAGAGTTGTTTTAATTTGCATTGCTCTGATCAATAGTGATTTAGAGCATTTTTTCATGTGACAATAGATAGCTCTGACTTCTTCATCAGAAAACCATTTAGGAATAAACTCCTAATATTGGCCACTATAACTTCTGAGCCCCCAACAGTGTTTCCTATTCAAAAAATCAGTTGCAATGGCATCTTTGACTCATACAGTAAACATTTACTAAAAATAAAAAAGACAAAAGAAAGAATAATCATAAAATTGTTTTCAATAAAAAGTAAAAGTAGAACTAATCAAAAACATAAACAGTGGACACAAAAACCTGCATCACATTCTCATGTACACAATGCCCATGGTGGGTGCAGGGGAAATAGTGGGTAAAGACCTATCACTAAGGCACATAAATACAGAAACCACATGCCCAGGACAACTCATGACTGTAGGCTACAGATCTAGATATTGGCAGTCAATTAGAGGGAAGAGTCTGCACCACATTCCATATTCTGGAGTGGAAACTAACAAGCCGCGAAAGGTACTTGTGAAAGAAGAACCATCCTGAGTTCTGACTCTGCAAGGTTAGATTCATTTTTCTTAATAGGCATTGAAAATAATCCTTGAGATTATTGGCCCAGTGGTAGGCTAAATACAAAGGCCTAAATGCATGACGAGTAAGCATCTCTTCCCTAAGACTTCTTGCTGGTAGAACAACATGACTAATACAGAGGCAGGGAAGCTACAATCAACTCAATGTTGTATCCTTACTGAGTATGTTTTACTTGCTATGGCTAAGTAAACCCCCATTTTAACTGTTAAATGGTCTATAAATGTCTCATTTCATTTTAGTTCCAAATTTGAAGCACCAGATCACTCTAAATCATTACTGTCCTATTATAGCGCCCATCTAGAGAGCATTTGCTGCTATCACTTGGTAGGGAAGCACAGTATGTCCTCCCAAATTCCTTTAGCTGTTCCAGCATACTGTCCATTCCAATGACACTTCCTCCTGCATTGAAAATAAAAACTGACCTGATACTCTCTATTAACCAAGCTCCCCTGCTGGAATGTCCTATGGTGTTTTTTTAATTCATTCAGGCTTCCAGTTTCCTCCAATGTTAAGTTATACTTCCATATCTGTCAAACATATTAGCCCCTTGGTTCTCAAGCAAGTATTTCCTGAAAGTGGCTAATGAGAGCATCATCGACATCATCATTTTTCTCAGAGTTACACGTTCTTCATGATAGCCCAACAATTGCTTTCAGATTTCCTTTACAGGAAAACTTGCTCTTTGGTTCCAATTCTATTGTTTGTGTTGGAAGTTAATCACATCCACTGCTGATCTTGATTGGAACCTGCTGTATCTCCAAATCCTTTGGACAGAAGGAAATATTAAGTCCAGCACCATGAAGCTACAGCTGAGGACCAAATGAGTGGAACGAAATAATTACTTTACAGAGAGGAGATTACTTGGAATCCTCAGTAAGTTCATATAATCACGAACTCAGTATAAACACTTGTTCATCTGCTATGAAGAGACCCTGAATCATCGTATTAGCACTTTTGAGATACTTCAAAAATGAATTTGTAGCACCAAATAATATATTTGAAAATAGAAGGGAACTTGGAGACCAATTAGTCTAGCATCCTTCCTTACAAATGAGAAAACAGGCCAAGCAAGGTAAAGTCACTCATCCAAGTTCACACAGGCACTAAGAAATAGGGCTGGAGTTTGAGCACAGGTCCCTGACTCCATGTCCAATAGTCTTTCCCTGTATACTATGCTGAAGCCTACCCAAAACACTCACAGAGTTCCCATGAGAAAGCAAGGTTGAATGCAAGTCAGCAAATTTGAGAGGCTTCACCATACTGTGACAGGAAATTAAATATGAAGAATCCAGTCCCTATCTTTATGGAGCATACCATCTATAAGGGGCATAAAACACAAACACAGATTACTATAACACATAAAACTATCCAAGTGCATTAGAGTTATAAAAAGAAATGCTTATGTGAGGTCCCAAGGAGGAAAGTTATCAACCTTGGGAAATGAGGGAAGGTTTACTGGAAAAGGTAGCATTTAAGATGGGCTTTAAAAGCCAGCTAAGAGTTCACCAGGTAAAGAGAGGGAGAGGGAGAAGGAGAGGGAAAGGAAGGAGAGGGAAAGGGAGAGGGAAAGGGAGAGGGAAAGGGAGAGGGAAAGGGAGAGGGAAAGGGAGAGGGAAAGGGAGAGGGAAAGGGAGAGGGAAAGGGGGAGGGAAAGGGGGAGGGGGAGGGACATAATATTTTGTGTGAACAAAACCAGATGCCAAAAAGCATAGTTCATTATGAGGGACAGAAAGTAGTTTAATTTGGCTGGAACATAGGAAAGGAGTCATTGGAAATCAATCTGGAAAGATAAGGTGGGGCCAGATTGCAGAGAGCCTTGGATGGCAGGGAGAAGGGTTTGAACTTTAATAAGGAGACAGTAGGGAGGCATAAGATTTTTAAGCAAAAGAAGAATAAGACCAGATCTCTGCATAAGAAAAATTATTTCAACAATGTTATACATGGTTTTATACAGAGGAAGAAGAAAGTAGATGTAAGAAAACCTATAAGGAGACTATTACAATAGACTAAATTGGCAATAATGAGGGCCTATACGAGAATAATCAGTTAATAATCATTTTTAGGGAGTAATGGACAGAATCAACAATGCTCTGAAAAATGTTGGCCATGCTCCATTGCTCCCAAGCAATAGCTATCCCCCAAAACAAAACAAGGGAGCACTTGGGAATAATAATAATAAAATAATAAACACTCATATAGCACCCATTCTGTGTCAGGTACCATGCTAAGTGCTTCTACAAATATTATCTCATTTGATCCTCACATCAACACTGGTAGATAGGTACTGTTATTATCCTCATTTGAAAGTTTAGTAAACTGAGGCAAAGAGAGGTTAAATGACTTGTCGAGTGTCGCACAGCTAGTAAGTGTCTGAGGTATAATTTGCATTCAGGTCTTCCTGACTCCAGACCCAGAGCTCTATCCACTGTGCTGCTTCATGGGACTCATATTTTAACAAGTCATTGTGGGAAGACATTCACCATAGTTTATTCCTACAGTATGGAGGTGAGAGACACTGGGAGTAGGGCATCACATTACTGCCATGTGTAATCTCTCTCAGAACCATTCCCCATTTGCCCTTTCACCCCCCCAATCATTTCCTTCAGTCACTTTCTCCTCTACATACTCACTGAACTCTTCCCATCTAAATTCCCTCTCTCCTTTCTCACTTTTCCCAAGCTCCCTTGATTAAGATCCTATCTAATATACTCTCTTTCTTGCACTCTTCCCAGGTTTTCTTAAACAAATCAGTCCATTACTGGTCAACAATCATTTATTAAGAACTTACTGTGTTCTAGATACTGTTCTAAGTGCCAGGGAGAAAAAGAAAGGCAAAACAAACAAAAACAACCAATCCCTGCTTGCAAAGTGTGTAGATTCTAATGGGGGAGACAGAATATAAATATCTAAGCACATACATAACATATAAAGTAGATGATAGTAATCTGAAAGGAGAAGACATAAGCAACTGAATGTCCCCTCGGTGCACATGCTCAATCTGCTTTACATTACCCTACCTTGACTACATCCAGGCTCTCATCATCAAAGAGCCAACTGACTGTGTGTTTCATGACATCTTTGAATATGCCCAGGGAATAGCTAATTCCTGCCTTCCTCCACAAACATGGACATACAGTTGCTCTTCCTTTCTTTTTCAGCCCCAGAGCATCTATGGAATCTGACAGTGTAGATCGACTCAATTAGACCCCATAACTGATTGCATATGAAACATAAGTCAGAGGGAGGAACAACTCACTGCTTCATGGAAGTAGGAGGTCCACAGGTATTACCAATTGTACATTTTTCAGATTTTTAAAAGTTTTCCTCTCTAAAAATATTTGTCATGTAGGATGTCTCTTGATGGGAAGGAAAAAGGGAGAGACACATGAGATACTATGGTGATGTAACATACAGAAAATATCAATAAAAACTTCTTTTTTCCTTCTTATTTTATTTTAAAGATAATAAACATTTTATTTATAGTTTGGGGTTCCAATTTTTATCCCTCTTTCCCTCCCTCCCCTTTCCCTTCCCTTAGGTGGCAAACAATCATATACATGTATGATTATGTAAAACATTACCATATTTGTCATTTTGCACAAGAAAATTTGATTAAAAGAAAAAAACAAAAGAAAGTGGAAAATAGCATGGGTCAGTCTGCTCCATCAAAATCAGTTCTTTCTTTTGGGGGGGGGTAATATGTTTCATCAGTAGTCCTTTGGGATTGTCTTGGATCATTGTATATTTTTAAAAAGAGTTAAATATAGTTAAATATAGCCCACAAAGTTCGAAACATGGAAGACAAAGAGAATGATAATGTTAGAAACAAAGTATAAAGTTGAAAGGAGGTGGTTTGAGGAGAAAATAGCTCACTTAAGGGCATATTGACTTTAAGATGACAGTGGGACCTACAGAGAGAGATAGCCTGTACGGAATAGGAAATTCACATATGGGAAAGGGATGGCAGGAATGGAGATAAAGATAGCCTCCCTGGAGATTCTTACCAAATCACATTTATTTGTTCTGCAAAGGGACTACATCAATCAAGCAATCAGAAAACATTTATTGTTTACTATGTTCCAGGCCCTGTCTAAACCTGGAAATGTAAAGAAAAGGCAAAATAAGCCTTGTTCTCATGGAGATTACAATCTAGTGAGGTAGACAATACATACATAAATAGTGCAGACAAGACACAGAGTAGATGGGAAATGATGATGCATGGAAGTTGGAGATGTCATTGCTAGTATTTGGCAATGGTAAGGAAGAAAATAGCCAATGTGGGTTTATTGGCAAGTAGATTGGGGACTGACAAGGGCTCATCAACAGTAGTTCACGATTTTTCAGCAACAGTCAGCCAAAGTGAATAAATTCTTTTTCTCCTTTCTCTAGGTATTGATCACATTCAGATATAACCCACAGACTGATTCATATATTATTAATTTTCAGACCTCACTTTGAGATTCATTAATTTCAAAGCCTAAACAAGTATAAGATGTACAAGAGTTGACCTTCAACAACTCACTTCTTGCCCCTTCCTTAGCTCCTGACCTGCCTGCATTTGGGAGCTTAGCTTGACCTATAGTCTAGGATCAGGGAACCATAAGAAATCTGGCCTGGCAGAAATTGAAGGCTTCAAACCATTCTTAGGGTCTAATGAATGGAAAAACTCATGGTTGCTTTGCTTTATTGAAGAATAGATGGACATAGAGAAGGAATTGGCAATCTCTAGCTAGCCCTAAAGCAACAACAACTGTTCCATATGACTCTCTCAGCCCCAGATATGTCTCAATTCATAACGGTACAATGGTCAGCTCCAGGAGTTTGCTTCATATATATTAGGTGACTCTAAGCCAAGTATCACATGTTGAAAGCTCACAGAATTTGAGAATTAAAAGAGACCTAAGCGGTCATCCAGACCAACCCACACACAATAGAAATCCCTACTAGAACATACTCAACAATTTCAGCTTCTGTCTGAAGACCTTCAAAGGGAAACCAAATACCTTTGCACTCAACTCAGTTCAAGTGTTATTTACTCCTAAAGAATGTTTTCTCCACCTTGGGTCAAGTACTAGGAACATTCCCAGGTTTTGTTGATTATCAGAGACTAGGGGAAACTATTAAGGCTCCTGACCTATAGTTACTTCTACAAGACCCAAGATTGGGATTCAACTTGCCCCCAGATCAGATTCCTATCTCAGTGCTTTGATTGTTAGCGGCTTGACTTGACTGTCTGCCTATATGTTAGACATATTTACCCTGACAGTCTCTGAACCAATGGCTTGCCTGCCTAGATTCCTGATCTCACACAGAATCCCAAAGCTGGGAGGGACTAAGGTCATTTAGTCCAATCAAACTATACCTGAACACCCCATGTAGCATCCTCCAAAAGTAATAGCTCTAGCTTCTACTAGAAGGCCTTCACTGATGAGGAGCACACTACCTTGTGCCCATTCACTATTTCAGACATCCAAGAAAAGCATAATATGTTTCTGATTGCATTTCATTTTTTACCTAATAAAAATCTATTTTCTTTTCCCTGCTCTTCTCCTCAAGCCCTTTTAATGAAAAAAGATAGAACCCTTGTTAATGTACATGGTCAAGCATAACAAATTCCTACATGAACCATGTCTAAAAATGTGTCATTCTGTACCCTGAATCCATCAGTTTTCTGTCAGAAGGTGAGTATCATGCATTATCATCTGTCGTCTAGAATCATGGTATGTCTTTGCTTTGATCAGATTTTGTAAATATTTCCAAGTTGTTTGTGCTTCAAATGTTGTTGTTGTTGGATAAATTGTTCTCATTCTGTTCACTCCATTCCAGCTGTCTTAGATCTTGGCTTTCTTGATTTCTGATCTCCTGTTTATCCAAAGGCTCTGGTGAGTTGCATTCCCCTCAGCTCATCTTAAGTCTGGACCTGAGATGATGCATGTAATGCTCTTGGCACACCTGAAAATGCTATATAAATGTGAGAATGCTAAATGAATGCATACTCCAATGATTTTGTATTTTTGTCAGTGAGGGTACCTCTGCCAATGATGCAGATCACAATGCACCCATGCCTTCCGATCCTTTGCAACATTTTTCCATTGCCTCACTTAAATTACTCACTAAAGTTCTTTCCAGTATGCTGGGGGTGAGGGGCTTCCTCACAATCTCTTGGTATTATGTGAATATTAATGTAAGCATATGAGCTGTCCATCCCTTCCTCTTGCTTTGTTCCAGTCACGTGTTTCTCTGATGATACCCCTTGTACTTCAGCATAATTCTTCACTTTTACCATGTTACACACAGCCTCTTTGTGCCCACAGTGAGTCTCCTAATTGCCCTTTGGGTGATCTCCAACCTTATTCCTTTGGATGATTGCAGCATGGCATGATTCAGCTATATAACAGCAATAGAATAATATTGGCACAAAAAAGATGAGCCTTTGTTTCATAGAGAAAATTGGAGTCATTAAAAGAATTGTGTAATTTCCCAAAGGCTCTCTGACTCCATCCTCTATTCAAATCTGGACTTGGCTTATTGTTTATTTTCCATGTCTTTCTAATATACAAACACGTATATATACATTCAAATGGGCAAACACTGTAGGTTATACATTCTAATGCATATCATAGCTTGGACAATGGACATTCTTCATCTACTTGATTATGCCTATGCAGAGACTTAGGATATACCTTTTGAGAGAAGGTTAGGAGGCTCAGCCATGATGAGGCTTGATTCAATCAGCAAAATATCATTCCCATGCAGGAAAATCAAGAGAACCTCAGCATCTACAGGGAATCTCTCTTTAAAATGTCCTTCAATTTCCTTTATAATAGCATCCATGAAATTCTTTAGAAAACCTCCATCTCCCAATATTAGACCTCACTTAATAATGAGCAGGTGATCAAAGGTCTCTGTTGTTATACATTTCACCAAATTATATATAATAGTAAGCTGCAATCCAACTCTGCCCTTTCCCCAAAGACTCCGGACTTAATAAACATTAGTTCCAATGATAGGTAGCTCCCAAAGGGTGCTTCTCTCTTGACTTAGTATGCCTCTGCACAGAGTTTAGTCCAGAGAAATCTCCAAATTAAAGCTTAGAAAGAATTTTGTATCTAGGTTTTCTGAATGTAGGGAAAAGATTTATCAGTTGTTCTATAAAGACCAAAGGTAACATGCTATGGGTAAAAGATATCCTTTATTTAACCCCATAAAAATGTAGAAAACAAATAGGACTCTCCGAGCCCATAAACAGCTACAGGATACATAGAACACTTTATAGGTCCAACTTTCCAGTAATTAGCTCCAGAAAAGATCCTCTGAGACCTTAGACACCCCTGAAGGGGAAAGACGTTTTTATAGTTGCCAAATAGCAACATCCCTTTCCAGACCTGCACTGTTCAAGTAACTCACTATAAAAGTGGCTGGGCATGACATGTAGGGAGGTATGGGTAAGAAAGTCCAGATCTTATAAAGGGAACAAACATTTATTAAGAACCTACTATGTTCCAGG
This sequence comes from Dromiciops gliroides, assembly GCF_019393635.1. Taxonomy (NCBI): domain Eukaryota; kingdom Metazoa; phylum Chordata; class Mammalia; order Microbiotheria; family Microbiotheriidae; genus Dromiciops; species Dromiciops gliroides. The sequence continues at coordinate 79,791,065 of NC_057866.1, read as the reverse complement.
AACTGTGTTAAGGTACTAGGGATATGGAGAAGGGCAAAAACGGTTTCTCCTTTCAGTAATCTTAGAGTCTAATGGAGAAAATAACATGAAGACCACTATGCACAAAGTACAGACAGAATGAATTGGAGACAAATTCAGAGGGAAAGCACTAATTTTAAGGGGGACCAAGAAAGGCTTCTTGCAGAAGGTGGGGCTTTAGTTAAGGCTTGAAGCTAGGAAAACCAAGAAGCAGAGATGAGGATGGAGAGAATTCAAGACAAGGGGAACAGCTAAGGCAGATTCCCATTGGTGGGAAATGGAGTGTCTTATTTAAGGAATAGTAAGGAAGTCAATGTCACTTGATGGAAGGGATTGGGTAAAAAGAATGATAAAAGGGACCAGGTTATGAAAGACTTTGAATGCCAAACAAAAGAACTATGTAGATAATCTTTCTCTAGAGCAGAATAGGCAGTCTATCTAATGGAATTGAACCAGAGCCTAGAAAAGCTGTGAACAGACTCCAAGGGATAGATAGTCAATAAAATGAAAGGTCACATTCAATTATCTCCATAGAAAATCCATCATGGGACTTGTCTCCAACACAACCACATCCACCCTTATTCTCCAACAATACCCAACTCTAATTCCTACCATTTCTATATAAATGCCTTAACTTCCCCACTTCTGAACTGGATGTGTCACTCTGGGCTCCCAAGAACCTATAGCAGCAACTTGTGCAGGTACCATTAGAAAAAGTCCATTTCCCACCCTCTCCCCTCAGATGATCTCTTGGCTGCTACAGGCACCCACAGAAGGCAGACTCTGTATCACTGGGAGGGGAGAGGAGAGAGGGAGAGAGAAAAATAGAGTAAGAGTCCTACCTTTCCCATTTTCATTTTAGGAAAGAGTGAGTCACACTTTATGAGCAGATGTGGATTGTGATCTGCATTGTGGATATCATTATATGATTTTTAGTTTTAAACCCAGTCCTGTCTCAAATTTCCCTATTATTATTAAAGGCACCATCATTTCTCCAGTCACCAAGGTTCTTATAATCTCATCGACTTAGAAGAGTCAATGATGATTCCTCATTTTTCTTTCATCTCCCATATCCCATCAGTCACTAAAGCCTGTCAATGATACCTCCATATCTCACATTTGTCCCCTTTTCTCTTCTTACAGTTACCACTCAAGTTCAAGCCCCCCCTCACTTCTCTCCTAGACTATGCAATTTCCTCCTAATCTTCCCTCTCCAATTGCCCTTCACACAACAGCCAAAGTGATTTTCCCAAAGCATGGATCTGATTATGCCATTTCCCTACTCAGTAAGCTCCAAGTGCTCCCTAATTTGTTTAATTTATAAGTCTTTGGCCTGGTTGACTCTTTCTCCCTGAACCATATTTTTCCAATATATTCGTTAACTGTACTCCCCTATGGTCACCTTTGCACTGAAGTCACCCATATGCAAGTACACGCACTTAATTTTATTTGGAAGATCTTTACAGAATTTGTTTCTCCCCATCTTCTGGAACCAATATTGGCACATAAGCTACCATTATTTTCATGGGGGTCTTTTAGCAAGTGCTTATCATTGTCATGAGATGAGCAAATATACCACAAAATGTTTCTTGTTGCCTTTTTACATACAATAAAGCCAACAAAATGAAGACAAAAATTTACCATGGAAAGAGCATTTATTCTAGAGTCAGGAGTCATAGGTTCAAATCCTGTATCTGAGATTCACTTATCTGTATGACCATGGACAAGTCATTTAACTTCTTAAGCTTCAGTTTCCCCATCTGTAAAATGTAGGCAAAAACTGTTTGGGGCTCTAAAGTTCCTTCTAACTGTAGTTCTGGGATGCTTAACTTGTGTATGTGTGCGTATGCGTGTATATATGTGCATTTGTGTGTATTGTGTGTAGTAGACCTCTTTAGTAATCTAGTGAAAACCATGCACCCCTTTCTAAGAATAATTTTTTTAATGCACAAAATAAAAACCTATAGAATTACAAAGGAAACCAAGGGTTAGTGAAATTAAAGATAACTTTTAAATTTTTTTTCACATCCAAATTCATAGACCCCCTGATATCTATCCATAGGCCACTCTAGTCTCCAGGTTAATAAACCTGTTCTCTAGGTCCATCATGCTCTGAATTCTTTTCCTTTCCAAGAAAAACCTACGCTACCGCACCTTTTAGGTGTGACTTTTTATTGTGTTCTAGCTTCATTCATAGTGAGAATTGTATGACTGATAAGATTCAGTTCTATTCTTAGGTCTACTTTGTTCATCACTAGACAAGGATATCACATTTAGAGGACCAAAAGATAAGTAAATATTTATGCATTGTCTAAAAATTTTGTGGTTCTTAGCATCTCTTATTCCTTTTCTGCCACTCAGCTCACAATCACTAAAGAAATGGAAGGAACCCCTAAAGGACTGAGGGCAATGTTTTATTTTTCTTTGTTTCTTTGGCTGCTATGGCCAAAGAATCCTTTACCAAGCAGTCAGATATCTGGGGCAACCAGGTAATAGAGTAGTTACAGTGTTGGACCTGGAGTCAATAAGACCTGAATTCAAAGCCTGCCTCAGACTCTTACTAGCTTTGTGACCTTACGCAAGTCACTTAACTTCTCTTAGCTTCAGTTCACTCATTTGTGAAACCTACCTCACAGGGTTGTCATGAGAGTCAAATGATAGGATATACATTAAGTACTATGTAAAGATTTAAGTGTTGTTAAAATTATAGTTGTTATTTTTGTTGATTATCCCCTTTGTCCTAAGTTTTTCCCAGAAAAAAATTTTTCCCAACATGGCAGAATCTGCCAGAGGTAGAGTTTTCATTAAGGCTTGAAGGAAGCCAGAAAAGCCCAGAGGTAGAAATGAGGAGGGAGAGAATTCAAGACAAGGGGAACAGCTAGGGGAGATTCCCATTAGTGGGAAATGGAGTGTTTTGTTTAAGGAATAGTAAGGAAGCCAGAGTATGCAAAGTCTACAAGAAAGCTAGATTACATTCATGCCATGATATGGTGTCAGTGTAGGGCATCATGGATATCATTTATTACTATTATTAATTATCAGCTCACATTTATAGCACATCTTAAATTCCACAAAACACTTTCTTTCCAAAACCCATATGAGATAAATAATGTCAGGATCAATTCTTCCACTCATATATGTCATCTTCCCCCATCCAAATGTAGGATCCTTGATGGCGGATACCATTTCTGCTTTTTCTGGAAATCTCCATCCCTTAGCAGAGCACCTGGCACATTGTTAAATGCCTTCCAATCCTTGTGGATTGATTGGTTGCATTCTGTAAATGACAAAATGAATCTCTGACAAGTGACTTGCGAAAGGTGAAACAGTTTGTGTCAGTCAGAATTCAAAACCAGAGTTCCTAAATACAGATTCAGCACTCTTTCTGTTATATCACATTGTCTTTCATGGAAGCAAAAGTAGATGCTTATGCCTGTGCTTGTCCCCTAATAATCCTGTGCTTTTAGTCCTCAGCTGGGCTCCATGTAGTCTTGACCTCTGTCTACTACTCCAACCCACAGTTCCAACTCTTCTGCATTATAATCACGTGCTTCTTCTGTATCATCTGCTTTGCCTACTTCGGCCAATGTCTGATGACTCATGTCCCCTTGCCACCCACAGGCCTGGCCTGACATCAAAGGTCTGTTGGTTCTTTGTGTTTTTATTGGTACTGAGTACTTTAATTCATAAGAGAGATTGATGGGCATTAATATTCACTTCACAAAACCCCTGTCAACAAAGGATAGTTTCATCACTGTGATTACTGTTTTTAAGATGGCAAAACATTGGCACAGAAAAAACGGATAACTCATAAAAGACTATGCAGTGAGTCTGTGCCATAACCAAAGCCAAATTTTATATGCCTCCAAGGAACTACACCTGGACAAAATTGTGAAGTGTTTCTCTTTGTTATGCTTCAGACTTCCCACCAGATGTGCTTCCTCCTCTTTGACTGTTGCCCTCTTTCTATGATAGGCTACTTTTCGGTTGTCCCTTGGCTACCCCCTGAAGAAGCTTCCCTGGACTTCTCCTCTTGAACATTGCCAAGCCTAAGCCCCATCAGAAGGAATCTTCCTTGTGTCAAGTTCCCATTGGAACATGATATGAGTGTAGGAAACTAGCAGGTGCCAGTGTAATGAATGAACTTCTGTTTGTGAGACCTCTTCCTGATATGGCTATTTGAACCTCAACAGAGTAAAAGAATGACTTTAGAACCAGCTAAAAGGAGAAATGGCTATTTCAGGAGGTAGTGGGTTTCCCCTCATTTGAGGTCTTCCAGAAGAAAACTTGCTGGTCACACTATTCAGGGGGTTTTATTCAGATAGGAGTTGGACTAGTTGGCTTCCAAGTCTCCTTCGAAAGCTGAAATTCTCTCATTTTCAAAGGGAACGATTAGTCACAAAACAAGAAGAAATAATGATTTCATGGTAAGAATTTTAGATACTGTACACAGGCATGTGGGAAGGGAAGATAGATTTAGGCCTAGAGAGGTAGATTTGATGTTCTTTAAATTATGCCACCAGTGATTCTAGCTATGTCACCAAAACAATGTTATCCAAGGCCTCCTTGCAAGTGACTATGGACCCTAACCATGTTTGGAGAACATGACCAGGAGTTAATCTTTCACTGAACCATCCAAGGTTAGAAGCGGAAAGGGCCTTGGATGTCATCTTTTCTAAACAACTCACACACTTTACCGAGAGAGAGAGAGAGAGAGAGAGAGAGAGAGAGAGGAAGTAATTTGTCTGTCCAAGGTTACACAGGTAGTTGGGGCATCTAGGTGGCATAGTAGATAGAGCACTGACTAACGTTGGGAGGACCTGAGTTCAAATCTGACCTCACACACTTACTCACTGTGTGACCTTGGGCAAGTCACTTAACCCCAATTGCCTTAAACATTTGGGTTCACCTCCAGTCATCCTGACTATATCTTGCCACTGGACCTAGATGGCTCTGGAGGAGATAGTAAGGTTGATGACCTTGCACAGCCCTCCCTCACTTAAATGCAATTCACTGCAAGTTATGACATCATCCCAATGTCATGGTCCTATCTGAGAATTAAGGACAAACAGCAACAACAGCTAGTTAGTAGCAAAGCCAAACTAGAACCCAGATCTCCCAACTCTCCGTCTGTCAATTTCTCCATCATAGCTTTTAGTATAGCCCTCCATTTTTCTTCTTCAGCTCTTATGTGACTTTGAAGTGCTCTCTATCCCCAACCTGATGGGGTGTTTAGAACCTACATACTACCTAGTACACCTATCTCCATGCCCTACCCAGGCCTGCTATTCCTGGGAAGATCCCTATGCTCCCAAAATATCCTTCCTGTCTTTCTCACATTGCATAAAATACATTCTCTGGAGGTAACTGATTTCAGCAATTAGGGGGAAATACCTCATGTGCCACTTTACTCATGTAGCCTTCTCTGACACTCTCAGCTAAAAGAGGTCTCTCCCCCATCAGGTATATTCCTAGAGCATATTATTTGGATCTCTCCTTGCCCGATCACTCTCCACCTTATATTATTCTGATCTTTGTTCATATTAAACCAGTATCCCAGCAGAATATAAGATCCTTGAGTGACTATTCATGTGTATATATCCTTAGCACTTATATATATATATCTCAACACACACGCACATGTGTGTATATATACATATATGTGTGATATATACATGTGTGTATATATGCATGTATATTATGTCTCTGTATATGCATGTATGTGCATGGATACACATACAGAGACATAATACATTCATGCATGCACATGTATGCATATATCACACACATTAAATGTTTGTGTACATGTTATAACATGTATGTGACTTTGTATATATACCCATCTTACAGATATACACATACCTATATCTATCCCTATCCCTATCTATCTTTCTATATTTCTATCTTGATAGGTGGATAGATGGATGGAGGGATGGATAGAGAGAAAGAGAGAGAGAGAGATGATAGAGAGAGAGATGATTGATAGAGAGATGATAGAGAGATGATAGAGAGATGATAGAGAGATGATAGAGAGATGATAGAGAGATGATAGAGAGATGATAGATATCCTTAATGCTTATCACAGTGCCTTGAACATAATAGAGGCCTAAACAGTGGTTGAGTTTAACTGTTAAGGAAAGCTTTTATCAAGTACATTTGCAAGAAGATGAATACAATAATTGGTCTAACAACATCAGGCCCCTCAGTGAGACTCATGTTTTGAACAAATAGCTTTTTAACCAAAGGAAAGAATCTCTAAGGGTAGAATTTCAGTGGAGACATTTCAGGCAGCACCAACTAAACCAGGCCAGCAGCTTCTCTGCCCATGCGTCAGTCAGGCTCCGTCAGTCAGGCTCTGATGACGTGAGCTGCACAGCACCTGGCTAAGCCCACTAGCACCCCTCAGTAGCAGCTTCCTCCAGGAAAGTTGTAATAGCCCACGTGAGAATGCGCTGAAGATGCCCAATTTAGGAAGCATTATGACCAGAATGACATAGTTAAATGATGCCACCTGTGGACTTTGTTTCATCCATGTGACTTTTTAAGGTTTTTTTTCCCCCAAAGGAAAAACAACAGCTGGTTGCCAGATGCCAATCTGTGTGACTTTGGTTGTGTTGGCTGCCTCAAGTTAGGAGGAGGTGATTTAATGGCCAATACTCACGTCATTCCCTGTCTTCGGTTACACACAGGCAGGATTCTCCTGATTTGGGGAAACTGAAGTGCATGATTGTGGTAAAGGGGGCAAAGGTGAGCCAGGAAAACAATGCCAGAGCATATATTTACTTGAGCCACAAAAAAAAAAAGAATAACTACTTGCCCAGATGAATTTGGAAGAAAAAAAGTCAGGATGAAAGAATAAACAGGGAATGTTAGAGCTGGAAGGATCTTTAGACCAAAAAATGTTAGAACTTAACTTTAGGACTTCAAACTTCTAGCTGGAAAGCCCCTTAAAGGTCATGCTTTCCAAGCCTCATCTGAAGCTCCAACTCCTTCTACAGGATCCCTGACAACTGCTCTTGGATATCCTACAGTAACCTTCAATTCAGCATCTCCTCAAACTATTCCTTTTACTCTAAGCCGGAATATCCTATTTCAATAATACCATCAGTGTCACCTGAAGTCATTCATTCTCAAAAACTTCCAACAACACACTAGTACTTCCCTCACTTCTCATTCTTCCTCCCTAAATGACTGATTCCAGAATTTTCTCCTCTCTACATTCTTTCTCCTTGATAAGCTAATCCTTTTTAGGTTTTCACTCTCACCCTCATCCAGGTGACTCTCAAACTCCTGTCTCTAGCCTCAATTTTGCTCCCAGGTTCCTATTCTAAATTTTTCAACTGAATGCTGGGAATATCCACATGAATGTCCTTCCAGTAGCTTACCCCAAAGTAAAGCCATCTTCTTTCCTCCAAAACCTGTTCTTCCCACTTCTTTATTTCATTTGATGGTTCCACCATTCTCTCTAGACCCAACCCCTTGAATCCATCTTTGACATTCCTCTTTTCTTCATATCCAGTTTCCAATAGCAAGAAACTGTGATACTATGAGGGTGGAAGTTGGGGGCAGGAGCAGGCTTTTGGAAGGATTATTTCTTACCTCAGTCTTCTAGTAGAGCCCACCACCTTGGGAATTCAAGAGAAGGAGGAAGACTTGCTGGGTTTTGCCAGGACTTATCTCTATCTAGGTTATGTGGGTACTGAATTGCAGGCAGCTGCTGGGAATCAATAAGGAGCAGGGAGTGCCTCTCAATTTACAAAATCATCAACAGCACCTGATAGATTTAGGTTTCATCAGTCTATGTGCTGGTCACAGAAAATGTATTGCTACAACTTCTATTAAGATGGCTAGGTGGTGCAGTGGATAGAGTGTCAGGTCTGGATCGAGGAAGACTCCTCTTCCCGAGTTCAAATCTGGCCTCAGACACTTACTAGCTTTGTGACCCTGGGCAAGCCACTTAACTGTTTACCTCAGTTTCCTCATCTGTGAAATGAACTGGAGAGGAAAAAGGAGAACCATTCCACTATCCTTGCCAAGAAAACCCCAAGTGGGGTCATTAAGAGTCACACATGACTGAAATACAATTAAACAAACAAAAAAAAACCTTCTACTAATGATACTGAGAAGACAAGTAAAACTTCAATATTATCTATAGTATACAAAGTATGGCTTGGGGCTTTACTTGGATTTTGTACAAGACAAATTTAGAAAAGATGTGTAGCCTATTGCAGACTAATATAGTATTTTAATTCAACTTTATTTTACTTTCAGGTCCATATTATCTTCCTCCCTCCTTCCCCTGAACCATCCCCATTGAGAAAGCTAGGAAAACAAAATCAATAATAATCACATGTCATCAAGCAGAACAAATTCCCACACTAGCCATATCCAAAAGAAAGTTATGTTTCACACTGCAAATCCATTGACTCTCTTTCTGGATGGAGATGGGTAGTATGTTTCACATCCAGAGAATTAATGTCCTCTTGAAACATGGAGATCATAATGCTGACCAGAGTTCCTAAGTCTTTCAAAGACATTTGTCTTTGAAATATTGTTGTGATTGTACAAATTGTCCTCCTGGATCTGTTTGCTTCACTTTGTATCATTTCATACAATTCTTCCTAGGTTTCTCTGAAACAATCTACTTTATCATTTCTTGTAGCACAATAGCATCCCATTTTATTCACATACCACAATTTGTTCATTCATTCCCTGATTGATAGGTACTCCCTCAGTTTCAAATTCTTTGCCACCTCATAAAAAGCTACTACAAATATTTTTGTAAATATCGGTCCTTTTTCTCCTTTAATTTCTTTGAGGGTTTGGAGCAAGTAGTGGTGACCCTGGGTCAAAAGGTATACACAGATCCATCCATTCTGGAGAGCCATTTGAAACTATGCCCAAAGGACTATAATACTGTATATGCCCTTTGACCCAGCAAAACCACTATTAGGCCTTTATCGCAAAGAGATCATAAAAAAGGGAAAAGGACCCACATGTACAAAAATATTTATAGCTGCTCTTTTTGTGGTGGCAAAGAACTGGAAAGTGAGAGGATGCGCTCAGTTGGGGAATGGCTAAACAAGTTGTGCTGTATGAATATAATGGAATACTATTGTGTGGTAAGAAATGATGAGCAGACAGAATTCAGAGAAACTTGGAAGGACTTACATGAACTAATGCTGAGTGAAATGAGCAGAAGCAGAACATTGTACACAGTTTCAACAACATTGTGTGATGACCAACTTTGATAGAAAACTCTTCTCAGCAATACAATGGTCTAAGATAATTCCAAAGGACTCATGATGTAAAATGCTCTCCACATCCAGAAGAAAGAACTGTGGAATCTAGCTGCAGATTGAACCATACTGTTTCTACTTTTTTGTTTTTCTTTTATTCTGATTCTTCTTTCACAACATGATTAATGCAGAAATATGTTTAATTTGATTACATATATAATCCATATATCAAATTGCTTGCTGTCTTGGGGAGGAGGGAGGGAAAAGATGGAGGGAGAAAAAGTTGGAAATAGAAATCTTATAAAAACAAATGTTGAAAACTATATCTACATGTAACTAGAAAATAATAAAATACTTTTATGATAAAAAACAAAAAATAAATAGATAAATAAATAAAAAGCTATACACATTTTAGTAGCCTTTGAGGCATAGTTACAAATTGCTTTCTAGAATGGCTGGACTCGTTTATAGTTCCAGCAACAGAGAATTAATATACCTGTTTTCCCACAGTTCCTTTGGCTATCATTTTCCATTAAAAAAATTAATTCTATTGTTATCTATCCTTCATTCCCAAAGAGGACCATGACATCAGGGTGATGTCATGACTTGCACTGAATTGGATTTAAGTGAGGGAGGATTGTGCAAAGTTGCCAGCCTCACTCTCTCCTCTAGAGCCATCTGGATCCAGTGGCAAGATATATATCAGGACAACTGGAGATGGCCTCAAATATTTGAGGCAAGTGAGGTTAAGTGACAAGGTTACACAGCTAGTAAGAGTCTGGAGGTGAGATTTGAACTTACATGGTGCAGTGGATAGAATTAACTATCACCCTGATGGGTATGAGCTAGTCAGAGTTATTTTAATTTGTATTTTCCAATTATTAGTGATATGGAGCATTTTTTTTCATATAGCTATTGAAAGCTTGGATTTCATCCCCTGAAAACCACCTATTCATATCCTTTGATCCAAGGTAGTATTATTATTATTTTAAAGATGAGGGCCTGAGGCTTGGAGAATTTAAGTGACTTGTCTGACGTCAAACAAAGTTGGTATCTAAGATGGGTCTTCTCACTATTAGTTCCATTATCTTTCTACTACACTAATTTTTTTTGGGGGGGGCAATGAGGGTTAAGTGACGTGCCCAGGGTCACACAGCTAGTGTGTCAAGTGTCTGAGGCTGAATTTGAACTCAGGTCCTCCTGAATCCAGAGACAGTGCTTTATCCACTGTGCCACCTAGCTGCCCCCGACTACACTAATTTTTAATGAATGAAAGATATTTTAAAAATAGAATTGATCAACTGTATTATGTCCAAAGGAGATACCAGGATGGCAAAAGGGTATAATCAAAATCTTCAAATAACCAAAAGTCTACCATATGTAAAGGAATTCTAAAGTAAGATTTGTTGGGGAGGAGAGTTCTCCCTTCCCCCAGTAAATGACCCTGGTATGACAAGTTTGAGCGAGACGACCTCTAACATGCCTTCCAGTTCTAGAACTATGATCCTGTGACAAGCAGAATCAATAATATATATATTATCAATACTTAGTAGCTGTGTAACTTTGAGCAATTCCTTTCTCTGTTTCTTCATCTGTGAAATGAACATGCTGGAGTACATGATATGAGGTTCTAAAATCACATTACAGAAAAGCATATCGTGGGTAAATGTAAGAAAGAATTTTCTACATATAAGAGTTCTTCAGTATTGGAAAGGGCTTCTCTGGAAAGGAAAAAAAACTTCAGTGTTTGATCAAGGCCAAATAACCATCTGTCAGGGATGCCATTAGATAGCTTTCCTACACTGAGTGAGAAATTGAACTAAATGATCTCTAATCGTTCCTAACGTAGGCAGTTTGCCCAAAAAGTGGCTTCTTTTGTTGGTGTTGACAATACAGTCCAGATAGGCAGGTATGCCACCTGAAAATATCAAAAAGGAGAAAATGATACCTTAGATTTTTCTGCTACAAACAAAAAGCTTCAAAAATGGGTCAGGGTGATAGGACTCAGAGGAATTGGATGCTTCTTTTATGACATGAATAGTGCCAAAATAGCTCTGGGCATATAGTAGGCACTCAATAAACATTTATTGCTTTGGGAGAAGGCCAGAGCCAACCGAGAAGACAAAGACCCAAAGAGATGACTTCACCTTTCAAGTCTAAATAACTTGGATAATTTCCACCACTTCCCAATATGAAACCCAATCTCCAAATCCCAAGATTTCTAATAAGAGATTAGATTGTAGCTCCAGAAGGAAGACTAAGCCACACAAGTGGGTTCATTTGGTCTTGGCCCTCTTCCTGAATGTCAGGATAGATTTGCTCGAACTGTGCAAAGGTTCTATTATAAAAACCAGATGAAGCCACCTGGGTCTCCATGTCTAATTTGAAACTTGGCTGCAACATACTACAAAAGGAAGAAGTCAAGTTAAGATTAGGGCAGAAAATATGATTTTTCCAGACTTTTCTAATTTAATGGCATTGTTCAGAGGTGTGCCTTGTCCAAGAAAAACAACCTGCTTCTTCAAAATGATTAGAGTTAGGAATAGCTATCAAAAGTCATCTTTCTTAATCTCGAGTGGAATGAAGGTTGTCAAGAAATATGTGTGAGCTTGCCTAAATTATGCTCTGTTTTGTTTGGTAGCTTCAATTTTTTTTTTAGAAGAAACCAGGTTGTACAATTCAGCAGGGTCCTACAGTCTCAGACTGTCATGCCAATAACCTCTGACCCAGGCACAGCCAAAAGAATAGGAAAGGCCTCCAAACTTGCAGCCCTTGCTGACCTTGGGAGTCAGAATCATCACTGCTCTCTCATGTTGGAGAATGCTGTTTCTTAAGGCCTTTAGCAGCTTGGAATAGAAACTATTAAAGTATTTAGTAGTGTGTCAGGCACTGTGCTAGGCATTGGGGATGTCAATATAAAAGCAAAATTTTCCTATCTTCCAGGAGTTTGTATTCTGCCAGGGGAATATTAACATTCTAGTGGGGGATATCATACATATGAGGAAAGGTGATCAGGGTAAGGAGCCTTGATATAGTCCAGTGATTTGTCACCTGGGGTCTCTAGATACAAATTCTAAAGGTTCTGTGAATACATTGCAGAGGGTCTATGAAGCTGAATAGGAAAAAAAATTAAATACTTTTACTAATCTCTTTTTTTCTTTCAATTTTCTTCCATAACAATTTCTCCAATAATTTAGAAACACTATTCTGAGAAGGGGTCCACAGGCTTTGCCAGACTTTCCAAGGGGTCCATGGCACACAAGAAAGGTCCATGGCATAAAAACAGGCTATTAATCCCTAGTTAGGTGGTAACAAGCAATGTGAGTGAAACCATAGTGGCAATGATAATATTACTTCTATTATTATTCCCTAAACAAATTTTCCAAAAGGGGATATCAAGGTATACATGGGTAAGATGCCCAGATGGCCAGGCCCAGTTGTCTTGGTGAATGAAGTGTGCTGTGGAGACTAGGGCTAGCAAGATACACTGGCCTGAAGAAAGCATCCACTCACCCCCTGACAAAGGCTATTCTACCCAAAGGCAAGGACAAAAGGACATATGACACAGTACAGCAGAAACTCAGACACAGAGGGAAAAGCTGCCCAACTAAACAAACTACCCAAGCCCATAGTGCTTGGGCACAAAGGGATCTGGGTCTCATCTGGCTCAGTTGCTCTCCCTCCTATCAACAGTCAACTCTTTAATCTAAGGTTGTTATTTAAGAACATTTGCTAGGCTAGTTTTGCTTGTATAAACAGGCAGTCTCAGAGTGGGCGAGAGGTTGGTGCACTCCTCTGTGTTACTGGCAACAACTGCTGCCTTCCTTTTATCTGGATTAATTGTCCTCTCTCCCTGATTACAATAACACAATGGAGAAATCATTTTCCAAGAGAAGCAGTGGGAATTAACTCCACTGGGAACACCATAGAGGACATTATTTTGAACAGATCAGGTAGAGAGAAATTTGGAACAATTAACATTCACCAAGTCAAAAAAAGAGAGAGAGGCATTAAGTGGGCAATTAACATTTTGTTTCATAATTGGCCTCTTCCAAATGGCAGGGCCAGGAATCTTGAATACTGGTTGTTAATGACCTTCCTACGGAAGCAGGCCAATTTATCTGATGATCATTTCTTCCAAAATTCATATTTCTTATAATAAGAAAGAAACTGGCCTTCTAAGAAGCTGGTAAGAAGTATTTATCTAATTTACTACATTTTATATCTGATACTTTCTCTTTTATAAATGTTTTATTGGTGTCCTCATCATGACCCCCTCCTATTCCCAGAACTGGGCTATGGACGCAGGATCAGTAAATTCCCACACTAAAATGAGGTCAAACTGGGGCCTTGTAGAGGAGACAATGGCCAAGGCATTGATCACAGGTGTGGATTAGGAAAGATTATAGTAATGGCCAATTTTTTTTCTATCCTCTCCTTCTACTTTGGCCTCTTCTGAGAAACTCATTTCAGGGAACTGGAGAGAAATCACTATGTCCACCTATTACAAGGGAACTGTGTCCAAATAAAAGATTGATTATTCTAGGTCATTCATGGAATTGGTGGCCAGGAGGTGAGGTGGGATGATATCATGTCCCAAGTGGGATTGGGATTCAAGGAGTTAACTGAATAGTGAAAACTGACAGGAAGCCTGTGGCATTAGCCATGGCCAGTAGAGGGTATCAGAGAGCCACCAAGGTCATTGATCAACACAGAGTCTCAACTGGAAATGGCAGCTCAGAAGACAACCCGGCTTCAAGAGAAGTCCCATTCATCTAGTCCAACCTCTGATGAAACAGAAATCCATTCTTAAACACCCCTGAATGGAAACCCTTAGTGAAGTACGACCTACTGCTCACTGAAGTTTTTTGTTGTTGTTTTAAGTGCTTTTATTTTTAACTTCCAAGCAATAATTATATGTGAGCTATTATCCTCATCAATATGACTAGCAGCAAACATTGTCCTAACAATTCCCAAATGCTACCTTGGATGATGGTGGTGGTGGTGATGGTGGTGGTGATGGTGGTGGTGCTAATAGTAGTGATGAATAAACACACACACGTGCAGTTTACACACCCACACAAACATACAACACTTTACCTTTGCCCTATTGGAATTAAGAAAAACATTTCTCAGGAAAGGTTGGTTGATGTAATGAAAAGAGCACTGGATTTGGGATCAGAGGACCTGCTTTAGAATCCTGGCTCTGCCACTTATCACATGGATAACATTAGACAAATCACTTCACCTCTCTGGGACACACCTCTCTTGTCCCTTCTAGCTTTAAACCTATGACCCTACAATGCAAGAACTATTATCTTTCCTAAAGTTCTACTGTTGAAGGAAGATCCCTGATCAACTTGGTGATCTGTCTCCATTTGATTCTATTTAGGCCATAACTTTTACTCTCTCCTCATTATAAAATGGGTTCTCTAACCCCCCTGGAAACAGTACCACTTTAGCCTTATTTGGTTCAGCTCCAGGTTTCCATAGCACCCCCCAAAATGTTTCCAGCCAAAGGAGCTTCACTTGACTCCATTTGGGTCATCATCTTCATTCCCACCCTACTAGAAAGTTGTATTCTGCTCTATTGTACCTCTTAGATATCTCTAGCTATTCCACTATGCAAGTACTCAACCTCCTGCCCAGCTCCCTCTTATGTATTGTTTTCTCCCATTAGAATGCAAGATCTTTGAAGGCTTGAACAGTGAGTGTTGGGCACATAGCATGCCCAGTTCTTTCAAAGTACCTAAACATAGTAGGTAATTGATAAATGCTTGTTCTATCTATCATCTACCTATATACTTATTTACTTATCTATAAGCTTACAGTTTGTTTGAATTTGTAGCCTTTATTTGCAGTGCTGGAACCTTCCAGTGGAGGTTAGACAGAGGTTTTTTCAAACCTCCTGAAGTATAGGTTATATCAATGGAAACTGCTCCCAAGATGAAGTTGATTTATCCAGTTATGAAATGAATTGTTGTGAGAAAAACCATTCCTTTGTATTAGCCTATTAAAGAGAGCTAAAAGATCTTTTAGGTGCTCCTCCCTCCTTCCCACACTTGTCCCACATCCTTCCCTTTTGCCTTCAGCAGACTACCTCTGACCAAGGTCCTGGAGATGTTAATGGCTTCCTCAGGAGGAAGGACATGGAAGCCACCATGCTCTCAACCATGTGGTAGCTGTGGAGAAGGGAACCACGTGGCTAAGTGCTCCAGAAATGATGGTCTCTCAGTTCAAGAGATAGCAGCAGTCAGAAAAGTGATGAATTATTGGGAGTTCCTAGAAGTAGCTCTGGAGAGATAGTGGCAGAGGCTCTTATACTTTTAACATGGACAAGTTAACCACATAGAGAAAATTCTTGAATCCCTGCTTTTGGAAGAAGATTGAGTTCTTTTCTCTTAAGAATTCTTCTTCTGAGGTTTCTTCTCTGCAGCATGAAATTCCAGAGTTTCAGAATCTAATCTTTTGTCAAAGAAGGGAAATTTTCTATAAATTACTGGGCAGTCCCTGCTTCTAGAATCTAAGATGAATGGGATTTCCTAGACAGTGCCTGCCCCAGGACTTGACTCTCTAGCAACTCTAGGTCTGACAGTCCTGAAATTCATCCCTCTATCGAGAGATATAAAGCTCTTGAGCAGAGCTAAGAAAAATTATGCATGTAACCTTCCAAACCTGAAAGAGTAGGAAACAACCAAAGCCAGTCAGGAAGACAAAGAGAAATGTGGACTTTAGACTTCTCTGTTGCCAAGAATGATCTAGATGGTTTCAGTCTCACAGGAAAGAGCTGGAAAAATTTCCTGTCTTCCAGACTCAGGTATGTTTACCTTCCAAAGCAGCCCACACCCTCAAAGTTATGCCCCTCTGCCCTCTTCTTTTCTCCCTTTATACTATTTCACTTGGTGATCTCATCAGTTTCCATGAATTCAACTATCATCTCTATGCAAATAATTCTCAGAGTTTCAGCCCTTACCTTTCTCCTGGCTTCCAGTCTTTAATCTCTAACTGCCTAATGGACATCTCGAACTGGATGTCTTATAAATGTCTTAAATGTATTATCTTTCCCTTTCAATGTTTCCTTCTTCCTAGCTTCTCTATTACTATAGAGAGTACCATCACAATCCCAGTCACCTAGGATTTCAACCTAGGGGGTCATGCTTGATTCTGCACTCTCACCACATGTATCCAATCGGATGCCAAATCCAGATATTTTTACTTTCATAACATCTTTCATATATGCTTCCTTCTCTCCTCAGATACAGCCAACCACCCTGGCACACTCATTGCCTCACACTTGAACTATTGCAATATCGTGTTGGTCACTCTCCTTGGCTCAAGTCTCACCCTATTCCAATCCATCCTCCACTCAGCTGTCAAGTGGATCTTCCTAAGATGCAAGTATCATGATCACCACCACCATCAATCACCATCATCAACACATATATATATTCAATCAACTCCAGTGACTCCCTATTCCTTCCAGGATCAAATATGAAATCATCTGTTTGGATTTTAAAGCCTTCCATAACCTAGCCTCTCCCTACCTTTCTAGTTTGTTTACATTTAATGCCCCCCCAGCTCCCACATACTCAATAATCCAGTGACACTGTCCTCTTTGCATATCTGACCACAAGATACTCCCAGTATTTTTACCGGCTGTCTCCCATGGCTAGAACTCTTCCTCCTAGCTTCCCTAGCCTCCTTCAAGTCCCACCTAAATCCCCACCTTCTATAAGAAGCCTTTCTCAGGGGCAGCTAGGTGGCACAGTGGATAGAGCACCGGCCCTGGAGTCAAGAGGACCTGAGTTCAAATCTGGCCTCAGATACTTAAACACTTACTAGCTGTGTGACCCTAGGCAAGTCACTTAACCCCAGTTGCCTCACCAAAAAAAAAAAAAGAAGTCTTTCTCAGACCTTTTCAATCTTAATGTCTTTCCTCTCAGACTATTTCCATTTACTTTGTATATATTTTGTTTATACATAGCCATTTGTTTGTTGCCTCTCCCACTGGACTGTTGTTTGCCTCTATGTTTCCAATGTTTAGAACAGTGCCCAGCACATAGTAAATGTTTAATAAGAATATGCTGACTGACTGACTGACTGAAAGTATATACAGGTTTCTTTGAAGGTTAAAGTGGGACTTACTGGAATTTTAGTCCCCTCTAGTCCAGGAACCCTATTGGTTTTCATTTTTATATAGGTGGTTGTTTTGAGTTTGGAGAGCTGCATATGTTCCTGTGGAAAATGGGACACATTGAAAAAAATGATGTTGGGACTATGGGACTTCCTTACTAGGAATTTCAAATTCATTTCTCTCCCAAAGAGAGCCAAAACCATAGGATAGCACAAGAGCTCAAAAAAATTCACACATCTCTATGGAAAAAGAGATACAGGCCAGAATATTGGGAACTACCAGTAACTTCAGATTTGTTTTCCTTTTTAAAAAAAAATCCAAATTACTATGAGACAGGTTCAGTGGCTATAGCCTTGGGACTATAGTCAGGAAGACCTGAGTTCAAATCTTCCCTCAGACACTTACGAGCTTTGTGACCCTGGGTAAATTACTTCAGCTCTGTTTGCCTTAATCCACTGGAGAAGGAAATAGCAAACCACTTCAGTATCTTTGCCAATAAAACCCCATAGTCAGTATAGTTGATGGGGTCACAAAGATCTAGGCATGACTGAACAAACAACAACTATGATAAGTGTGGAGGACTTTAAGATCTTTGAAAAGTAGGACTCCTCAGAGTGGGAAGAGAGCTATTTTCATTGTTTGGGGTCTAATTTGAAACTTTTGTTTTCTCCCTTATTTATAAGATCCTTCAAGTCTTTCTCATTTCCTACATTTTCTGTGGGGTAGAATACAGATAATATGTGTTATTATCTTGAATATTGAAATGTGATCTGGTAGGCCCTTTGATTCACGTACATGGAAACCTACACATTGCATTCAAGTGTCTTCTGAGGCCCCTTAGAGAAAGGAAAGAGACAGAATCTGTTCAAAAGAGTAATACTTTTGCCTACCTCCAAGATTGGACCCGGTCCACATAAGTCTGGAACTTGAGGTGTTGAGCTATGGGTTTCACTGTCATCTGGAAGTTAATTTTCTTGAACAGCAATACCTCACCTTGAGAAATTGCTATAGAACAGCTGTGACATAGTTTTTAGCTACATCATTATTCTCCATGCTCAAGGGTAATTGCAAGCTAGTGGTAATCACACATTGGTTATTTGCCATTATTAGGGAAACTCTTTTGGATCTAACTATTAAGTTCACATTAAACTTTAAGAACAAGATTTCCTTAAACTGTAAGAAAGAGAGATATTCCTAGAAACTGAAATGCTCCAAAGTGGAACACTACGATTTCTTTTAGTGGATTATACACTTTTGTAAATTAGATATTTCTTTCACTGATAGAAACCAAAGCTCTTTTGTGCAATGCCCATGTATCCTCATCAAACGTACAAAGAAAGTCTACCCAACTCACTAGAGGCATTTTTTTATTATCTCAGGGATACCCATGTAACATCTGAGTTATTGGCTGTCTCTCATTTTCACCAGGCATATTCTTTTCCAATCAAATACATCCTTAGAAATGGTTTTTGTGTCCCTTTTCATGTACAAGCCATCTCTAGCTATATGCTGTTTGGTCTAGAGCTTTTAAAGCATTTGGAGGCATAAGGCTTGAGTTGGCATTCTAGCTTTGCCACTGGGCAAATTCTTGATTGATTGAGGGCAGACACTATTTTGTCTTGTCTTTGGATCACCAAGTGCTGATCAAATGCTTGTGGCATGGAGCTCAAGTGTAATTCAGCAAACATTTGTTAAGCTTTGTTAAAGCTAAAATTCTAGCTATTCTGTCTGGTCGCCAATAAATTATAAGCTTTAGCAAGAGTTAGACTTTTAAGCATTTATTAAGGAGAATAAGAATTTGGTAAAGAGAGAGAGAAAGGCCTACATTCATCTATCTATTAAAGGGAGAGCACATTTCTAGCTCTGCTCTCCACCAGAGTCACCAGGAAAGAGAGTGAGTCAGAGTGCCCGGCTCCCCCTTCTTCCTCTCACCAGCAAACGTCACTTCCTGATGCCAAAGAAAAGACGCATGGTCTTGCCCTGAGAGATGTTCACCTCATTTCTACAGTAAGTCTCCAGCAGGTGGCGTCATTCCAATCGTTACAGCTTCTATAATGTGCAAAACACCATGTTAAATGTCAAAGATACAAAAATAAAATTGAAACAGTTCCTGCCTTCAAGCAGCTTATTACATTCTACAGAGGAGACAAAGTGGAGGCTCCACAGCACAGAGAGAGATCATGGAGTGGAGAAATCAGAGGACCTGGGTTCAAATTCCCTTCTGATACTGTGTGTATGACCTTGGGCAACTCATTTCACCTCTCTGGGCCTCAGTTTCCTCATCTGTTAAATGAGGGGGTTGAGCTATAGGGAACTTTTTGTGATCCTCCTTAATTCCCTTCCTTGTGCTGATTCTCTCTCATTTATCCAGTCCATGGCTTATTTGGACATAGTTGTTTGTATGTTGTCTCTCCATGTGACCATGAAATCCTTGAAAACTGCAACCACACAGCAGTTGCTTAATAAATGTTTATTGGCTAACTCACTGAGATGATCTTTGAGGTCTCTTCTGGCTCTAGATTTATGATCCTAAAAATAGGGTACATATATATGTATATACATGCTATTTGTAGGATCATATATATATATATATATATATATATATATATACATACATACATACACACACATATACATACATACAAATATATACATATACATATATATACACACACATATATACCCACATCTATATAGTATATATATATATACATGTATGTATGTATATAATGTAAATATAAAGTAATTTCAGGGGAAGAATACAATGTCACGCCTTTCCATTTCCAGATTAAGACTAGTAATGGTCCCACAACACTGATTTCCTCATTGTCTCTCATATACAGCACTCTATTTCCCATCTCTGTATCTTTTTATTGCCTGATTCCCATGGCCACAATTCTTTCCTTTCTCACCTCTTGGAATCTTTGGTTTCCTTTAAAACTCAATTTAGGGGCGGCTAGGTGGCTCAGTGGATAAAGCACTGGCCCTGGATTCAGGAGGACCTGAGTTCAAATCCGGCCTCAGACACTTAACACTTTGACCCTAGGCAAGTTACCAAAAAAAAAACCCAAACAAACAAAAAACCCCTCAATTTAAATATGACTTCCTCTATGAAGACTTTCCTGATCCCTCCCCTATCCCCCAGCTCCTAGTGACTTCCTCTGCAATGGTACCCTGCATCTGCTTCATATGAGTTTTGTATATATTTTAATATATGCCTGTTGTCTCCTCCATTAAAATGTCAGCTTCTTTGTCTCATACAGTGCTTGACACATAGCACATGCTTAATAGCTACTTGATTTACTGATAATAAAAATTATAATAATTGCTCATTTTTTATGTTGATTTGAGATTTAGAAGCATTTTAGTAGAGGATTGTCATCTTTAAAATAGGAATAATAATATCTATTCTGCTTGCTCCTATGAGCATTGCAGTAAATAATGGGTACAAAGCTCTTTGTAACTATAATGGGAAACATAAATGTAAATGATTGTTAGATGAATGGATTATTCAGTGAATTGACTTTAGTAATAGTGACCTAAAGCTCAGTAATATAATTGACTTGGTCTTAAAGTACTTTAAAAATATATTAGAAATAAATAAATGAATAAGCCTTAAAGAAATATATTAACAGAACCCAACAAACAATGGTCTAAGCATTCATAGGGACATTTAAAACAACTGAGAGAAAAAGAGGTGGTTTTTTTTAAATGTTAGAAACAAAATAGGAGAAGTGGGATTGTTTTACATTTCAAAATTGATGCATTTAGTATTTAAAATATTTAATTTCATATCTGATATTTTAGGATAGAGGTTCTAATCTTGGGATCCCCAAGAAGTCCATAGATTTCAAGAGGTCTTTGAACTTGGATGGGTGTGTATACATATATGTATGTATTGTAAATATATACTATGTACGTGTGTATGTATATAAGACATATGTGATGGGAATATTTGCATATATATACATATACATGTATGTGATGGGTATGCTTTGTAATCCCATGTATTTTGTTTTATGCCTTTAAAAACATGATTCTGAGAAGGGTCCCAAAGGTTTAACCAGATTGTCTAAGGGACTAGTAACACCCACATAAAGCCAAGAAATCAAACAACATCACAAAAGCACCTTCCTTGGTGTGTGGCACATAGGTGCTTATTCTTACGTGTTGAATTGAAATGAATGGTATTGAGTCATTGCCACTAGAATTTTCTTATAGAACTCAACAAGTACTGATTAAGTACCTCCCTTCCTAGGCACTGGAGATAGAAAGGCATAAATGAAAAACAATCCCTGCCCTCAAGAAGGTTCTACTTTAGGGAGAAGGGAGGGAAGAATTCAAACTTTTATGCGGATGAGTAAATACCAACAATGTTCCATAATGATGGACAATTTACACACACTTCCTGGATCACAGTTTGGGAAAAGCTAACCCAGAAGCCTCTTATTTGGGGTCCATGCCCTGAGATTGAGGGTAATGTAAACACAAAGAGGAGGTTTCCATTGCAGTCCCTGAAGAGACAGGGGATTCCCAAGAAAAGAAACAGCCTCTTGATTGTCCCAGGCCTGGGATCATGCCAGGAGACAGATGCAGACAGCATCTCACCTCTGCCCCAGCCATGACTTTGAACTTTTTCCTTTGAGATTCATCCCACTGATCCCCACCAGAAAGGAAGGCATAATCTCATTAAAAATGATTCAATGTGTTTATGCACCATGCTGCAGGGACACGGGTGAGTCCCTAAATAGATGTTCCCACCTGTAAATATGTTTGTTCCCCCGCCCTTTACCCTACAATGGGGCAATGCCCTTTTGTCTTTAAAAGGCATCTTGAAGTAATATGACCAGCAGAGTAATGGGTAAAGGAGGGGGCTGTGAAGCTTTGCATCCCTGGGACCCTTGACCCTGACTACTTCAGTCTGGGGTGCACAGGGACAACCTCACTCCTGCTCCTTCCTTCCTAAATAAGGCTCTTTGAAATGTGAGTTTTATGAGCAGGATCGCAGTTGCTTTAAATTATCGGAGTTGGCAAGTGCCTGAGAGAGTGAAGGAGTGGGAGGCTGTCTCAACTGGGGAAAGACAGTTGCAGAACTTAGTTCCACAACAGCATGAGCTCCTAGCTTCAAACGCCTTGCTGGGGCTCTGACAAGCACTGCCTTTTCTCCTCCAGAGCTTTTCTGAGACATTTCGAAGGGGCTTTGAAAAAATAAACGCCTCTTTCTGGCATCCAGTTGTTGCGTTGACCAAATTCATGGGACAATCAGTACGAGGGAATTTCATGTTCTTGTGGGCAATTTGATGTGCCAGCTCCTTGGAGGGAAGGTAAGCTGGCATTTTCCCTGAGCATGTTGAGGGGTAGGGGGAGGGAATGGAAGGAACTTGCAGTGGGTGCTTTGAGAGTTGCTACTGCTTCTTTGTTCCTGGTGTTTGGCCCTCATCAGGAGTGTTTAAGTGGAGGGAAGGGAAGGCAGCTGCTCCCAGAGAGATGGGATACTTCTAAAAAATTCTTATTATTTTAAGAGAGTGTGGGAGCAAATGATGAATTGACTGCTGAAAAGTTTCAGCGGTTGGTGTTTTTTGGTTCCTGTGGCTTTTGGGGTGTGAAGGGATCTTTGGGAAATAACTTTGGTTTTAGGAAAAAGCATTTCCTTCTTACAAAACAGTTCTTGAAAGCCCAACCTGAGCTGGGCAGGCTATGTGTGGCTCTCCTAATGAGTTTGTTTACTGCCTAGATATTCTAAGTCTCTCTCTCTCTCTCTCTCTCTCCCCCTCCCTCCCAACTTCCTGACACCCCCCCCCCCATCTCTCTCCTCTGCATCCATCAACAGCAACATCTTCCCTGTTGATGATTTTTGGTATCATTCTGAAAATTCGCCTCAGTTTTGTTGCTATGGCACCTGGTCAACTAGTTTCAGAGGCTGTTATTCTAAGAACACTAAGTAAGTAAAACATTTGACTCTTCCTTAGGCTTTGGAAACCAAATAGGAGGATATTATAACTGTGAATTTTCCCCACCAAAAATAGTAAAAAGTTCTACTTACATTTGTTAACTGGAATCACAATCCATTTTCAGGGTGACTGTGGGGGGGGGGGTATGGGTGTGTGTGTAGGGTGATCTGGCAGCCTCTCTTGCACAAGTTAGGAACAAAAGATATTCAGAGCATTTCCTTGTTTTGGTTTGGTTTTTTCTCATTAGGCCCATTATAGAAAAAGGTCCCTGCTGATGGAGGGTTTAGACCAGCAACTACATTAGGAGCTCTGTGACCACCACAGCTTCCTTAGCAAACTCCCTAGTTATCACTCTTCTGCCTGAGCCCAGCTGGATACCCAGGTGCACAGAAGGAGATAATCCCCTTGTCTGTGAATTCTATGGGCAGATGTAGCTCATACCAAATTCTTCATGCACAGGCACTTGGACTCTCTCAGCTTTGAGGAGTCTGTGGATAATTTTCAGCTGGTGAGATCTATGACATTCTTAGCTGGTCTATCTACCAACCTCTGGCAGTAGGCCCACTCCGGCAGAGAAATGGGCTTTTGGAGAAACCACCAGCAAACTAACATCCCTTGACATGCAGAAGAGGGTTGGGAGAGTTGGCTCAAGAGATGAGAACTCTTAGGCCAGAAATTCTACCTGCTTCATTGTAACAGGCAATTAAAATTATTCTTACTGTCTTATAGCCTATGGGAACAATTTAAATCGTAGGACCTTTTTTGAGCCTTGGGTCTAGAGTCTCTATTTGAACCTTGGATCTAGAGTCTTTTGTCCCTTTGGGAAGAAAGAGATTGGAGACAGGGACAAGACTTATTGGGAAGGCAGATGGGACAGAGGCAGAACGGTAGCTCATTCTAAAGAGGTAATATGGAACACCTTAAATTTTCTCTTCCTTTCCTTCTCCCTTTTCTTCAATCCATTTTTTTTTTTGGCGGCCTCCAAAGATCACCAGGCAGTGAAAGGTTCAGCAGAGAGTGAGTTTATGACCCCCCCTTTTTGCATCGTTTCCCCTCTGAGAGTCATTGGTCCAACTGGAGAAGACCCCACCCTATATTGAGCTGGAGGGGCCTTCCCACCAGCACCACCCCCACCACCCCATGACATCATTCTTGACAGCCTGATTGCTAGAAACATCCAGTAAGCTGCATGGCGCCTGTGGCTACCCAGGGGATGGGTGGGGCTGAGAACTGCGCAGTGTGGCATTACGTGACCACTCCAGCTTTCAGCCGGACTCCATGGCCATAGGGGCCAATGGCATTTCAGGAAGCCACACAACCCTCTGGGGCTCTTAATAGAATCATGCTCTGTTGCTACTCTTGTCCCTGCTGACTCATCAGAAGCACTTGTCACTGGGGGGCGTTTGGAGAGATTTAAAATGAAAACTGGACAAAATAGTGGAAAGCCCAGGTCAGGCACATTCCTCTACTGTCGGGGGAGGGACCCGATGAGCTAATCGGTTTTTTGTTTTGCTTTTTTTTTTTTTTCCTCATCTCTCATTCCCGACCTTATGAGATTTGCGCTCTATCGGCTAGCTAGAAGGTATAATCCCGGAGATGAAGCAGGTTACTGGTTAATAGCCTTGCTAAGCCGCCTTCACTTTGTGGTCACAATTCTGACATTCTGAGGCTGCAGGTCCGTTACAGTTTTCCAGACTCTACGGTCTTGAAAACAGCCCCATGTCCGCAAACTGAGATGTAAACATTACTTCTTTGGCCAGAAACCAAATCCTGGAGAAGGCAGGAAAGAGGAAAAGGGTCAAGTCAGGCACATTCTCTAATCTCTACTGGACAATCTTGTTAAAAAGATCTCCATGTATCCCAACTCCAGTAACCGAGACGCAGCGTAGTATACCTACAAGGAGAGGCAGCCATGTTTTTTGTGGTGGAAAGATCAGTGGCTTAAGAATTAGAGGACCTGGATTGAATACTAGTTCAGCCCTTTGCAATCTGTGAGAACTTGGGCGAGCCTTTTAACTTCCACAGGCTTCAGTTTCTTCCTCTACAAAATTGGACAAGGTGATCTCTAAAATCGGTGTCCAAGATGTGAACCTGGAAGGGACCTTCAAAGTCATCAAATTAGGGGGAAAATCATTATAAAACTCTTTTTCTCCTCTCTGCCCCTCTGCTGTAGGTATCTCCCTGTCTTCCATTTCTGACTAAGACAGCAGTGCAGTGCTGGGCATAAATAGAAAGACATTGCGTTTGAGTTTTTGAGACTTTCTTGTTGTGATCTACTGCTTCTGTATATGCATACAGTTAAGATCCTTATACTATCATTTGCTAATTCTGCCTGTTGGAAAAAAAAAGGATAAAACTAAAAAGTTCAACTATTTAGAGTATATTGTACTGAGGGAGAAGAAGAAAATGGCACTTTAAAAAAAAAATCTGATACTTTTTTTTTCCCCAGATAGATTTTTCCTTTAAATTGACAGTGTAGAAATTGAAATTGATGGAGTAAGAAGTGAAGTTTAGGAGCGCACATTGAAGACTGGGCAAAGGCTTTTTCCATAGAACGCTATCTGCTGATTTAGTAAAACACAGCTTGTACGATTGATTGACTGCCAAATTCTCTAAGAGTAATGATGTACAATATCACAAACTAAAACAAAGCAAAAGGAAACAACGTCATCTGGTCAAAGGCCACAAAGAGTCTGAGTGATTCAGCCAAGGTGACAGGCACTACAGTAAGTGGCAGAACTGCAATGCTGGCTTTAATTAATATTCTATGCTCCTCTGAATATTTGGATGCTTACCACACCACAACAAGAAAGAGAGGAGCAACCAAAACAAACTCCAAAACAAAAGCAAGCAAGTTATTATCTGGGGTTTCATTTGTTTGGAAAAAATAATCCAGTATGCAAATTTCTATAAATTTTTATTTAACAATATGCAAGGCACTGTATTGGTTACTTTAGGGAACCAATTCTCACCCTCAAGAAACTTGCAATCCATTTGGGGGAGATTGAACTAAATACAAATAATCATTTAGGCATATTTGAATATAATGAATACATATCAGAATGTAATAAATGTATTTTAGAAATGTAATAATAAACAAAATCAGAATGTAATAAAAGAAATACAAACTAAGTCTTAGGAGGATTAGGAGAAGGAAGGCATCCTGTCTAACTTGGGGACAAAGGTAAGACTTCCCCAAGAAGTGTCATTTGGATCTAACCAGGTAGCAATTGTGAGTGGAGAGCATTCCAGGTGGAAGGGATGAACTGAGTAGAGGCAAGAAAACCTTCCTGAGGTTTCCCTAAATAATGAATAGTCCATTTTGTTGGAGTGTGCTATCCATGTGGGCAGCTAGATGGCTCAGTGGATAGAGCACTAGGGCCTGTAGTGAGGAAGACCCGAGTTCAAATTCATCCTCAAACACTGACTAGCTGTGTGACCCTAGGCAAGTCACTTAACTTCAGTTTGCCTTAATCCACTAGAGAAGGAAATGGCAAACCACTCCGGTATCTTAGCCAAGAAAACCCCTTGGACAGTATAGTATGGTCCACAGGGTCATGAAGGGACTGAACATCAACAACAAGGCATCTATGTAGGGAAATTTAGTAGATAAAAGTGAAGAGTGAAATATAACTGAAAAGGAATGTGAGAGCCAAATTAGAGGGCTTTAAATGCTAAGCTAAGGGCTTTTAAAATATATATATTTATCTTGGAGGAAATAGTCACTGAATATTTTTTTAAGGAGTGGACATGATCAGATCTTTGTTTTAGTCGTGGCAATTTGTCAAGTGTGTGGAAGGTGGGAAAGGAAAGGAATAAACATTTATAAAGCACTATGTGCCAGATACTTTTTACCAATATGATGACATCTGACCGTGCTATTATTATCTCTATTTTACAGTTGAGGAAACTGAGACAAAGAGATGTTAACTGATTTGCACAGGTGACACAGTTATTGAGTGTCTGAGGTCACATTTGAATTCAGTTCTTCCAGATCTTAGGCCCAGTGTTTTATCTACTGTGTCTCTAGATGGATTAAAGAAGGAAGAGATGTCAGTCAAGGAGTCCAACTGGGTGGCTATAGTACAAGCCAAAAATCATGAGGACCCGAATTGGAGGTAGGAGACAAAAGGATGAGAATGAATATTGTGAATGAGAAAAGAGAAAGGATGTAAGAAATGTGAAGGTTAGATCAACAAAGCCCTATGTCATCTGATCTCTGCCTACCTTTCCAATCTTTTTTGTGGTTCAGTCATTTTTCAATCATGTCTCACTCTTTGTGACCCCATTCAAGGTTTTCTTGCCCAAAATAGGATTGGTTTCTTATTTCCTTCTTCAGCTTTTCTTACAAATTAGGAAACTGAGGAAAACAGGGTTAAATGATTTGCCCAAGATCACATAGCTAGTACATTTATCTGAGGTCACAGTTGAACTCAGGAAGATGAGTCTTCCTGACTCCAGAACTGGAATTCTAGCCCCTGCACCACTTAGCTGCCACATTATCTCTTTCCAGTTCAATTGTTTTTCAGTTATATCCAACTCTTTGTGATGCCATTTGGGTTACTTTATACCCTTGCTTCCTTCAGGGCCCAGTCCAAGCCCACCTCATACAAAAGACCTTTCCTGATCCCTATAGTTGCTAGCATTCTCCTTCTTGGAACTACTTTGCCTTAATTTACATATAACTTATATTGTGCATCTGCTGCATCTCCTTAGGCATAAGCTCCTTAAAGGCTTGTGCCTATTTCATTTTTATATTACCATTCTCAGCCACCAGTACTATACGTTGAATAATAGTAGAATTTAATCAATTTTTATTTACGGAGTTAAAATGGATGGAACTGAATGTCAGTCTAAGGAGATTGAAATATATTTAGTAGGAAATGGCGAGTCAATACCAATGAAAGTTTCTGAGCTGTAGTGACATGGCAGTGTCAGGAAGACTTTTCTGCTAGTACTATCAAAAACAGGTGGGAGGGCAGCAGGTAGCCCCCAAACACTCCCTAGCACTATCAAAAACAGATTAAAATATGGCTGAGAAATCATCAACAAAATAAATCAAAATACAATAAAGCAAGGATAATGTTAATTTGTGGTTTTCTAAGAGAACTTGCAGCCCACAGTGGCCCTGGTTTGAATTAGTGGCTCCGTTTCTATTTCTTTGACACCACTCATGTAAAGGATGGATTAGGAAAAGGAAACATTGGAAGCAGGAAGGGTAGTTAGGAGGCTATTGGCAGAATTGAAATCTAGAAATCCAGACAAAAGGGTTCAGAACTAGGGCTTATTCTTGCTTCAGTACACACGTCTCCTACACCTATAACTGGAAACAACCATAATTGTTGTTCAGAGGAATATCATGCAGAATTCTAACTCAGTGAAGGATTTTTTTTTTACTAAAGCAGAAAAATCAAATCATCAGTTTTCAAAATATTTGTGGCAAAATAGTTGGCTATGCTTTTATTTCCAGTTAACCTGAAATTTAATTAATCAAAATGCTGTATTCTTTAAGTGTCCTGGTTAATCACGGTTAATTTCTTAAGCATCATAATTAATCTAGGCTTTATAGTGGTGAAATATGACTCCATTGTTCCCTTAGCTACTTCTAGGATCAGAGGATCTGTTTGGGGGTAATAACTATTCAATTCATGACTTAAGGCCCCATCTGGTGAATTACTCTCTCGATGTCATGCTAAACATAGCAAAGACACACAAATCCAAAAGTGAAACATTTAAGATGTGACACAACATAAATTACAAAAAAGGAAACAAAATACTAAAATATTCTCTGTGCTCATATTAAAAGGGGTATAATGTCCTATACCACCAGGGAAATAGGTAATTTCTCTAATTCCCCTTTAATCTCCTTAACTTCCAGAAAAGCAGGTCACAGCTACTTCAAAACTCACAGTCACAGTGGGGAACTTTTCAATTGCTGTCCTATGTACTTAATGGAGTGTCTTTCCCAGGATTAGAGGCTCGAGAAAGCCAAACCCTCTCCTCTCGATTGTGCTTCAATTCCTCCTTGAACTATTTCTTCACACCACCCTTGCCTATGACCTCCCTCATATAAAAGTTGCTTGCATAGCCTGATACCAACCATAATCTTTACACATTTACCCCTGGTCCTCAAGGTCTTTGTGCCATAGCAACCACTTCAGGTTCCTAGACTGTACATGTGGAACCTGCCCAGTATATGTGAAACACATCAAAGACAACTCAAAGCTTAAGAACAGCACTATAATAATACCTATGATATGTGGAAAGAGTACAGGGAACCCTGAGTTCTCACCATGACTCTGCCAGTATCCGGGTATTTAACCTCAAGAAGTAACTGCACAGCTCTTCAATGGACCACAGTTTCCTTCTCTTAAAAAAATGAATTGTTGGGCTAGATGGTCTCCAAAAATCCCTCTCAACTCTTATGTTCTATAATCCTATCTCCTTAATCAGATGGGGGGAAAAGGTAAAGGGATGAGATTGTTGATGTGAACAGACTAATTCAATCATATAGCTTGATGTCCTTGGGCTGCCGTCACTAGTACTTAATTTTTTCCTAAGTTTTCAACCAGGCATCTTGAAAGCTTCATTAACTTGTTCTGGGCGTAAAGGCATCACATAGGTCACAGATGGAATAAATTACCAGAAGTACTTCCAAACCACGACCAACTGGAACAATTTTATAGCTAAAACTTGTAGCAATCACATAATTTGGGGGGGGGGAGGGGGAAGCAAGGGATGTGTGTTTGGTAATAGTTTTGCCTTTCAAAGTCTCGCACATGTTCCTTCCTGGACCTTAGCTTCCTTATCTGTGAAGGGAGGGGGCTGAACTGTTGTTGTTTATCCTTCATTCTTTTTTTTTTTTTTTTGCAGGGCAATGAGGGTTAAGTGACTTGCCCAGGGTCACACAGCTAGTTGAGTGTCAAGTGTCTGAGGCTGGATTTGAACTCAGGTCCTCCTGAATCCAAGGCCAGTGCTTTATCCACTGCACCACCTAGCTGCCCCCCTTGTCCTTCATTCTTGAAGAGGATCATGACATCAGAAGGTGATGTCATGATTTGCACTGAATTGGATTGAAGGGAGGGAGGGCTGTGCAAAGTCACCAACCTCACTCTCTCCTCCAGAGCCCTCTGGGTCCAATGGCAAAATATAGATCAGAATGACTGGCGATGGCCCTGGATGTTTAAGGCCAATTGGGGTTAAGTGACTTGCCCAGGGTCACACAGTTTTGAGGATAGATTTGAACTCAGATCCTCCCAACTTCAGAGCCAGTAACTCTATCCACTGCACCACCTAGTTGCCCCTGGGCAGGGGGGGTTGAGTGAACTAGGTTCCATCTGAGATCCCTTCCAGCTCTAGACCTGTCATCCTTATCTGGATCATCTTTGTGACTGGGGCCATGGAAGAGTGGTAGGAGGTAGAATTGTCTGTCTGTCTGCATTGTGAAGCTGAGACCTCATGTCACACTTTATATCAGCTACATAGAAGCAGCTGGTTGGATAGAGAGAGCAGACCTAGAGTCAGGAAGACATGAGTTCAAATCCAACTTCACATACTTAATAATTGTATGAGCTTAGGCAAGTCCACTTAAGCTCTGCTTGCCCCAGTTTCCTCAACTATAAAATGGGGGGTATTATGAGGTTAAATGAGATAATATTGGTAAAGTCCTGGCACGTAGTATGTGCTAAACAAATGCTAGCTATTAATGGATTCCTCTTGATGTTATTGTAATAATCATCACTCATACTACATACTACTCACATTCTGCCTCATACCTCAGTTATGAATGGACGTGTCTTATCTCCCTTGCTAGTCTGTAGCTTCTTGAGGACAAGGACTGTGTCTTGCATTGAACTGTATGGCTTAGGGAGGGTACTTTATACAGGAGGATAGGCTCCTGATAAATGTTTGGGAAAAGAACAAATGACTGAACAAGTTGTGGTAGGGGATCGTGATGCAATACTACTGTGCAATAAGAAACGATGAGCCCTATGATCTTAGAAAAACATGGATAGACTTGTATGAAATAGTGAAGAGTGAAACGATCAAAACCAAGAGAATATTATATATAGTGACAGCAATATTATTTTAAGAAGAAGTATGGGGGCAGCTAGATGGTGCAGTGGATAAAGCACTGGCCTTGGAATCAGGAGGACCTGAGTTCAAATCCAGTCTTCACTTGACACTTGACACTTGACATTTACTAACTGTGTGACCCTGGGTAAGTCACTTAACCCTCATTGCCCCACAAAAAAAAAAGAAAGAAAAGAAAAGAACTATGAGTAAGTCATTTTTGATTATAAGTGCCCAAATTAATTACAGAGGACATATGATGGACAATGTTATCTACATCCAGAGAAAGTACTGATAAATAAAAATATATAGAATAACTATACATATATACATATTGGTGTCTAATGATAGCCATCTCTGAAGGGGAAAAGGAAAAAAAGAAATTTACATGATAATTTTATTATATATTTTAAAGAAATAGCAAGTTGCACATAATAGATTTACAGTTTCATGTGCAATCATTTTTTAAAATTATACTGTTATGTAAATGCTTGTTTTATTACATAAATTAAAAAGAAAATAAATAATTTAAGAAGGGAAAGGAATGAATGACTTCATCTCAATGTACGTGCTACTCATAGAAATAGAAAATAGATTGTTTGCCTTATTTTCCTTTCCAATTTGTTTCACTAACATACTTTTCGAAGTCAGTACAAAGGTAAACTTTGCCAGATCCTACAAGAAATATTGAAGACTCTAAATTGGTGAAGTTTGAATGAATTATTTTGCCATTTCTAAATTAACTCCCCTGCTACCCCCCAACCCCCTTCCCACTTGCCCCACCTCCCACACATACTTTCATGGTTGTATTTACCAAACTCTTAGGACCTAAGAGTAGTTAAGGAGATTGTTTGGCATCTGTGTTCCTTGTGATCTCATCAAAACCTGTAATAAAGAGAAATTGATGCTCTGTACATGTAAACTTCCTCTGGAAATAATCCATAGCCTTATTCTAGTGTACAAAATGTGTTTTGCTTTCCTCCCAAGCAGAGTTGTCTCCAAAGATAAACTGGAATGGTATTCTTAGAGATCCCAATAGGAGAAAGGAACCTTAGAAGTAAGTCAGCTAGCCTCTGTCATGGTCAGCTCAAGCACCACCTTCTCTATGTGATCTTTTTGGATGCTGCCAGGTGCTAGTGTCTTCCCTTCAAAACAATCTATTTTATGTATGCATGATATGCCCACATATACCCATGTGTATGTATATAGGAACACACATGTATGTGTACATGTATACATGCATAAATGTGTGTTAATACACACACATATTCATTCATTCATTCATTCATTCATTCATTCATTCATTCATTCATTCCCCCAACTAGACTGTAAGCCTTTTGGGAGCAGTTGCTTACAGTTGTTTGTGTTATCTCTGGAGGCTAGCACAGTGCCTGGTATATATCAGGTGGCTTAAAAAAACACATCAATTGATTCCACCAAATACAAAAGTCTATTTGGGAGTATAGGGTGTCCCCAAAGTCTTAACATAGTTTTAAGCTATTAAAGTCAAACCGAGGCTTTTCTTCCATTCTGGTATCCCTTCGATCATTAAGATTAAAGATTCCATGATGCTATAGCCTGCAGTTTTAAGTCTAGTAGCTTAAAAACTACACTTAAGACATCGGGGACATCCTGTATTCCTGAAAAGTAGATATCCTCTGCCTGACCTTAGAAAGGCAGCATGCCATAGTGGATAGAGTGTTGGACATAGACTCAGCATGACCTGGGTTCAAGTCCTACCTCATACGTTTGCTAGTTGTGTGTCCTTGGACAAATCACTTAACTCCTCTGAGCCTTCATTTCTTCATCTATTTAACTGGGAACAATAAAAAGTTACCTCACAATATTGTTGTGAGAATAACATAAAATAAACAATATACCGTCTGTAAAGCACGTCGCAAAACATGAAATACTTTACAAATTTTAGGTAATGATAGAATGTGAGATATTTGAGGGCAGGGACTGACTCAGTGTTGTATTTGGAGCCTCAGGGCCTAGTGCAGTGCCTGGCATATAGTGCTTAAATGTTGACTCAGTATGAAGACTGGGACACAGCCAGGGTAGGGATTTGTTTTGCTTGATTATGCTTATTTGCTATGAAGACTTTGTTTTTCTTTTGTTTTTGTCTATGGAAGAAGGACATGAGAGGCTAAGAACATAGAGGGATAGGGTAGCAAGAGAGACACAGAGACGGAGACAGAAAGGAGAGAAAAGAAAATTGAATCATCGAGGCATCTTTGTAAAATTCAGAGAGAAGGACAAAAGGAACACCGGAAAGAAGCACAGACAACCCGGACAACTGTGAAAGCTATAGGTTGAATGTATTAGATGATTAAAAAAGAAAAGCAAGCTTTACATAATAAAGATCTCCAGTTTCATGTGTAATCCTTTTCTGTTTTACAGTTTATATGGAAGTGCCTATTTTATTTGGTTTTTTAATTCAGAATAAAAAGAAAATTTAAATTTAAAAAATCCTGCCCCAGACAGTTACTTGTTATATGTTCTTTAGCATATGACTCAAACTCTTTAAACTGTAGTTTCCTCATCTCCCAAATCGGGGTAATAATAATATCTATGTCAGGGTTGTTTTGAAAATCCCCTGATCTAATGTATGTAAAGCCCTTTACAAACTTTAAAGTGGTTTAGAAATTTGAGGCAGCTAGGTGGCACAGTGGATAGAGCATTGGCCTTGGATTCAGGAGGACCTGAGTTCAAATCCAGCCTCAGACACTTGACACTTACTAGCTGGGTGACCCTAGGCAAGTCACTTAACCCTAATTGCGTCACCAAAAAAAAAAAGAAAAGAAAATAGAAATATTAGGTAATAGTACAATATGAGATCTTGAGGGCAAGGACTGTTTCTCTTTGGGATTTTATCCTCAGGGCCCAGTTTAGAGCTTGGGACATAGCAGGCATTTAGAAAATGCTTGCTGATTGACTGAATGATAAGATGTCTTGTTCCTTTCTTGGACAGTTAAGGTTATTAGATTGTTTAGGTCAGGTTATTATATTGAATTGAAGCCAACCTCCCTTTAACCAGATGTGTTCTCCACCCTTTTCATTGCTAGCCCTTAAAATAATTGCTGCTATCATGTCCACGCCAACTTTTTTCTCCTCTAAGCTAAGGAAACCCAGTTCCTTTAAGTATTCCCTTATCTGACATGTTTTGGTATCCTCTCATAAGCTAGATTACCCTTCTCTAACCTTGTAATAATTGGTCATTACCCCTCCTTAAAATGTGGTGCCAAGAACAAAATATAATATTATGAAATTAGGGTAGTATAATAGAGCAGCTTGGTGGCACACTGGGAAACATCTTCCTGAGTTCAAATCTGAACTCATACACTTAAGCTGTGTGACCCTGGGCAAGTCACTTAACCCTGTTTGCCACAGTTTCCTTGTCTGTAAAATAATGTGAAGAAGGAAATGGCAAACCACTCCACTATCTTTACCAAGAAAACCCCAAATGGGTTCACAAAGAGTTAGACATGACTGATTAACCACAAAGTATAACATAATGTATAAAGCATAACATAGAGTCAGCACTCAAGTAATACTTGGGGAACTGAGCCAATGTGGTCTGACTTGCTCTATGAATTATATATTTTTATCAGGGAAGTTCTAAGTTATGGTCACTTTTTTAGCATCCTCATTAAAATGTTAGTCCATGTGAAAGCGATGATCATTATTGTCATCATTGTCCTCATAGTTAATATGGGATACTTTAAAAGTTTGCAAAGTGCTTTAAAGAGATTGTCTGAGGGGCAGCTAGGTGGCGCAGTGGATAAAGCACCAGCCCTGGATTCTAGAGGACCTGAATTCAAATCAAGCCTCAGACACTTGACACTTACTAGCTGTGTGACCTTGGGCAAGTCACTTAACCCAGACTGCCCCCCCAAAAAAAAGAAATAGATTGTCTCCTCTGATCCTTACAACCCTGTGGGATAGTAGTAGGCCTCCACCAGTCGCGGACAACCACGGATCAGTGCCTTGAAGAGCCACAGGCTACAGTGTGGCTGTGCAATCTGATACGGGAGCCGCAGCTCCTGAGTGACTTATAACCGGGAACTGCCACATCCCGTGTTGTATCTACCCCATGAGGAGTAGCTGGAGTGTCCTCTCCAGGGCGCTGGCCTGGGCGGATCAATATGGAAAGCAAGCTATTGCCCATGAAGCAGATTTTCCCTCTCTGCGACACTGGTGGATCCAAAGGAGAGGCAGAGCCAATACAGTTTGGCACCAGTGCCTCTGCAGGAGTTGCCAGAGGGATGTGATGTCCAACATCCAACTGCCTAAGGGACTCCGACTCCTGATTTTTCCTCAGGGTTAACTCCCGAAGCCTTTCTCATATGTGGGTATAGCCACAAGGCAGCGGAAGTTTAAAATCAGGGTTCCTTCCCCTAGGCGGGTTCCTGCCAAGGCTAACGAGCCCCACCTGCCCAAGATAAGTGCTATTATTATCCCAATCTTACAGATGAAGAAACTGAGAGATCAGACAGCCAGCAAGAGTCTTAGGTAGAATTCAAACCTTGGTCTTCCTGATTCCTCATCGTCCAGCTTTGAACAGTTGCCAAGCCCAGTCTTGTGTTTGTGCCTTCTCTGAGTCACACCTTACTCTTTTGCTCAAGTAATCTTGGCCCTATAGTAAACTCATTCTTGATTCTGTGGAACATGCTCAAGTGCAGTGACTTGTTTTTGCATTTCTGTTGGGATGGTCAAATATCATACCATTCATGCAATCATGCCACACCATTCAATGGCTTAGTTCAACTTATTATTGGAATTACAATTGCCTTCTTTTAAACCCAACAGTCATCGACTAATACATTTTTGGATGCTGTCTTTTTCATAATGGTAGTGTTATTATTATCATAAGCATCATTATTATTTATTCACATCTTCTTTGACAATGCACTATATTTTAATTCCCCTGCTATATGTATGCAAGATAGCACATGGAACTGAGATGATCCATGACTGGAAACCTTTAGGAATTCTGCGACTTAGGCAAACAGGCCAGAAGGTGGCAGTAGTGAGGGACAACCATGCCGACTCAGCAGTCAGGCATAAGTTTACCTCAGATTCCTCTATGCACCAGAAAGATGAAATTTATGTTTTTGTTTTGTTTTGGGTTTGGGGTTTTTTTTGGTGAGGCAATTGGGGTTAAGTGACTTGCCCAGGGACACACAGCTAGTAAGTGTTAAGTGTCTGCGGCTGGATTTGAACTCAGGTCCTCCTGACTCCAGGGCCGGTGCTCTATCCACTGCACCACCTAGCTGCCCCAAGAAAGATGAAATTTAACAGGAATAAAGTACTGCCATGCTTTGGTCCAGTGAAAGAACTATGTTCTCGCTGGCATGAAGAGGCCCTCCAGTGACAAAGACCACAGCCCCTCTGTGCCTTTGGAGGTGATCTTCATAATCTGTGTGCTTGGTTTTGGCCACAAAACTGCCCTCACCAGTGGCTCCCTCATAGATGACAAGCATCCTGTGCTTGGTACCAGCTTATCTTTGAAAAAGAGACAGTCTGTCACCAAGCCTTTGCGACTTGTCAGCACCTTTCAGGTCTTTCCCTTTTCAAACTTGGCTCTGAGAACCAAGTGTTCCTTCTGTGTCATAATGAGATTTCAGAGAAAAAAAGGAGTGGAGAAAAGTTCTGTCATTTGGTGGAGAGGGGAAGGAGAATCTATGGGAAAAGCACAGCAGAAATGGTGAAACTTTGCCTTGGAAATTAGTTCATGCCACTTTAGCAAGACCATGTACTTAGTGAGTCCAATTTGTATGATGTGGCTGCTAATAAAGAGAATGGGATTTTAGACTAAAGGAATCATAGTGTCCAGGTCACACAAACCACAGTCTCATTGTTCTCTCTGCTGCTCAAACCAGTACAGTGTTCCATTTTTAGAATGGACATTAATAGACTGGAGCATGTCTGAAGAAGGTCACCAGGAATGGTGATATCATAGCAGCTTATGATCATAAATTTAGAGCTGAAAGAGATCTCAAAGGTCATCTAATTCAGAGGTTCTTAACTTTTCTTGTGTCCTAGACCCCTTTGGCAGTCTGGTGAAATGGATGTGCCTTTTCTCCGACTGATGTTTTTAGATGAATAAAATATAATACATAGGACTACAAAGAAAAGCAATTACACTGAAATACTGTTATCAAGATTTTTGTGTTAAGAATACCTGATTGAATTCAACCTCCACACCATTTTTCAGATGAGAAAACAGAGAGATTACATGATTTGCCCAACACATTTAGTAAGTAAAAGTCAGAATTCGAACCCAGGTCTTCTGACTCAGTCAAGCAAGCAAGCATTTATTAATGCACCATGCAGCAGGCACTAATCTAGACACTGAAGATACAAAGACAAAGATTAAACTAAAACCTGCTTTCAAGAAGATTAGCTCATGGGAGAGAACACTGGAGAGGTTGGAAATGTTTAGACTGGAAAACATAATGAACATAAATTTAAGAGGGGTAGGATAAAGAAGAAGGAAATAGATTTCTGATTTATTGCTCCAAAAGACAGATGTAGGACCAACAGATTTTGGTGCAATGTTAGGAAGAATTTTTTCAATTAGAGTTGTCTGACAATAGAACAGATTGTCTCACATAAACGAACCGATTATAATTAAAGAGATTTATGTAGAGGCTATAGAATGACCTGTCAGGAGTGCTATAGAAAGGATTCCTGAAATGAATGGGTAGTTGAATGAAATTCACTCATTCAGCAACTACCAAGACACTACTGTTAATACAATGGTACAATGGGAAAAGACCTGCATTGGAACCCAAATGAACATGCAGGTTTCAAGGGCAGGTTGGTTACTTGCTAACTCTGTGACTTTGCATAAATCACTTAACCTCTCTGAGTCTCAATTTCCTGATCTGTAAAATAGCCCTAGTAATCCCTGCTGTTATCTACTTCACAAGGTTGCTGGGAAAATCAAGTGAAATATGGCCATGTTTTGCTTCATAACCATCTTAACATAGGTTGGATATCCGGTATTTACTTTCATTGATGCTTACCATGCCTGTATCTGAAAAGCCAGAATCCCATTTGTCCATCCTCCATAGTAATTTGTAGGCAGAGGGAGGCAAATACTTAATGGCCAACTTAGTCAAGGTCCTCACTTCTTGTATAGATATCTAGGCATCCAGATGGGTAAGGATATACGGAGGAAGTCAGGGCACTAAGCCAGAGACTAAACAAAAGCGCCTATCACAATACTGACCAGATAGGATCCGTAAAGACAAGATGATGCCAAAAAATCTGGACTGGAAAGCCAGCTTTCAGATAAGTATGAATCAGTAATAAGGTGGGTCTTATTAATAATTATTAATAAGGTGGGTCATTGACAAATCAATGGCAATCAAAAGGGGCTGCTAGGTGGCACAGTGGATAGAGCACCGGCCCTGGAGTCAGGAGTACCTGAGTTCAAATCCGGCCTCAGACACTTAACACTTACTAGCTGTGTGACCCTGGGCAAGTCACAATCCCAACCGCCTCACTAAAAAAAATAAAAAACAATGGCAATCAAAAGGTCTTCGCTTGACTTCCTTTCCATGGGCCATGCATTACATGTGACCTCCTCCTACCCAGTTTCCCACTTCCCTCAGCCTTCTGTGACAAAGAGGCCAGTCTAATTACAAAAACAACTCAAATTTCTAATTCTCACTGAGATTTACAAAGTAATTTCATCCTAACCACCTTGTAAGGTAAGTGATACAAATATTATTGCCCTGTTGTACATTACTCCCAATGTATATTCCCCATATGAGGAGAAAGAGGTCAGTAGAGTTAAAGGACCTTGTCAGAGTCACAGGAATGTTAAATATCAGAGGCAGAACTAGAATTCAAACTTAGGTCACCTTATCCAGGGTCTTTATGTTAATGCATGGGGGCAGCTAGGTGGCACAGTGAATAGAGCACCGGCCCTGGATTCAGGAGGACCTGAGTTCAAATCCAGACTCAGACCCTCAACACTTACTAGCTGTGTGACCCTGGGCAAGTCACTTAACCCCAATTTGCCTCACCAAAAAAAAGTGTTAATGCATGACAGCCAAATAGGATATGGGGGAGCACCCAATAATCTGAATATGCAAACATTTGTGTCTGAGGGGTACATAGTTGGTGGTTTGATTAGAATTCCCTCCACTTGCTCCTTTCCAGCTCATCATTTCTTTTTACTCTCTTGACATGTGGCACTCACTGCCCCAAGCCTGCCAACCCTGAATCTGTCACACATGCAAATCAGTTTGGCTGCCATTTCATCCCTAAACAGAATTCCCAAATCCCACACTTACCCCAAGAACTGATTTATGTTCCTTTCAAGCAATTCTTTATTTAATTGTGGGCGCACATGAGCTCATAATCTGGTCCACAGAGCTGCTTTCATTTCTAGGGTATTAGCTAGAGGAATAGGAAACCGAATAACAAATATAAAGTGAGTGCCAGGGTAGCTGCAAATTCTATTAAGAAAAGAAGTAGCTGTGATATAGGAGAAAGCGTATGTGGCATGAATCAGAAAACTTGTGTTCCACTATCAGACCTCTTATTTAACTAGATTAAAGTGAAAATTAAATGAAAAAATAGATAGGCAAGCAGTTTGCAAACTGTCAAAACTGCAAAAGTATGGTAGTTATTATTATTAATAAGCATTATCAGTTTTGGTCTCAGATTTATGGATTTTAGCATTTTCAATAGTTAAATGCAGCAAAACATACAATTCTTTCTCTAAAAATGCAGCATGTCTTGGAAGTGGTTTTAAATAATGACCACATAAAACAACAGATTTTTTTGTTTCTTTATTGTTGTTGTTATTATAAATAAACTGGACAGTACAGTTTTCCAGGGCAAACTGAATTCTTTGAAAATAATGTTGGATAATAACCTAACATAGAGTGTTTGGTTTGGATGGATAAATCACCAAATTCCCCTTCAAATGATGGATCTGCCGAGCCTTTTTTGGTGGTTCATGTAGGCTGACTTCCTTTTAAAAAAATCAATCCAAAAAAAAAAATCTGAGATAAGGCATGTGGTTTCTTCATGAATAACAAATATCCCCAAATAATGGGTTTCTTAAACCAAATAAACCCAGCAAGCATGTGATGAAGTAGCCATGCCTTCCTTTTTAGGATGGAAATGAAATGTTTGTCCTAATTTGTCGCAAAACATCTTATATTAGAAAAAAAACCTGATAGAGTAGAAAGAGGCTGGGATTTGAACTCAGGAGACTGGAATTGGAATACCACATCTGCCACTTCCTTTTTCTATACCTCCATTTCCTCATCTGGAGGAGAGAGAGGCTTTTGCACAGCTCTGCCTCACTTAATCCAATTCACTCTCAAGTCAATACACCACCCTCATGATGGCATTGATACTCTTTGAGAACAAAGAACAAACAACAATTTCCTCATCTCTAAATTAAAGAGTTTAGGGGATGGATGATATCTAAGACCCCTTCCTCATCTAACAGCCTATAATCTGAGCACCCCTAAGAAAGGGTAAGAATTTTAAAAGTAGAGTCTTTTTTTCAAACTTTCAGTTGAGTATTTGTTTGCCCACTTTGTAAATGTAAAATTTCTGTTGTCTGTTATGTGAGAGGGCTTGGGCAGGGAGGAGAGGGGAGTGGGAGAAATTCTGGTGATGTAAAAACCAAAGACATCAATAAAATCTATTTGAAAACTTCTATGATCTTGTATTTCTTCCAGTCTAAAATCTCCAGTCTCCCCTATCAAACCTGGTTGAATAGAGCTGATGGTTTACATAGGTCCTATGAGGATTCTCCTTCAATCAGAGAATATTTGCTTTACTTTGGGAAGTATGATATATATACATAATATTGTATATTGCATATATCCATATATTAGATATAATCCATATATGCCCATATATATGGATAGTGTGAGATAGAGAGATAGAGATGGATAGAGAGATAGAGAGATAGAGAGATAGAGAGAGAGAGAGAGAGAGAGAGAGAGAGAGAGAGAGAGAGAGATAGAGAGATAGAGAGATAGAGAGATAGAGAGATAGAGAGATAGAGAGATAGAGAGATAGATAGATAGATAGATAGATAGATAGATAGATAGATAGATAGATAGATAGATAGATGATGAATGGATGGAGACTGGACCTGTGATTTCATTGATATAGGGAACTCTCAGATGAGGAAATTCTCTCTAGTCAGACAATAACATTTATTAGATTTCTATTATGTACCAGGCACTGCGCTAAGTATTGGAGCTACAAAGGAAAACAAAAGACCACCCCTGCCCTCAAGAAGCACATAGTCTAATGGAAGAAATGCGCTGTATTTTTATATTTTAATTTATGAAGCCAAAACCAATGGAACTCTTCATTTGAAAGATTTTTTAAAATATCAGAAAATAAATTTTCACATTTTTTCTGGGTAGACATATGAGAGTTTATATAAGTGACATGTTAATATAATTTGTAGAATACAAATCATATAACAATGGAAAAATTTCCAAATATTCATTTTTGAAATGCTCTCTCCATAACATGTTTCTCTGGAAAAGCAGTTACTTTTTCACTGACTGTTAAAATGTCACCTTTACCTTGAAAAGACAAATTAATTGCATTAATTTTTTCTAAAATATCTGCTAGGTAGCACAGTTACTTGTCATCACAGAAAAGTTCAGCAAATGTAGAATGCTTGTCTTTTTAAAAAATAAAAATGCATAACTCATCTTTCAGTTTAACAGCTCTCTTAAGCACTTTGCCATGAGATAACCAGGAAAACCTTTGTAAATTATTAATTCATAATCATTTCCAATCTGACTTATCAGATTTGACTAGATCATCATTTTTTCTACGTGTGCCTGGCAAAGAGTTCATACTGGAAATAGAAATGTCTACTTGGCCATTTTCTTATTGTTGTCTTCTGATCACATGATGAGTCTTATCTTCAGTCCCTGGTCACTCTGTGGGAATTTTTTCAAACCACTTGTTCATTCTGCAAGGATTAATTTAGTTAAGGTAATGTCACCTGTAAATGTACTCGACTAAGCAAATAAATGCAGTACATCATGAGCTCTGAAAAAAAAAAAACACATGAATGAAGGTGCTTTTGTCAATTTTTTTGCATTGTGGAACTTCATCTCTTCCCAAGGTATACCTTCTGTACCATAAACAACATATCTGGTATTTAGGTCAAGTGAAGGCACTTGTGTCAATTTGTAAGTTAAATAGTAGTGCAGCTTTATTTTACTTTAGAATAAAAACTAATAGAACTACAAGTTGTATGGAATACTATTGTGCTATAAGAAATAG
This sequence comes from Dromiciops gliroides, assembly GCF_019393635.1. Classification (NCBI taxonomy): domain Eukaryota; kingdom Metazoa; phylum Chordata; class Mammalia; order Microbiotheria; family Microbiotheriidae; genus Dromiciops; species Dromiciops gliroides. The sequence continues at coordinate 79,748,349 of NC_057866.1, read as the reverse complement.
TGAGCCCCGGGGGCAGCTAGATGGCACAGTGGTAAAGCACCGGCCCTGGGTTCAGGAGTGCCTGAGTTCAGATCCGGTCTCAGACACTTGACACTTACTAGCTGTGTGACCCTGGGCAAGTCACTTAACCCTCATTCCCCTGTAAAAAGCAAAAAACAAAAGAAAAAAGAAAAAATAAATAGTGAGCTGGCTGGTTTAAAAAAAAACCATGGAAAGACTTGCACCTATGAAGGAAGATGCTATCCACCTCTAGAGAGAAAACTGATAAATAGAAGCATGTGTAGTATGGTTTTACATATTGTATATACATATGTATATGTATTTTTGTGTGTATACATATTCGTGCTTAATTGTAGCCTTCTCTAGGCAGGGGTGAGGAGAGGAGAAAAAAATGTTTTAAACTAAAAGAAAACAGCTTTGCTATTTCTTTCTGTAACTCACTTAACTTCTCTAAGAATTTGGATACTGTACCACTTGGTGCATACATGTTTAGTATCAATATTACTTCATGGTCTATGGTGCATTTTAGCAAGATGCAGTTTCCTTCCTCATCTCTTTTAATTAGGTCAATTTTTGCTTTTGATTTTGCTTTGTCTGAGATAAGGATTGCTACCCCTGCTTTTTTTTTTTTACTTCAGCTGAAGCATAATATATTCTGCTCCAGCCTTTTTACCTTTACTCTGTCTGTATCTCTCTGCTTCAAATGTTTTCTTGTAAACAACATATTGTAGGATTCTGGTTTTTAACCCACTCTGCTATCTGCTTCTGTTTTATAGGAGAGTTTATCCCATTCATATTCACACACATATTCACACAGTTATGATTACTAACTGTATTTCCCTGAATTCTATTTTTTCCCTTGTTTGTATTTTCTCTTTCTTTTCCCTCGTCCCTTCTCACTAGTGTTTTGTTTCCAGCCTCCTCAGTCTATCCTCCCTTCTATCAGCCCCACCTCCTGAGCAAAAGAAAACTTAGAAGAAAGCACAGAAAAGCTGGGTAGCTTTAAAAACAATGTGTAGTGTTTATTATATAGTTTTTTAAATCAGTCTGAAATGGAAAAATCATGATTTTATATTGAATCCTCTATGTTCTCCTGTGTAGATGGAAATATTGTTTTTTCTCTCATTTTGTATTTAAGTTGAAAATGAAAAAAGACATTGTAGTTGTAATATTTACTTCCCATATACCCAAAGTATCATTTTTGCACCCCTCACCCTGAAGACTATTGGTTTACATGGTAAGTGCAATAAAGAAGGAAAGGAGAGCACTAAAGACTGAAGTAAAAAAAAACTTCATGGAAAAGATTGTTGAAAAGATACATAGGACTAGATAAGCAGGGAGGATGAGACAGAGCTGTTCCTCTATGCCTGGAAATCTCTCCCTTCTTCCCTCTTCCTCTTGTCTTTCCTGGCTTACTTCAATTCTCATAAAATCTTGCTTTCTGGGGCAGCTAGGTGGCATAGTGGATAAAGCACTGGCCCTGGATTCAGGAGTACCTGAGTTCAAATCTGGCCTCAGACACTTGACGCTTAACTAGCTATGTGACCCTGGGCAAGTCACTTAACCCTCATTGCCCTGCAAAAAAAAAAATCTTACCTTCTGCACAAAGTCTTTCCCCATCTCACGTAATTCTGATGCTAAATACTCTACTGTATATGTCTTGTTTGTACTGGGCAGCTAGGGGGCACAGTCCTGGAGTCAAGAAGACTCATCTTCATGAGATCAAACATGGCCTCAGACATTACTAGCTACGGGATCCTGGGAAAGCTGTGGGATCCTGTTTGCCCTCAGTTTCCTCATCTGCAAAATGATTTGGAGAAGGAAATGGCAAATGACTCAGTATCTTTGCCAAGAGAACCCCAAATGGGGTCGTGAAGAGTTATATATGAATGAATAACAAGAAAAAATATCTTGTTTGTCCATAGTTGTTTGCATCTTGACTCCCCCATTAGACTATAAACTCCTTGAGGGTAGGGACTATTTTTCTTTTCTTTGCATTACCAGTACTTAGTACAGTGCCTGGCACAGAGAAGTTACTTAAAAAATGTTTCTTGACTTGACTTGAGTTGACTTGATTAGAAGCCTTCCAAGTTGGGAAATGATGTAAGTCGAGGTTGAGAATATGCATAATAATATGGTCAGTGAACAATGAGTGGGCCGGTTATCTGGGGCTAAAGGTTCATATAATAAAAAATAATAATAAATTTGATACTTACATATCACTTTAAGGTTTACAAAGTACTTTAAACAACATGGTTTCATTTTAGACTAACTACAGCTCTATGAAGCTGGCACTTTACATATGGGGGAACTGGGACTTAGAGAGTTTAGGTAACTTGCAGGTCATCCTGACCCCAAGCTTTGCACCCAATCCAGTGAGGGTTGGAAAAAAGCAACCAAATGATAAAGGGCCTTCCAGCTGAATAGTTTAGATGTAATTCCAATGGCCAATGGAAAGCTATTGCAGATTTCAAGCTGGTGAGGGCACAGGGAAGAGAAATCTGCAAAACCTTATTTCCAAAGTATTTTGGAGACCTTGATTATCAACTCTGAAGCTTTCCTTTTGGCATATAAGTTTTACTGCTTTGTGTTGTGGGTGTTAGAAGGCTCTTTTGATGAGGTAATCATGTTTAAAGCTGTGTTTATGTTATGCTCACATGTGGCTTACTATGGCAGAGACAAAGTTGCTGTGGTCTTTGATGTGGAAATATCACTGAGACAATGAATGAATTCTAGGAACTGTTCCAGTGATATACACACACTAAAAAGAAACTTCTTACTAGGTGCACATGTTAATTGTCAAAAACAAAGATGTTCAAAAAGGCTCATTAGCAGCATGGGGAAGATTAATAACAATGACTGAGGACAATCTCCTTTCTATAATGTATATATATATATGTGTGTGTGTGTGTGTGTGTATGTGTATGTATATGTACATATATATGTGTGTGTGTGTGTATATATATATATATATATATATGTATATGTGTATATCTCAGCTCCTTATCTTTAAGGTTCTTTGGGAGCATCAGTTTTCTTGCTAGGTCCCCAAACAAAAAATTAACAAAATAAGTAAATACTACAGTGAATTGACAAATACTTATTAAGTGCCTTGTATGTGCTAAACACTGTGCTGGCCCTGGGGATAGAAGTAGAAAGAAGCAAACAATCTCTACTCAAAATGAGCTTTCATTCTAATCAGAAAGATAATGGTATATATAAAAATATACACAGCATAAATGTAAAGTTGATAATTACATAAAGTGATTAAATTTAAGGTAAAGAGGGATGGCACTAGAGGTTGGGAGGACCAGAAAAGGCTTCATGAAGAAGATGGTGCCTGGGCTGTATTTTAATGAAAGAGTAGGATTCTTTGTGATGACAGTAAGTGGGGGGATATATTCCAGGCATGGGCATGGCCAATGAAAAGGCACAGAACTGAGAAGTAGAATAATATGAATCAGGAAGGCCAGTTGTTTGTATTGCAGAGTTCAAGTGAATGAATAATGTCTAGTGAATCTAGAAAGATAGGTTGGGGCCCCATTGTTTAATGCTTTAAAAGCTAAACATAGGAATTTCTATTTTATCATCAAGGCAACGAGAAGCCACTAAAGTTGGTTGAATAGAGGATTCATGTGATCAGATCTGCACTTAAGGAAAATTACTCTGACAGCAGTGTGCAGAATAGGCTGGAGTAGTAGAAGATTTGAGGCCAGCATACCAATTAAGAGGCTTTTGCAGTAATCTAGGTGAACAATGATAAGGGCCTGCCCTGAAATGATAACTGTGTGGATAAAGAGAAAGGGTCAGATGCAAGAGATTGTTGTGGATGAATAAATAACAAGATTTGGCGACTGGTTGGTTATGTGGAGTAAGTGAGATTGATGAGCCAGTGATAATGCCAAGATTTCAAACCAGAGACATTGGAAGAGGGTTGGTGCCTTCAACAGAAACTGGGAAATTTGTAAGAGTTTAGTGAGAAAAGTTCAGTTTGGGGTATGTTGAGTTTGATGAGTCTTTAGGAAATCAAGTTTGAAATGTCCTAGGAGCAATTGATAATCTGACTCTGAAGTTTGAAAGAAAGACTAGGGCTGGACATAAATATGTGGGAGTCATCTGCCTAAAGATGGCAGTTAAACCCTTGAGAACGAATGAGGTTACAAAGCTAGATAGTATAAAGGGAAAAGAGAAGTGGCCCCAGAACAGAACTTTAGTCAACACTCAGAGAACATAATATGAATGATAAACCATCAAAGGAGAAAGAGAAGGATTAGGAAGATAGGTAGGAAGCAGACCAGGAGAGGGTAATTTCATGAAAACCCAGAGAGAAAAGAGTATCCAGGAGAAGATGGTCAGCAGTGTCAAATGCAGCAAGTCAAGAAAGATAAAGAGCAAGAAAATATTTGGCATTGAAGAGCTATGGAGAGAGTAGTTTTATTTACATAATAAGGTTGGACATGAGAAGGTGTGATGTTTAAAATCTAAATTGTGGTCGCCTTAAATTAGAAGCTTTAGCACCAGTCCTTGGGCATTAAACATTTATTAAAGCATACAGATATTTACAAGGAGTTCAGAAAGTTAAGAAAAAGAAGTCCTACCTAGCCTAGAGTTCCAGCCTGGTCTGGTTCTTCCTCAAGTCCTCTGCCACAAACCTGCTTTAATCATGAACTCTCTCCAGAAAAATGATTGTGGAAGCTTTTTATAGGTCTGGAACAGAGGCAGTCCTTACACACTGCTTCAAGCTGATTGGTTGGCATCATCCAAATCCATTGGTTCTGAAGGTGTTCTCAAGGTGTGATTATAATCCAGTTAACTTGAAGTAGGCTAATCAGCAGTTAATCACTCTCACTTGATTCAATTAGTCTAGATTAATCTCCAGGTGGGTACTTGAGTATCTGCTAAATCTCATTAGTTCATCACATTCCCCCCTTTGTTTCTTCTAGGAACAGGTGTTCCTTGATGAAACAGTAAAAAATAATTAAGTCTTTGGAAGTCTTTTCTCAGTTTTCTTGTCTTCTTGGAGTGGTAAGATGATTCCTACAGTGACCTTCTAGCTGATCTGCTATAAGACCCTGATTGGTTGGCATCATCCAAATCCATTGGTTCTGAAGGTGTTCTCAAGGTGTGATTACAATCCAGTTAACTTGAAGTAGGCTAATCAGCAGTTAATCACTCTCACTTGATTCGATCAGTCTAGATTAATCTCCAGGTGGGTCTTTGAGTATCTGCTAACTCTCATTATTTCATCACAAAGGTCAGTGTTGAAGAGTGAGTGAGAGGAGAGGAAATGGAGACAATGAATGCAGACAAATTTTTAAGGAGTTTGGCTTTCAAGGAGAAGGAGAAGAGAGCTATAGGATGATAGCTTGAGGGGACATAAGGGTCTAATGAAGGTTTTTTAAAGATGGCAAAACTTGGGCATATTTAAAGGCAGTAGAGAAAGAACCAGTTGATAGGGAGAAGTTGAAGATTCAAGAAAGAAGATGATTGAGGATGCAATCAGCCGGAGAAGATGGGAAGGGATGTGATCAAGTACACTTGTAGAAAGAACATCCATGGCAAGGGAAAGGCCATATCTCTGTCAAAGGCTGGGGGAAAATAAAAGGAGAGTAGGAGATGGTTTCAAGAATTTTTGAAGTGAAGGGAATGGGCAAAGAGGAAGCTCACATCAAATGGCTTCAATTTTTCTAGTAAAGTAAGAGGGAAGGCTCTGAGATAGGTGAGGGGAAATGGAGTGTGGGGGAGATTTAGGAGGGAAAAGAAGGTTTAGAATAGCTTTCATGGGGAGTAAGATGGAGAATCAATTAAGGAATAATAAAAGTACACCTGGCTAAAGTGAAAACCCAGTTGAGGTTGGGTAGCATAAATTTGTAACATACCTAGCATGGTTGTAGAAATTCATTCAGCTTCATTCAGCAGCTTATGAGTAGGAGCAGGAAGTGAATAGTCCAAGGATCAGGGATGGCAAGATAAGAGTGGCAAGAGGACTTGAAGGATTCAAGAGTAGAATGGAAATGGAAGTGGAAATGGTAAACCATTGGGTTGAGGTGGGGGAGTGTGGAAAGTGAATTCAGATCAGGGAGGAAATGGTCTTAGACCTGAGAAGTTAGAGAGATAAGAAAAGGAAGGCAAAGAGGGGTGGAGCATAAGGAGAGTTAGAATGATAGGAGGTTATGGTCAGATAGAGGAATGTTAGAGTTTCTAATTAGAGAAATAGGACACTTGTAGGGAAGAGTGAGATCTAGGGTATGACCATCCCTAGGTGTGACCAAAGTGAAGGAAAAAGTCAAGGGATTTAAGAAGGCTGGAAAATTTGGAAGAAAGGTAGCTTAAGGGAGGCTCTGTGTAAATGGTAAAATTCCCTGATATATTAGCATAAGAGTTGGGAAAGAAAGAAAGATGATGGGGCAGAGGCTGAACTCCTTCAAAAAGGAGGGAGAATGACCTAGGGCAGGGGGCAGGGGGAGGAGTATATTACCATACTGCCTGGGTGTATTACCATTCTGACTGGGTAGAAAAAAATTTAATTTTGTGGACTTCAAGAAAGGAAATGTTCCTGAGTGAAGAAGGCAAAGGGAGAGTCTAGAAGAGGAAGGAGTATTCCAACTTTCTATCCATGGAAATCTTCAGGTAACCCTTTTACGTAGCTAAGTGATGCAGTGAAGACAGTGTTGGACCTGGAGTGAGGAAGACCTGAGCTGAAAGCCAGCTTCACACATTTAATTGCTGCGCGACCCTGGGCTAGTCTCAACCTCTTTCAGCTTCAGTTTCCTCATCTGTAAAATAGTATCTGTAAAATGGTAACTACGTCCCAGGATTGTTGGCAGGATAAAGGAAATAATATTTGAAAAATCACATTGCAAACCTTAAAGCACAATTAAAATTCTAGCTATGATGATGATGGTGGTGGTGGTGGTGATGATGACAATATGAGGATGATTTTCCCCTTCACAGCGGCATTTGATATTTTTTAACCTTATTTCACCTATATAAAAAGGTTGAGGATCAGGGCAGCAAATAGTATGAATTTCAATTACCCTATACCAAACCACATGGATTGTTCTGGATCTTTGTGTTTCTCTAGAAATGTCCCTAATTAAGGTGTATCTAAAATGTATTGTTTTGTATTCTCTTTTAAGAATAGAACACTTTAAGAATGAGAGTTACTAAATGATTTGTAATTTAATTGGGATGGGTGGGTGGCTGCCTGCTCCAATTGCACATACATGCATTCTGGGTAGAGGAGGGCAAAGTTCTCTCTGGGCCCCAGAGTCTCAAACTAAGCCCCCATCCAGCTGAGGCAATGGTGATCTCTCTGTAATTCTGTCCTCCTGCTTTTACTTGGAGGCTTCTTAAAAGTTTTTTTTTTGGGGGGGGGGCAGGGGGAGGTCACAGGAATGGAGGGGCAGGAGTGGCAGGGAGAGAGAGGAAAAGAGCACAGTACTGTACAGTAGTTAACATAGCTTTTTTTTTAATGTGATTTTCTTTCAGAATTCTTTATGTAAAGTCAAATTTACATAATGGGAATTTTCATAAAGAAAGACCTGTCTATACTTGCCAGCTATGTGACCTTAAACAAGTCATTTAACCTTTATCGACTTCAGACTCCTCGTCTACAAAGTGAAGGGAGTGGAACCCAATAACTTCTAAGGTCCTATCCAGCTTAAAATCCATTATCTGTGAAAGTGCTGGACATGTAGACTTGGCCCCTAATTCCCTGACACAGGAGCCAAGTTTGACATATAAAGCATCTCATCAGAGGCTAAACTAAAGAAATTAATGAAAATTTATATTTATATTAAACACAAAATCATTAGCCTTAAAAAATAAATCAACCAATCTGGTGGTAAAATAAAATGGTGGCCATGCTGGCTTAGAATCCGAGCAATGAACTTGATAGCTTACACTGCTAAAAGAATTCAACCAAAAATAAAACAAACCCAGAAAATGGTCACTGAAATAGACACACAAAACAAAAGATCCAAAACTTTGGTTTCAAGAACCATGTTTGTCTTTGACCTGTTGAGTGCCATTTCTATGGGTAGTGCTTCTAAGGAGGCACTATCAACTGCTCCAGTTAATACCTTGCATCTTTTTTGTTGTTGTTGTTTGGGGGGTTTTTTGTTTGTTTGTTTTTGCAGGGCAGTGGGGGTTAAGTGACTTGCCCAGGGTCACACGGCTAGTAAGTGTCAAGTGTCTGAGGCCAGGTTTGAACTCAGGGCTTCCTGAATCCAGGGCTGGTGCTTTATCCACTGCGCCACCTAGCTGCCCCCCTCCCCTTGCATCTTTTTAAACACTCTAATTTCACATAGGCCATTATTTTGGATCCCAAAACACTTGCCTCATATATCCAGATTTTACTAATGTGGCATATTTTGACTTTTTTTCTGTTGCCGTATAAGAATTTAATATTGAATTTCAAAACCAAAAGGCTCAAATAAGTTCCAGATGTCTTTTCAAATCCCTGAGTCATACATTAGAAAAAGGCATTGCCACATGAGTCAATGGTCATATTTTAATTCATTGAAACTCAAATGCACTGTTGGGAGAATTTTTCATCTTTCTCCCCTTCAAAGACCATATATTAATATTTTTGAGCAAGTTAAGAATCTAAAGAACATCTTTGAGACCAGTACCCAAACATAGAAGATTGATTATTATATTAATGTATCAGATCATACTTTGACATGAGGGATGCCTCCCTTTTCCTTTTCTGGAGCAGAATGCAATCTTACAACCTTCTTTCTGATGTGAACTTTAAACCGTGATTGCTATCTACCAGGGTTTCAGTGTCATGTGAAATGATAATGAAAAGTATCCACAATTGCATTAGTGTATGTGTGTATCCTCTTCATAAATACAGATCATAATACATCCAGACCTTCTCATCCTATCCGATTCATGTCCACACTCTCCTACAAATGACCTATAGAAGAGAAACCTTTGGAAGAACACCAGATACCTTCCTTTGGTTGCTTTAATATGTCTCATCTATCAGTGCTCAAGCAGTTCATCTTTCGTGCCTCACTTGCTATATGATTGGTTCACATACTTTTCTGGTTTTATATATTCTTAAAGATGTCTTTGGTATTCCTTCTCATGTACACATCATACTTTAGATAAGAGTTGGACCACTTTCTTCTTCCAACTAAGAGCCTGAAATTCAATGATATCATAACTGGAGAGGTAGACTTTGCAAAGAATGCTTTATTGTGAAAAAATGGTTTCACTATTAATTTTCAACAGATTATTCATAAGCCATATATCCGTCAACATTTTAGGCATATAACTACATATCTATGATTGCAAACTAGGGCAAGATGACAATATGGCTTAGGTTCTCATGTTTCAGACTGGATCTATGATTCTACCTGGGTAGGTGCCATTATGTATGATCCATTCTTTTGGACAAACTTTTGGGCTTCAAACTCACCCATCAGATGTGATATTTCCCATAATAGATTCTGATTTGCCATTTTGCCTGACCTCATGCTAGTTGGCAAAGTATGTCTTGGCATACTGACTCCAGCAGGTTGGGATAGGTTACTTAGTAGTATACTCTGGTTCTATGTCTATGTATTAGCCAAAAAATATAGAAGCAAGTTATTTTATTTTAGGCAGTGCTTTGTGTCACACTGTGGCCAAATGATGCCTCATCTTGAAAGAAAAATGAACGATTACAGAGAATTGGTTCATGATGAAGCCAAATATTTTGCAACAACTAAGTTATGTATACAAATCTGAAAACACTTGGGGGTTTTTTTGAGAAAGCAAAGGATCTCTCCCTTTTTCCTCTCTGTGGCAAAAATTCAGTCTTACAATCTTCTTTCTGATGTGGACTTCAAGTCACGATTGCCATCTACCAGGGTTTCAGTGTCAGGTGGGATGACAATGAAAAATGATCAGGTCTACCAAGCTCATTTACATCTAAGGAGATGAAGTTATGAGGTCAAAGCAATATCTTTGGAAGTCTGGAGAAATAATTACAAAGAGAAAAGTGCCCAAACAAGGAAAGACAGATGAAATCTGGCACAGCTTAAAAAAAAAGAGAAACTACCTCTGTGAAAGCTGCTAGATTTGATTAATATCACAGAGGGTCATTGGCCAGTAAAAGGACCTTGAGATCTCAAATAGAAGCTGATTATTGTACCTACATTTTTTGGAGGTCAGATGATAGGAGATCTGTAGGCATGGTTCTTAGGTATTTCTCTCCAAATGTATTTCTCTTCTTTTAAAGTCCTCCTCTGGTGTCATGAAATTGGCACTGGGTTCTCAAATGCTGTACCAGCAGAACATAAGATCTCATTATTTCTACCAAGTTGAAAAAGCTTCAACTGCAGGTTCAGTGGCACTCTCTTTGTTCCTCCTATCTTGAAGCTGTCTTGCTAAGTACAGAAAGACTTATCTCTAGAAAAAAGTATACTTCCTTTCCTCCTTTCCCTCCTTCCTTCCATCCCTAGTTCCTTCCCTCCCTTGCTCCTTCCCTCCCTCACTCCTTCCTTCCCTCCTTCCTTTCTTCCTTTATTTCCCCAGGGTTGCAACTCATTAAAATCATCTATAAAGGTAGTATAGTGGATGCTGCACACAGAATCAAGAAAATTTGGATTTAAATCCTGCCTTATTTATTAGCTGTGGGATTATAAGCACATCAAAACCTCTCTGAGTCCCAGTTTCCTCATATGTAACATGGGGATAATAATAGAACCTTCTCCACCAGGTTGTTGTGAGAATCAAATCAGATAATGTATTCAAAGTATGTTGTAAACTTTAAAAGTTCCATAAAAACAGGAGTTACTGGTAATATAATAGTCAATAACCACTCCAATCAAATTGGAGATCTTTTCCCCTGCTGAAGTGGATTTTTCCCCTTTTTAGAAGAAATTTTATTTACTTATATTTTGAAATATCAGTCTCACTGAATATATTATGAGGATGTTACATCTGCCTAGCTGATGATCATTTTGAGAGTCCTCTAAATTATCAGGTCTCACTTCTAGGTGGAAGGGAGTCAAGAATTAACAACCAAGAGTAGAAGCATCCATTGGGACTGGGAAGGGTAGGTTGTGGACCATGGAGCAAATGTATAACCATTTTTTTTGGTGAGGCAAAGTTAATAAATAGAAATTTTTAGAAAAAAAATAGACATTGTCTCAGGAACTTTTGGGGCAGCTAGGTGGTACAGTGGATAAAGCACTGGCCCTGGATTCAGGAGGACCTGAGTTCAAATCCAGCCTCAGACACTCGATACTTACTAGCTGTGTGACCTTGGGCAAGTCACTTAACCCTCAGTGCGCTGCCTCCCCCAAAAAGTTAATAAATACAAGGTAATTAGGGAGGTATCAACTGAAGATATCAGGAAACCCTTCATGCAGAAAACAATGCCTGAAGTGAATCCACTAGAAAACCCTGATCTTTTTCACATGAAGTTCTTTATGTTTAGACCTTCCCTATTCTGTACTGGTTCAGTTGACTTCTATTACCAAAGTGCAAAACTTTTCCTTTATTCCCATTCCACTATTCCCCCTTAGTTTACACAGCCTGGCTTAAACTTGCTGAGGGCAAGAACTGTTTTATATTTGTCATTGTATCACCATCCCCAAACATGGCACCTGGCACATAATAAGCACTTATAAGCATTGATTGATTGATTGATTGATTGATTGATTCAAGCCTAACAGAATTTTTTGAATGCTGATTTTGTACCCAAGTGAGCTTTGTATAAGCTGCAAAGTCAATGAAAATGCTAAGTGCCCCACTTCTACCAGCCATTAATCAAAATGTGCAGCACAACAGGACTAAATATAGGTCCCTGGAGGACTCCACTATATATGTTCCTTTAGTTTGACATCAGTCCACTAATTATCACTTTTTGGGCCTCTCCTCAGTTGACTAATCTTAAATCCCCTTACCTACGTGATCATACAGTTCACATGAAATTGAGAAAAGCAGGCCAGGTTCCAGTGAAAACCAGAAGTTGTGAAAGAGAGTATTAAGCCAAATAGACATCTGGAACAGAGATATAGAAAATATCAGACTCAGGTTGAAATCATTGAATGGGCAGCCAGGAGAGGAGCCAAGAAAATACAAGTGCCAAGAATAAGTCAGGGTCAAAACTACCTAACAAGTAGTTCAGCCAAAAAGCAGAATATTCAAGACAAATGAGGCCATTTGATTCAATTCAAGAAACATTTATTAATCCTCTGTTGTATGAAAAGTCCTACTAGATGCCAAGGAAGAGAGATTTAAATAAGCCATGTTCTTTGCCCTTATGGAGTTTATAATCTTTCCCCCCAAATACTCCCATCTTCCCAACTTCCCTATTACTGTGAAGGGCAGCACCAACCTCTCCATCACTCCAGCTTGCAAACTACATGTCTTCCTCAACTCCTCACTCATCCCACATATCTAATCTATTGCCAAGTCTTGTTGTTCATACCTTTCGTGTGAATGTCCTCTTCTCTACTCAATTAATCATTGCCCTTCTCTAGGACTTCATCAACTCACCCCTGAATGATTGGAAAAGCCCAATAATTGCCTCAAGTATCTTTCCCCTCCATTTTGTTTTCTTAGTTGTTAAATTGATCTTCCTAAAGGGTAGATCTGACCATGTAATGTCATCAACTGGGGTGGCTCCTAATACTGTCAGGATCAAATATGATGTCTTTTGTTGGACTTTTAAAGCCCTCTGCAGTCTGCTCCTTTCTTACCTTCCCATTCTTACAATTTACTCGCTCCCAGATACCCTATAATCCAATGGCACCAGCCTTGCTGTTTCTCGAGCACAGCACTCCACTGTCCCATTGTTTTGTACTGTCTCTTCCCTAAGAATGCTCTCCCTTTTCGCCTCTACCTGCTGTCTTCACCAAAACTCAGATCAAATCTCATCTCCTACAAGAGGTTTTTATCAGTCTTCTCCCACCCCATCCCCACATTGTGCCCTCTGTCTGAGGTTACGTTCCATCCACTCTCTACATATGTGTGTGATATGTACATATGTAAATAATTGTTTGTATCATGTATTGTCCCATACAATGTGAGCTCCTTAGGGGGAAAAACCGTGCTTTTAACTGCCTTTGTATCACTAGAGCTTATCATAGTGTCCAGCACATAGTAGGTATTTAATAAATGCCTTAAATTGACTAACTTAGCAACTTCATGAACGTAGAAGGTTAGGGAAAACGCAAATGTTTGTAACTATATTATAATATATAATCATGTAATTATAACATATAATATTACATGATAGTTGGACTAAGGAATTACCAAAAATGTTATATGAAGTCCCATAAGAAAGTTGATACACACCTGCTATACACCTGTCATCTAATACAACTTCTCTTTTGCATGGGACCTCCTCTTCATCCTGAAAAAGGAGATTGTCTTCTAGAAACCAGGATCTTGACACAAATAAGCCAGGTAAAGACTTTTCTTGGGACAGCTAGGTGGCCCAGTGGGTAGAGTACTGGGCCTGGAATCAAGAAGACTCATCTTCCTGAATTCAAATCTGGCCTCAAACACATACACTAGCTATGTGACCCTGAACAAATCCCTTAACCCTGACTGCCTCAGTTCTTCATCTGTAAAATGAACTGGAGAAGGGAATAGCAAAAGACTCCAGGATCTTTGATAAGAAAATCCCAATGGAGTCATGAAAAGTGAGACATGACTGAAATGGCTAAACAACAAAAAAGACCTTTCTTTAGAAAACTAAATTCAATTCAACTAGACCAATATTTACCAATATCCTTCACCAAAACTCAGGTCAAATCTCATCTCCTACAAGAGGTTTTTATCAGTCTTCTCCCACCCCATCCCCACATTGTGCCCTCTGTCTGAGGTTACCTTCCATCTACTCTGTACATATATGTGTGTGTGATATGTACGTATGTAAATAATTATTTGTATCATTATTGTCCCATACAATGTGAGCTCCTTAGGGGGAGCAATGTAGGGTAAGCAATGTAGAATCCACCTATCAGCAATGCTATATTGAAGATACTGGATAAAGCTAGATTCATTTTGAAATTCTACTTAATTTCATTTGTAATGGAAAATGATTTGAAGAGGATGCAATATATTCTCACAGGAATAGGCATACATGTGTCTTTCCTTCTGGGGGAACTAGTTGGTACTCAGTGATACAAATGTCTTTAGTACTGCCAGAGTCTAAAACTACTCATAGGAATCATTTCTATGACCAGAGGGATAAATGTGGTTCATATGGCTCCTTGGTCTCCACTTTGCTGTGCCTACCATAATACAAAGATTGTGCCAATTTCATGATGTTTTTTGAACAAATGCCACATTGTAACTTCATTAATATACATCTAGTGAGAGCTATCCCCTATATATAGCATGGGGGTGTCATTGTGTGCCTCAAAGAGAAACAGAATAGAGATCACTAGCCTCTTCTCTCCCCAGCTTTATCCAAGGGAAATTTTATTTCCCCCCGCCTTTATATAAGGGATATTTTATTTCTCTCCCACAATCCATGCTGGGAAGCAGGAGTTTGGGGCCAAAAGTCACAACTCTGCTCTTCTCAGAAAGAGGTACAAGACTGGAATTATATCTATCTGCTACCTTAAATATTATTAGTCTAGGGGGTATGATTTTCAGATTCAAGCTAACACTTCTGATTGTGGTTCATTAAGGGGAAAGGAGGCCCCAAAGTTTCTATCTAAGGTGTGACTTCCTTCCCACCAAATACCAGTTTTTCAATTAACACACTTAAGAAGTAGCAAAGAAATTAATTTGTTCAAGTTAATGGCAAAATACACAGAAAAAATAGACATAGGAGAATATATACAAGACAATACAGAGTAAGGAGCTCTCCCATTGGGAGTGAAATAGCTTGGCACAACCAAGAAAGAGATCTCAAACAAGGGGAGATTACCCCAAGTCTCTTACAGAGTAGAGTAAGCTGAGAAAAAGGACATGATGGAGACTGCTAGCTCCTCACATGTCAGCTTCTTCCCAGAGTCTTATTTTCCCTTCAGCAACCTGAAGTGGCATTGGCATCATCTATCTTCTCTCTTGAAGCTAGAAACCAAAAGTTCTGAAAGTAACTGCAGAACCCAAAGAGACTCAATAGAGTTTCCTCTCTCTTCTCTCCAATTCCACCCCATCCTTCAAGCAGGTGTGAGACACTGATCTCCACCAATTAAGAAGGAGTTCCATTCTAATGGACTTTCAGACTTGGATTATATACACTTAATAAATAGTACACAGTCATAAGTCATCTCTTCCTGGCACTGCTTATCTCCCTTTAAATTAGTTCACCTAAGTCTTTGATTACTATTCATACTCCCATTTATCCATTTCTTATAGAACAGTATATTACATTCCATTCATATGCAATAGATTATTTAGTTCTCCAGTGAATGGGCTAGATATCTACATTGTTATCTAGGGATTTTTTGTTTTGTTTTTTTTGTTTTTGCTACAACAACAAAAAAATGCTGATATAAATATTTTATTGTACATAGAGCCTTTCTTTTTTTTCTTTTCTTGAGCCTTTCTTTTTTTCCAATGACCTCCTTCAATGGGCTTTATGCCTATCAGTAGAAAGGAATTCCATAGTTATTTTCATGGAATAATTCCA
This sequence comes from Dromiciops gliroides, assembly GCF_019393635.1. Taxonomy (NCBI): domain Eukaryota; kingdom Metazoa; phylum Chordata; class Mammalia; order Microbiotheria; family Microbiotheriidae; genus Dromiciops; species Dromiciops gliroides. The sequence continues at coordinate 79,732,748 of NC_057866.1, read as the reverse complement.
AACTATTTTCCAAAATAGTTGTATCAATTCATAGCTCTACCAAAAATAGAACAATCTCCATAAAACGATAGGAATTCAATGTTCTGAACTTTTAAAATGCAAATTTAGCCCCAAGAAGAGATATGAGGATACCAACCTCCATCCCCACATCTCTTTGCAGAATTTGAAGTAAACAAGTGTGGGGCACTACATATAACATATTTTTTTTATGTGTCAATTGGTTTCCTAAATGATTTTGTTTCCCTTTTTCTTCTTTTTAAAAAAAAAAAATTAGGGGCAGCTAGGTGGCGCAGTGGATAAAGCACTGGCCCTGGATTCAGAAGTACCTGAGTTCAAGTCCTGCCTCAGACACTTGACAGTTACTAACTGTGTGACCCTGAGCAAGTCACTTAACCCTCATTGCCCCGCCCCCCCAAAAGTTCATAATTTTAAAAAATTATACCGTATTTTAACATGCTTTTAAAAAATTTTAGAGTTCCTAATTCTTTTTCCCTCAAGTCCCTCCCCCACCGATTGAGAAGGCAAGAAATACATCAATTAAAAATACGTGTAAAGTCACATAAAAAATATTTCCATATTAGCCATATTGCAAAAAAGCAAGAAAACTTAAGTTAAAAATATGTTTCAATCTGCATTCACAGTTAATCATTTCTTTCTCTGGACATAGATAGTGGGTTGTTTTTTTTTTAATTTGTGAGTGCTTTAGAATTATCTTAGATCATCATATTGATTAGAATAGCTAAGTCTTTCACCGTCCATTATCTATACTATTTCTGTTACTATGTACAATGTTCTTTTGTTCTCACTTAACTTTGCATCAGTTCTTAAAAGTCCTCCCAGGTTTTTCTGAAACCACATCTCTCCCCGCCTTCTTATTTCTTATAGCACAATAATGTTCCATCACAATCATATACCACTATTTACTCGGTCATTCCCCAATTGATGGGCATGCTCTCAGTTTCCAGTTTCCTCAGTTACCACAAAAGGAGCTGACATAAAGATTTTATACAAAAGCGTCCTTTCATTTTCCTTTGATCTCTTCATGATACAGACCCAGTAGTGATATTACTGGGATAAAGAGTATGCACAGTTTTATAGTCCTTTGGGCATACTTCCACATTGTTCTACAGAATGGTTGAACCAGTTCACAACTCCACAGACTATGCATTAGTATACCTTTTTTTGCACATCCCTTCCATCATCTGTCAGGTTAAATAATCTGATAGGTGTTAGGTGGTACCTAAGAGTTGTTTTAATTTGCATTTCTTTAATCAATAGTGATTTAGAACACTTTTTCATATGACTACAGATAGCTTTTATTTTTTTCTTCTAAAAATTGCCTGTTCACATCATTTGACCATCTATCAATTATGTAATGATAAATGTTGAAAGAGATGTGAGGGGACATGCACGGCACTAAATAAGTAATTTAATTTAGACAGAATTTTCATTTTTTATTTTATTGACAGCCTATTGATGATCCAACTGTTTAGATTTGTCTTTATTTCAGTGAAAAATGCTATGGAATTATGTTCATATAGTTCCTTGGTTGTCTTGACAGGTAGACTTGCAAGGATTTTATATTTTCTGCAGTTATTTTTTTTAAGTGAGGCAATTGGGGTTAAGTGACTTGCCCAGGGTCACGCAACTAGTAAGTGTTAAGTGTCTGAGGCCGGATTTGAACTCAGGTCCTCCTGACTCCAGGGCCAGTGCTCTATCCACTGTGCCACCTAGCTGCCCTGCAGTTATTTTTAAATGAAATTTCTCTATCTCTTCCTGATGGGATTTGTTGCTTTATTTTTATATCTAATAACTTTGATAAAATTGTTAGTTGTCTCAATTAGTTTTATAGTTGATTTTCTAGGCTTCTTTAAGTATAACATTGTATTATCTGCAAAGAGTGATAGTTTTGTTTCCTTATTACCTACTTTTATTCCTTCAATTTCTTTTTTTATCTTATTGCTACAGCTAACATTTCTAGTACAATATTAAATAATGGTGGTAATAATGGGCATCCTTCCTCCACCCCTGATCTTATTGGGAAGGCTTTTATTTTATCCCTATTACAGATAATGCTTCCTCTTGGTTTTAGATAGCTATTACTTGTCATTTTAAGAATGGCTCCATTTATTTCTATATTTTCTAGTGTTTTAATAAGAATTGGTGTTATGTTTTGACAAAAGCCTTTTTAGTGTCTATTGAGATAATCATATGATTTCTGTTGGTTTCAATATGGTTAATTATGCTTATATGGTCAATTATGCTGATAGTTTTCCTAATATATTTTTTTTAATTTTTAATTTTTTTGTGGGGCAATGGGGGTTAAGTGACTTGCCCAGGGTCACACAGCTAGTAAGTGTCAAGTGTCTGAGGCTGGATTTGAACTCAGGTCCTCCTGAATCCAGGGCTGGTGCTTTATCCACTGCACCACCTAGCCACCCCCGTTTTCCTAATATTCAACCAGCCCTATATTCCTTTTATAAATCCATCTTGGTCATAGTGTATGATCTTTGCGAAATATTACTATAATCTCCTTGCTGGAATTTTATTTAAAATTTTTGCATCAACATTCATTAGGGAAATCAGTCTATAGTTTTCTTTCTCTCTTTATAATTTTCTTATTTCTCTTGAGGATACCACTATCCTCAGGTTTATAACCTAGGTATCATCCTTAATTACTCATTTTCTCTCACCCCATTCATATCTGTCTTGTTACCAAATCCTCTTGACTTTACCTTCACAACTCTCTCATATATACCACCTTCTCTCCTCTAACATTGCCATCACCTTGGTGTAAGTTCTCATCATTTGCCTCAAGTCTCTCCCACTCCAATTCATCTTCCATTCCACTGTCAAACTGGTCTTCCTAAAGCAAAAGTTTGACCCTGTTATTCCTTTATTCAATCAACTCTAGTGACTCCTTATCACACCCAGGATCAAATATAAAATTCTCTGTTTGATCATCAAAATTCTTCATAATGTGCCTGCTCCTACCTTTCTAGTCTTCTTATACCTTCCCTCTCCAGTACCCCACCAATGTACTCTAATCCAGTGAGACTGGCCTCCTTGCTGATCCTGGCATAAGATAATTCATCCTCTCACTTCAGGAATTTTCAATGACTTTCTACCATTTTTGGAATTCTCTCCCTTCACATCTCTGCCTCCTGGCTTTCTTGACTTCCTCTAAGTTCCAGGTAAAATCACAAAATCTACAAGAAGCCTTTACTTAACCCCATAAAGGTAATGCCTTCCTTCTGGTGATCATCTCCAATCTATCCTGTATGTATCTTATTTGTGTGCTCTTTCCTTTGTTTATTGACTCCTCCATTTGACTATGAGGTCCTTGAAAGCAGAGACAATCTTTTACCTTTCTTTGTATAGTAGATGTTTATTTTTTGCACAACTAGGTGCTGACTGAATAACTTTTCTTTGTTAATTGCCCTCCACAGGGCTATTTTGGTCCAATAAGAGTGGATAAATGAAATCTTCATTTAGAATGGAAGCAATAAATCAGCTATGGTAAAGTAGAAAGAATATGTGAATAGGACCAGGAAGAACTAAGCTCTAATTCAAATCTTACAAAGAATTATGTGCTGCCTACCCTCCTATAAAACTTCCTAGGGACTTGATTCAATCCATTAGCAATGAGTGCTTACCCACTTTGCTCAGAATTGTGATTTGATCAGTGTTCTGAAGTGTTCCATCAATGTTTGTACCACTAACTAGCCAAGTGAGCTTCAAAAAGTTACATAAGTCTTCTGAGTCTCCAGTAAAAACTTCTAAGAATTAATATTAATAGTTCTAAAAATTTATATATGTTATATATATAATTTTATATCTAGTGTTAGAAGAGGCATCAGATAGGCTCATCAGATTCCTACCAGAAGCATGAAATCCTTTTATTACCTTCTGACCAGTGACCATCTAGAGTGTTTACCTCCAGTGATGGCAATCTTTTTTTTAACCTCACAGGACAATAATGTATTGGAAGGAATATTATATCTAGAACACAGTGAACTGGACTTATTGTACTACAAGCTTAATATGAGTCAAAATTACAATACAGCAGTCAAATAAGCTAATGGGATTTGGGGCTACACTGAGAGGCATAGTTTCCAGGAATGAAAAGATACAAGTAGCAATGAATTCTTCCCAGACTTCACTGGGGTATTGCACTCAGCCCTAGATAATACCTATTAAGAAGGATAGTAATAAGCTAAAAAGCATGAGTTGTGTCAGGGCTGGACAGGGAAACTGGGGGTGACATGATAACTACCTTCCAGTACCTGAAAGGCCATCACATAGAAATACAATTCGTCTCAGAAGGGAAAATTAGGAGTGGTGGGTTAAAGGTTCAAAGAGGATGATTTAGGCTGTCAGAGAAAACTTCCAAAGAATTAGAGCTGTACAAAAGTATGGCATCCTGCTTTGGGTGGTGATGTGTTCTCACATTTTGGAGGTCCTCAAGCAAAGATTGGATGACCCCTGCCCCGTCCATTATGTTGTAGGAGGGATTATTTTGTTAGATTTAGAATACATGACCATTTATGTATTCCATTATGAGGTTCATTTCAATGCTGAAACTCTGTGATTCAATGACTCATCTTTAAATGCCCACAAGATGATCCAGCTTTGCATCTCTTGCCAAGCTTTCTGTAAGTTTATTTTCCCTCTACTGCTTCTCATTGTTTTATGAGGTGATACTTCTCATGATATTCCAGTATCCTACTCTATAAAATTTTACAAATGAATTTACATTCTAAACTAGTGTTGCCCTTGGCTGCCATGTATCTCCTCTTTTGGGGTACTTTTGTTCTCCTTATTGTGGTGATTGATTTACATCAGTTAAACTTTCTCAAGAAATGGTCTTAGTATTTATGTCAGGTCTTTTAAAAATATTTCATTTTTTTCAATGATAGCAACAGGTTCTTCATTTAGATCAGTTTGTAGTTCACTTGATGCCATGCCATATATTCTCATTTTTAATTTTTTCTTGTATAATCGTAAATGTTGATCTGTACAGGACTTTAGAGATCATCTTGTCTAGTCCCCTTGATCCTAAACATGAAGATGAGTCCCTTTCCCCAAGTGTCAAAGCAATGATTCCACCTTGGGGCACCCCTGATTCCAAATCCACCTTTCTTTACACTTCATTCTTTTTGGTTTTAGTTTTTGATCTTTTCTCTAACAAGTCAATGATTTGGCAGCACCTTGATTTGGAGATGATTCTCACATAAATTGTGTGTGTGATACTTGTTGAGCACAGAACCTCTCCACTCTCTTAAAGACAATAGGCATGATATATAAGGATTAAGCTTCTCTATATAGTCTACAAGCATTTGGCCTCATTGCTTACTTCTGAGCTCTATCCTCCAACCTTATTTTTGCTGCCCTCCCCCCATGCCAACCTTTGCTTGGATTCCATTGATATTAAGTATGTGTTGATTTAATTTTTTATCAAGTTTCTCATAGAATTCCTCTATTCCATCATACTCTGCACATATTGGAAAACATGTGGCAATTACTCACTCATTTCATGTCCCAAAGTGGCCATGTTCTTACTTCTCCTCATGCATGGTACCCTATATCCTAGCTCCATGTCTTTGTACTTGATATGTCCCAATCTTGGAATGTGCCTTTTCCTTGCACATTTCTTAGAATCCCTAATTTTCCTTCAAGACTCCACTCAGGCATCACATTCTACATCAGGGGTTTTTAGCCTGGGCTTCACAGGTTCCCAAGAAGTCTATAAAGAGATTTCATCCTTATTTTCAGTAACCATTTGGGGTTTTTGGTAATTCAATGTATTTTATATTATGCATTTAAAAACATAATTTTGAGAAGGGGTCCATAAGTTTCATCAGACTGACAAAGGGATCCATAACACAAAAATTTTTAAAGCCCTCTTCTCCATGAAGCTTTTCCTGTTCCCTCCATTTGCCTGTACACTGTACCCCAACATTATCACTTACTCATTTTAATATATTTTGTGTATATGCATACAAATGCTCTCCCTAAAGAAAATATGTGCTCACCAAGCACAGGCAAGATGTGTTTCTTTTATGTCTTTGTTTTCTTAGCACCTCACACATAATAGGCTCTTTTTTTATTTTTGCGGGGCAATGGGGGTTAAGTGACTTGCCCAGGGTCACACAGCTAGTAAGTGTCAAGTGTCTGAGACCGGATTTGAACTCAGGTACTCCTGAATTCAGGGCCAGTGCTCTATCCACTGCGCCACCTGGCTGCTCCCATAATAGGCTCTTAATAAGCAGGTACACTCCTTTCAGGTAACCTCCCATCACTTTTCAGCATCCTTTTATGTATTGTCTTCCCTCTCTAGATTGTGAGCTCTTTGAAGTCAGGGACTGTGGTTTGCCTTTCTTTGCATCGCCTACATTTAGCATAGTGCCTGGCACACAGTAGGCACTTAATAAATGTTTATTAGCTAATTTAATAAATGCTTGTTAATTGATTGGTATATGCTGGCCTTTTGCAAATGCTTATCACAATACTGCAATATGAGATGGTTCAGTGTCTCATTTCATAAGATGTTCTTGTATGAATCTATCCAAAAACCTCATCAAAAAAAGAAATGAGGTTAGACTAGTAGCACTTCCTCTTGATAAAATCAGTCTGACTTTTCATGATCATGACTTCCCTTTCTAGACAATCAGTAATCACCCCTTTAATAAAATGTCCTACAATTACCCCCCAAGAATCAAAATAAAATTCAGTGCCCTGAAGTATTCCTACTTTACTTTCTTCTTTTTTTCTTTTTAAATTAAGCTATTTGCCCTTATCTAATCCTGTGCTGTCTCTCCAATTCTTGAAAACTGTTCGATGATCACTGACAGTGGTCCTGCAAGCATAAATGTCACTTATTTCAGTTTGCTGGGAAATTGTTTATATTTGAACCAAATCACTCAAACTCATCAAAGACAGCCAGTTGTTCATTTATTGTCTCACTCTTTGTTATGGACTCAATCCCCTGTGCATTTTTTTCTGTCCTTTCCAGTGGAAAGATAATTCTCTTGTGCATAGAAGAAAGAAGCAAAAAAGGACTGAGTGGCTCTTCTCTCTTTGTCCTCCCCCCTCCCAGAACCCCAAATAGTAATCCTTAACCTTTTTCATTTCTCCTCTTTTCAACAGTAAGCCCCTTTCTCTTTAGTTTTTCTCACCCTCCTCAGCCCATTCTCCATTTTTGCACTCCCACCACAATTCTTTCAGCATCGAGACATGCTTTTCCTCTGGTATTTGTCCCTGCTGCTATCTTCCACTTATATATTTTAGAAATCTCAGTTGGTTGGTGAGTTCCCTGTGCATCAACATGTGTATCTTTAGCCAACTCCCCTTTTCCTCTGCATCAGAATTGTTTCTCTTTGTGTCTTCAGAATTTTATTTTTCATAGTTTCCTATCTATACTGGGTCAACTTCCCCTGTAGGATTTTTAGTTCATGTTAGTTCATGGTATTATACCTATTCTTTTTTTGTAACATCTTGAAATCTACTCTCCCAAATATGGAGTGTATAACCAAATATGCTTGCTTTTTTGTCTCCTCTATCACAAATTTGAAGGAACTGAGCCAAGCCCTAGGGATACTAAGAAATGAAAAAACAAACAACCACCAAAAATATTTCTGCCCTAATAAAACTTACATTCGAAAGAGTAAATCAACTTGTAAAATGACTAAGTACATAAAGTGTGTGTATATATATATATATAGCATATATATACATATATAATATATACACAAAATAGATGTAATGCAATCCAATCACTTGCTAAATCTTGCTAATTCTACCTCTTTGATATGCTTTATATCTACCCCCCCTTCTCACTACTCACATGGCCATCACCCTAATTTAATTAATCAACCAACAATCATTTATTGAACACCTCATTTGTGCCAGGCATTGGGCAGAGTTCTGAGCAGAGAAACGCAAAAGCAAAACAGTCCCTGTCCTCAAGAAGTTAATATTCTAACCAGGGAAACAACATATAAATACATGTATCAGCTCCCCTTTTGACTCACTCTTCAAATCTCCATTCATTCAATTGTGGGGCCAGGTCCCCACTTGACTACTACCCTCTTAAGGGTTCTAGGAATAACTGTAAGGGGTTCAGGTTGTCAAAAGCTCAATTGCCCCCATCCAGTATGTTGCCCTTGGATTACCAATTAGCCAGCCAGAATTAGTTATTTTTTGTAAAGAATATTGAGTGAGGGACAGCTAGGTCGCGCAGTGGATAAAGCACCGGCCCTGGATTCAGGAAGACCTGAGTTCAAATCTGGCCTCAGACACTTGATACTTACTAGCTGTGTGACTCTGGGCAAATCACTTAATCTCCATTGCCCAGCAAAAAAAAAAAAAAAGGAAGAAAGAATATTGACTGAGGTGGTATACTAAGAATAGCTGGTATGAAAAATAATCTCCTCTAACATCTAGGACATACTTCACACAAGAATATATAAAGTCAAGGAGAAATTGGGCTCACACAAATACCACATGTTGTAAAGGGGGTAGCTCCTGGTTGTATGGAAGTCCCTTTTGCCCTTTGTGGAACCCTAATAAAATTCCCTTTAAGTCAGTATTGAGGGGGCAGCTAGGTGGTGCAGTGGATAGATAACTGGCCCTGGATTCAGGAGGACCTGAGTTCAAATCCGACCTCAGACACATGACACTTACTAGCTGTGTGACCCTGGACAAGTCACTTAACCCTCATTGCCCTGCAAAAAACAGTCAGTATTGATCTCTGCTGGTCTCCAAAGTTGGTGATGTCTCCCTTGTAGGGTACTGAATCTGCCTTTCCTCATCAGTGTGTCAAGTTTGGCTTTAGCATGTCCTCATTTCCTGCTTCAGGTGCCGCCTTCAGCCCTTGATGTTCCAAGAACATTTCTCATGACACAAATGGGAAATCCAACTCTTGCAAACTTTTGATGTTCACAAGGCTGTCCTCTAGTCAGTTTTGGGTGGGAGAGAAGAAAGACAATCTCCACCCTCACCCCCATTCCTGTCATCTGGTTACAGATACTAGTGTCTAGCACCTCAAATTGTTCCAAACCTTTATAGTCAAAACAGCTGCTGAAATATCTTCTCTAATATGCATAGTCCCCGAGCTAGGATGATCTCTTTCAATTGATGGGTCCCAATACACTGTGCAGCATTATATGATTTCATTTAAAAGCTCAAATTGCTTCACTCCTTCCAAACTGAATGAAGCCTTGTTCACACCTAATTTGCACCTTTGATTATTTTGTTCCATAACTGAATCAAAGAGGCGCTCTCATCTGGGTCCCCTGATTTCCCATATTCTGCTCATTCCACTAAATGCCATAAGATAGCAGGGTATATTGTGTCATCATCCTTCTTATGGATCATACAGAAAAATCACAGAAAATTAAGAGAAGTCATAATTTCTGGTCTGAAATGAACAAGTACAAACTGACAACAACTGCCAAGAATGTTTCCTGGGCAAACAATACCCTTATCCAGAAGTAGGCAAGTTCATGGCACATTGATAATAAAACAAAATGCCCAGAATGTGTGTCCCCTCCACTACCTCCAGCTTACACAGCTGTGTTATGTCTGCACTAGATTTGAGTTCTGGGAACAAACTAAACAGTCTGTATACACAGAGGGCAGAGTGTACATTGGTTCTTCCCTTTGTGTGGCAAAAATAGGATCCTTTGTTCAGCAATTTTTAAAAAAAGTTTTGATGAATTATTTTCTCTGAGGACTGAGACATGGTCTGATCCACACCCCAGAACATAATTATAGACTAAAATGTGGTTTTGTCTCTGACCTGTTACACTCACATATCTGGAATCAATTCCCAGAGTATCCATTATAGAGACATCTTTAAAGGCAAATAGCACATAGTTGGCACCCTATAAAAGTTTATTCACACCCTATTTAGGTCATAACCTAGTCTCTTTTTGAGGAATCTTGCCAAACAGTGATGGATATGGCCAAAGTATTTGACCTTTGGGGAGAGCATCCTCTTATTCAGTCTCCAAAGAATATTTAAAGAAATGTTTAGTGTCCCATCTCTAAATGAACCTAAACCAAAGGTTCTTAAAGTCTTCAGTTTCATGGAGCCCTTTGGCAATCTGGTGAAGCCTATGAATCCCTTCTCAGAATAACATTTTTAAGTGCACAAAATAAAATCAGCGGGATTGCAAAGGAAACCAGTTACATCGAAATAATTACCAAAATATTAAAAAACAAAAAATAAGTTAACAGTCCCCAGGTTAAGAACTCTTGCCCCAAAACCTTCCACAGGGTAACACTACTTCTTCAGTCTGCTCTTAGTAGTATACTTTAATGTAGGTATGAGCTGGTATGGAAAACACAAAGTAGTAGATAATGTCAAAGAATAGGTAATCCTTTTACACTTTCTCTCTCACACTGCTGTCTTCATGTGCTCTGGGCTCTCGTTGAGCTGTTCGCCATCTCTCATTCATAGCCTACCTCTCTAACTTTGCTTAAATATTTCCTGTGCCTGAAATGCCCATTCCCCAACCCCACCGCATGATCCTCTATGGTGTTCTGTGGTCATCTTTTCTACTCATCTTTCAAGTCTCAGATCTATTACCTCCTCCTCCAAGGAGCAATCTCTAGTATTGCCCAACCTTACCCTTTCCTCAGTTATAAATTACCTCTTTTCTGCACTCAGAGTACTCTGGATGCAGAGGACTTCTTGTGTATTCAGATTTTACTATTTTTATCTTTCTGCGTGTTCTACCATTTCCCACTAGATTGTAAGTTCTCTGAGGAAAATGTATGTTTTTATTTTTCTTTATATTTCCACATCATGAATAGTGCATTATACTTGAATAGGTATTCAATAAATGTTTCTTCACTGAATGAATGATTTACTAGTCCTTTCTGTTTGACTTTGGTTGAGGTTATTTTTACTTCTTTGTTGGCAAAATGTTTACCTTCTTAATTATTTTTTTCTTTGGATTAATTTGTATTCAGTGATTATTAACTGGGGCCTGGGTATGTCTTGAGTAAGGAATGCTAGTTTCAGTTAAAGAATTTGCTCTAATTTGGAACTATGCCCAAAGGGCTATAGAACTGTACATACCCTTTGATCCAGCAATACCACTGCTAGGTTCATATCCCAAAGACAGCACCCAAAAGAGAAAAAGACCTATTTTTACAAAAATATTTAAAGCAGCTTTTTTTGTGGTGGTTAAGAATTGGAAATCAAAGGAATGCCCATCAATTGGGGAATGGCTAAAAAAGCTGTGGTATATGGTGGTGATAGAATATTACTGTGCTATGAGAAATGACAAGCAGAATGATTTCAGAAAGGCCCAGAAAGACTTGTATGAACTGATGTATAGTGAAATGAGCAGAACCAAGAAATGCTGTGCACAGAGACAGCAATATTGTTTGATGTGAATGACTTGACTATTCTCAACAATACAATGATCCAAGACAATCCCAAAGGACTATTGATGAAACATACTATCCACCTCCAAAGAAAGAACTGATATTGATAGAACACAGATTGAAGCAGGCCATTTTTCACTTTCATTTTTCCTTTTATTCAAGTTTTCTTGAACAAATTGTCTAATATGATCATGTTTTACATAATTATGCATGTATAACCCATATCTGATTGCTTGTTGCCTCAGGGAGGGGCAGGGGAGTGAGGGAAGGAGGGATAAAAATTGGAACTGAAAACTATAAATAAAGATGCTTATCATTTTAAAAAAAGAATCTTCTTAGGGCAGCTAGGTGGCACAGTGGATAGATAGAGCACTGGCCCTGGAGTTAGGAGGACCTGAGTTCAAATCCAGATTCAGACACTTAATACTTACTAGCTGTGTGACCTTGAGCAAGTCACTTAACCCCAATTGCCCAGTCAAAAAAGAAAAAAAGAAAAGAATCTTCCACCCCCAGTCCCAAAGAAAGAAGGACAACTATATCCTTGGATGGGTCACTGAGGAAAACCTGTATGGACTCTGCTCTTGAACCCACTATTGGATCACTTTCATGACTTTTTTGAAGCTTATAAACTTCTCCAAATACCTTCACCTAAAAAGCAAAAAAGAATAGACATAAAAAGACAAAATCAATAACAAGATCATAGACTCATAAGCTACATTGCAGCAGTACAAATAGGGAGATAAAAGACTGTGAGGCCTCTTTTAACTGAGAGCTAGGTATTTAGTAGCTGTGGCCACAATGCCTTGCCTGTTCTATCACTAGCTAATCTGGGAAGAATCAGAGACAAGACACTGGCCTTAGCCCTTTTTTGCTGCCTCACTCCCAGTTCTGGCCAAACAAACAAAAAGCATTATCTTTACCATGTGGTTTATGCACCATGCTCAAGTCCACACAATGGTTGAATCATCTGAACATGTTATACATGTTCACAAGGACTGGGTTCATTGACTAGTCCCCGTTATACCATGATAATGCTCAGTTCCAGTGATTTATTTGTTGAGTTATTAAGCATATTTTGGAGAGTAGAACGGGAATTTATAATTTGTTAGTTTATGAGAGATAGCAACCTTCTTGTATATAATTCTGGTCACTTGATCATCTCTTTTTAAGTATTTTGTGGGTGCTAAATTTTTACCATTTCCATACAAAATCTCCATTAATCAGAAAAAAATCTTAAGATCCTTAAGGATAAAGTTTCTGTAATTTCTGCTAACAATGGTCTGTTCTTGTATTGCTATCATGAACCTCTAGAAACAAATATGCTTGATTTGATTCTGTCGTTGTTAGACCAAGGGTATAATACTCCTTTGTCAACATATTGTTGATCAAATAGCCTCCATCTAGAGATAAATTTAGATTAGTTCTTTCAATAAGTCTAGTGCTATGTATGCATTATCTGTCTATTCTTCTGTGAAGTGCTTTATGTTCCTGAAGAATTTCTATAAGTTCTTAATTTGTTTATCATACAACCTAAGAACATTTATTAGTATTCCTTCTTTCTGAAGAGGAAGTGATAACCATTCCATGTGGTAGGCTCTGTGTTTTGTTAATAGCATATGAGTTTTTGCTTGAATTATTATTTGTAGTCATAATTATAATAACAACAAAGTATTAGCTACAAATACATGTACTAATTTTTTTTTCCTCATAGCATCCTGCTGGAAGATCCAAATAGGGAAAATGTCTCTAAAAGGTATTGAGGGTTGGGGGTTGGGTGGGAACGATCTCTTAGAATTGCATTCTTTTCAAAGGGATTTTTCATTTTTATTTTTAGCCTTTTACAAAACCACTCTTAGAAATGGAAACTGGTGAGAATTCCAAGCTCTTTTTTTTAGCTCTTAGTATTAATTTTAAGTAAGCTGTGTAAACCAGGAAAGGCATCTCAATTACAAACAAACTATGCTTTGAAGCAGTGCCCATATTTTAATGTTTTCAATAAAAATCTTAAAATACATTTAGAAAGAAGGCATTTTCCAGTCTTCAAAGGAAAGCTATAGTCAGATAAAGTAGAGTCTCTTGAAATACAGTGTTTGGAATGCTGTGAATTGTCTTGCTTATGTTTAAGTGATGAGTTCTTCTGAATTGAGTCTATTTTTGTGTCAGATCCAATAGCTTTAGGCAAGATAGGATTTCCACTAAAAGTCAAAAATTAATAATTGGACTTTCAGTAGAAGATAGGTTTTCACAGAATTATTTAAAGAACATAGAGCAGGAAAAACAACACACACACACACACACACACCACAAAAGTCTGATAACAGTAATAGTGCAGATTACCAGTTCACCAAGACCGCTTCCAACCAAGGCCCACTGAATGGAGGAAAACTATTGAAGAAGGGTTCTACCTTCCTCATTACCACCAGTGACAACTGCTAACCAATCACCACCAACACTCAGACATGGGAAGTCTGGAAACATTGAGACAGGAGGCAGCATGTGCCAAGCAAGTCAAACCACCACCATCACCACCTTAACCACCATCTCTCCTCACATCCTAGTGGAGATGACCCAGGACCTTGAACCCAAGAGCCTCAGTAATGGTCATGCTTCCAGACCACTGTCCTCAGCTGTCTTATGGGAAGCAACTCCTGTGGAGAGAAAGCTTGGCAAATGCTTCTGCAGGCGCTGTGGCCACAACTACTAAATACCCAGAACAGAAGGTTGTTGCCACCAAAGTTTTTGGCACTTTTAAATGGTTCTACATCAGAAACTCATATCATTCTATCAGTGATGTTGTTTTGTCATTCAGGCATGTCCAACTCTTCATGACTGTATCCTTAACTGAAGGAAAGCCACAAAAGGTTGAGATCCTCCTCAACTTTTTCTTCCTGTGCCTGGTCATCTAAAAGGTGTTATATTTGTTTTCTTAGCATTCCCTTTAAAAAAAAAAACTTGTTTCTCTAGCCCGATGTTTTCACTTCCTCAAAAAAATGATCAATTATGAATGACGGGTACTACTTTTTCCATATATTTTTGAGTCCCAAGGGAACAAAGAGGAGAAAGGCATGGGCTATTATTAGGAATACACAAAGATTTTAAAAGGACAAAGTTTGATGCTACCCTGGGTATCCATGATTACTCCAACCTGAGAGCTTAAGCTTTTGTTGTTTAATTAATAATTAATCATCTCCATAAGCTTCTCAAAATAGGAGAGAAAAAACCACGTGGACATGAGAATTAATTGACTTTTAGCCTCAAACAGTGGGTCTGTAGCCAAAGCAGGTCATTTTAAAAGGGCACCCTGGGGGGTGGCTAGGTGGCACAGTGGATAAAGCACTGGCCCTGGATTCAGGAGTACCTGAGTTCAAATCTGGCCTCAGACACTTGACATTTACTAGCTGTGTGACCCTGGGCAAGTCACTTAACCCCCATTGCCCTGCAAAAAAAAATAAAATAAAAAAAATAAAATAAAAGGGCAGCCTGAGTATTCTTCCCCACCCCACCCCCAATGAGAGAGGAAAGGGTATGGGACTAGGGGAAAGAGTAGAAGCAGTGACCAAAAGGGAAGATTATATTGCACTGAGCCAGCCCTAGAGGGAAGAAACTGGAATCATTTGGGAGGAATCTATCCCTCTTCTGTTCTGGAGGAAAGAAGGAAAGTTCTTGGACAAACTTTGCCCACCACAGAGATAGTTGCTGATTCAAGCATAAAACAAAGAACAGATTTCTGAGGTACTGCACTTGAGACATACCTTTGAAATTAACATTGAGCCATGAACAACTACTCTCTGTGGGTAGTCATTCAGTCCAGCTAATTCTCATGTCATGTAACCCACATTGTTCCATCTTGTCCACAAGAACTGCCATAAGAACCTTTGTCAAATGCTTCACTTCAAATGTAGGTAAAATATATGAACCCATAGTCCCTTGATATTATTGTTATTGTTGTTGAGTCATTTCAACTGCATTCAACTCTCTGTAGCCCCATTTGGGTTTTTCTTGGCAAAGATACTGGGGTGGTTTGCCATTTCCTTCTCCAGATCATTTTATAGATGAGGAACTGAAACAAACACAGTTAAGTGACTTGCCCAGGGTCACACAGCTAGTAAGTGTCTGAATAAGTCAAATAATTTAATACTTCAGTGGATCCATGATCTCACTGATGTGAGTACTGTCTCTAACAGTGAACATTCAAACCTATTCACCATCTTCTTATCCTCTTGACAGTCAAATATCCCTATAAACAAACAAAATAAGGCTGGTCTAGCCAAACCTTTTTCTTGATTAAACCATTGTGGGTCTTTGTGATTACTGCTTCCTTCTAGATGTTCCTTAACAATTCCTTTAACAATACATTCTAGAGGGGGCAGCTAGGAGGCAGTGGATAAAGCACCAGCCCTGGATTCAGGAGGAGCTGAGTTCAAATCCAGCCTCAGACACTTAACATTTACTAGCTATGTGACCTTAGGCAAGTCACTTAACCCTCATTGCCCTGCAAAAAAAAAAAAAACAAAAAAGAAATAAAACAAAAAAAAGCTTACATAAAAACAATACATCCTAGAATTTTGCCAAGAATCTAAGTCAGGTTTACAGACTTTTAGTTTATAATCTATTATTTTACCTTTTTTGTAAAGAGGATGATATTTTCCTTTCTCCACTCTTATATCACCTCTCCTATCTCTACAATATTTCAAACATCACTGACCATGGGTCAGCAATCACATCCCCCAATTTTTTCATTGCCCTGGGATATAGTTCATCTGGGCAGGATGACAGGAACTCCTAAAGGATCTAGGTACCTATTATTATCACCCTTATCCACCTTGGATTTCAAATATATATTAGATATTTTCATTTCATCCTTTTTAGACCAAAGAAGACTCCCTTTGATATAAAATATAGAAGCAAAATAAGAGTTGAGTAGTTCAACTTTCTCTAAATTTACTAATATTATACTATTCTCTCTGAACAGTGCCACTCTTTTCTCCAATATAATTTTGTAGAAAAGCAATTTGTGGTTTTCTTTGGTTTTCTTGACAACTTAATTCATGCTGACCTTGAGTACTTCTGACACTATTCTTAAAGGACTGTATTATGTTTTCATATTCATCTTCTATTATCTACCCTTATTTGCATCTTCTATGCATGCTTTTTTATCTGAAAGCCAATGAGTTTCTTGTGCATGAATATCAATTTCTTAAGAGAAATTCCTATTTTTCACCTCATTGGAATAGTTTTTCTTTGTGCCTTAAGAACATTATTCTTGATGGTTTTCCATTCCTCCCAGACTGACTTCTCTTGTAGAATTTTAGATCACGCAACAGTGATAGACTCAATTCTTCTCAGCAATACAATGGTCCAAGATAGTTCCAAAGGATTCATGATGGAAAATGCTCTCCAAATCCAGAAAAAAAGAACTGTGGAAGCTAGATGCAGATCGAACCATACTATTTCTGTTGTTTTTTGTTGTTGTTTTGCTTTTTTGAGGTTTTTCCTTTCTGCTCTGATTCTTCTCTCATAGCATAACTAATGCAGAAATATGTTTAATGTGATTGTACAGATTACTTGCTGTCTTGGGGAGGAGGAAGGGAGAGGAGGGAGAGAGAGGAGGGAGGGAGAAAATTTGAAGCTAGAAATCTTATAAAAACAAATGTTGAAAACAATCTCTAAATGTAACTGGAAAATAATAAAATATTTATATGGAAAAAATGAATTTTAGATCATGACATCCTGAAACCTTTGAAATTTGTTCTTCAAAATAGGGTAGATACTGGACTTCTGCCTGGCTTCTATTATGAATTATAAAAAAGAGTGATCACTTCTTATCAAAGTTCTGATCATTTCCACAGGCTTTTTTTACTTGTTAGTCAGAAAAGGGTCCAAGATGTTAGTTACTTCTGAAATTTACCTTTTGAAGATTGGGATTCTATTTAAGATGTCTTAAAATTAGTTACCCTGCTTCAGAGAGTAAAAGAGGAGAGAGAAAGAAAGAGAGAGAAAGAGAGATAGAGACAGAGACAGAGACAGAGACAAACAGAAAGACAGAGAGAGAACTCCACCAGATTTGGCTAATGAAATCTTCCATTAGTACTAAATCATGCCTCCAAGTCAGGTTTGTGATTAATCTCCTCAATTCCTCATTAATTTACTTCTTCTGTTTTGGTGGTCTATATAGAATATTCTAATTTCAGTATCACTTCTGTTAATCGCCTAAATGTTGTTTATCATACTATTTTCCCTTTGGGCTCCTGGATTTTTCCACATGAGAATATATTGATTACTTATAATGCTATTCCACTCATCCCTTTTTTCCTATTCTATAACTTTTGAATGATAAATATGCTTCCACACCCATGTTCCTGTCATCAGTTCAATATAGCTAAGTCTCAGCAATACCTATGAGATCAAATTTGGCCCCTTACTTTAAGATACCTTACATTAAGATCAACTTTGCTTGGTGCATGTATTTTTTACATAAATAAGGTTATCAGATTTATTGCTGGCCTCTCTGAAATTAATCTCTCTGGAATTTCTTTTACCTTTCTTCCTATGTTATAGCTACCGTGTATAACATTTAGCTTGAGGGATATGTATAGGTATTTTTCCCTCTACTTTTCAAAGATTCCCATGGCTCACTGTCCTGACTTCCATATTAATCTCCTTCACTTAAAACAGAAAAGGACAAAAGCAAAGGCCAGTGCCCGAGTTCTTTTTCCAGAACCCCAGAGCCTCAGAGGACAGAAAGACCTACAACCTATCCCTTTTCAACATTGTCTCTCACTAGACACTGAGGAAAGGAGTCACATTATCGTAGCACAGATGAAGGAAAAATGGCCTGAAAAGACTGATGCTAAGGTCGATAGTCATTTTAGATGCCTCTATAGACAATCAAAGAGCCTCCTTTTTCACCATGTGGTTAGCCAACTAAAACCAGAAAAATAATATCTGTACATACTACATAGTTTCTTCAGGCATTTCCATTCCCCATCATCATGACTCACCCAGAAGCAGGCTTTTCAGCTTCTCTCCATGGGGAATCACTATCCCAAGGGCTTGGCCAGACCCTCATTACATTTTTCTTCATCTTGATTAATACACACCAACTCCCCACCCCACATAAAAGGCTTCTTTAGTAATAAGAATATAATCAAGCAAAGCAGTTCTTTGCTCATGTAAGTTTCATAATCAGTCTTCTTAAGCCATGATTGATAGTGAATTGCCTTGTTCAGAGTTGTGAAGCTTTTTAAAGTTGTTTCCCTTTACATTATTTTGGTCCTTTTGTAAGGTTGATTTCCTGGTTCTGCTCATTTTACTGCATCAGTTCATTCCCTTATTTCCCAGTTCTTTGCTAGAAAGAGGGAAGAAAGGTCTTTTTTATCTCTGTTGGGTATATATCTAGTATTGGTATTACTGGTTCAAAGAGTATGTACAACTTGCTGACTAATTGGATATAGTTTCAAATTGCTTTCCAGTATGGTTGGACCAATTTATCAGTCTACTAACTATGCATTAGTGTGTCTTTGATTGGTTAATTTCCCATGTTTCTTTCTTGTTTAAATTCAGCCAAGGAAACAACTTCCCAAATTGCCAACATTCCATTTTTCTCTACTTCCCATTTTATGAATTTCCCATGCCTATTGCATGACCATAACTTCATCTCCCTTTCCTTTATTCTGGTCAGCTTTATTCTTCCCCAGGCTCATTTAAAACCAAGTTGCCCATCTTCTACCACATTCCACTATTTCCTTTGGGGTTTCTTACTCAATTTTCAATAAACTCCCTTGCACCCTGGAACTGTTAAACCAATGCTTCTTTTACCTCCTTACTTCAGCAACAATATTTCTTTAAGAACCCTACAGCCTTTTTCTTTGGAGACAACACCTTCTCCCCAAACCCCTAACTCACAGGGCTGAGAAAATCGATTGGCATACTCTTTCATCACTACTGCCACTTGTAAGCCATTTCTCTAACATCATTTTCAATTACCATTCCTTTTTAAATGTATTAAGTCAATTAATCTGCCTTCTTCTCTTTTTACTGACATGTATCAGCTTGCAAGCCACTTGTCTGCATTTCTCAATAACATTAGCACCAAGTAAACAGTCTTCTTCCCTTCCTTATATCATTCCAATGCTCTTCTAAAATCTTGACCACACAGTCCTTGAACCTCCTTATCTACAATGACATCCTTCTCCATCCCCAGATCAGCTGCATACCAAAAGGTGTATTATACCTTAGACTTCATCATTTCATGGAATTGCTCCTCTTCTTTGATCCTAAACTTGGATATTTTTCCTATCTTTCCACTTCTCTTACTCACACTAAATTTATTTTTTGTCCCTATCATACAGTTAAAAAAAAAAAGATCAGAGGATCTGGGTTCAAATCCTAGCTATGCCACATATTACCTGTGTTACTTTGGGCATGTCACTTCACAGAATTCATGAGTTGAAAGGGACTTCAGTAGCCATGTAGTCCAACCTACACAAAAGAAAAAAATTAATCCTTACTATAAAATACTGAAAAAAAAATTTTAGTCCAATCTCTGCTCAAAGACCTCCAAGCAGGGGGAAACCTGTCCTCTTTTGGGGATAGTTCATCCCATTTTCCAGATAACTCTAATTATTTGAAATTTTGTCTTGATATTGACCTAAATTGGCCTCTTGACCTCAGACCAAATAGAATAGCTTAATCCCTTCCTTCCTGAAGACAGCCATTCGAATATTTGAAGACAGCTACCATTTCTCCCTTAAATCTGCCTTTCTTCAGGCTACACATGCCCAGTTGCTTCAACAGATCCTTATATGACAAGAACTCAATGCCCTTCACCAGTCTGATTGCCCTCTTCTAATCCCTTTATTAGATCAATTTCCTCATCCTGAAAGAGAAGTTTGCACTAAATTTATCCTAAGGCCCTTCTCTCTCTAACTCCACAGCCCTATGATTCACCTCATCCCCTTGACCAATTTATTCTTGCTGACCATCTCTCCCAGTGTGGTCTCACTTACTTCCATAGCTAGCATTGATACCATGATCTATCATATTACTGTTTTGCTAGCTCTTATTTTAAAATTATTTGCCCCTCTTACCTTCTATAATCCCTGAACTATTCATTCTGAATACAAAGTAACTCCCTGCCATCTTGTTCCTCCAATCCTGATTCCAGGATGCAAGGTGTTGCTAGAGCAAATTGTAAAACAGAGCTGATTGTATAAAGGTTAGGGAAGATCTGGATCAGGGGATTCCTGGTGTGGGAACTCCCTTTATCGAGGCAGATTTTAATTAGATCTGCAATTTATAGTGTTAAAGCATTGCCTGGGACATTGAAAGCATAAATAATTTACCCAGGATCACACCGACATCATGTTTCAGAAGAAAGACTGACACACAGGTTTTCCCAACTCAATGGCCAGCATTTTATCCACTAAGTCATTCCTCTGATTTTACCCACCATAAATTGTGCTTCATAACTCAGCAGTGCCTCCACTGCTGCCTTTGCCCAATAAATTGTGGTATATAAATGGAACTTTATTGGGCCATAAGAAATAACATGAAGAATTCTGAGAAACCTGAGGAAACTTATCTGAACTGTTACAGAATGAAATAAGCAGAACCAGAAGAAGAATATATGCAATAACTGAAATGAGATTATGCAAACAACACTAATAGGCAACTAGACTCTAATTAGTTGCATTGATTGACCAGTCTTGGTCCTGGAGAATAAGTAATGATATATACTTCCCTCCTCTTAGTGATAGGTATGGGACTAAAGGAGCATAATATATGTGCTGTCGGACAAAGGTCGTTTTTTAAAGGCATTTTGCTTAATTGTTTTCTTTGGCAGGTAGTTGGTGCAGAGCTGGTCCTGGAGTCAGGAAGACCTAAGTTCATATCCAACCTCAGATGCTTGCCTGTGTAACCTTGGGCAAGTCACTTAACTTCTGTCTGCCTCATTTTTTTCAACTGTACAATTAGGATAATAAAAACACCCACCTCCTAGGGTTGTTGTGAGGATCAAATGAGATAATATTTGTAAAGCTCTTAGAACAGTGCCTGGCAGTAGGAGCTTGTCCCTTTCTTTGTTGCAAGGTAGGATTCAATTGGAAATGACTATAATGTAAAAAAAAGAAAAGGCTTCAATAATTTTTTTTTAAATCAGTGGAATGGGGGCAGCTAGGTGGCACAGTGGATAAAGCACCAGTCCTGGATTCAGGAGTACCTGAGTTCAAATCCGGCCTCAGACACTTGACACATATTAGCTGTGTGACCCTGGGCAAGTCACTTAACCCCCATTGCCCCGCAAAAAAAAAAAGAAAAGAAAAGAAAAGAAATCAATGAAATGGGATCATGGGGAAACTTTAAAATATTTGGGAGAGAATGTTGGCTTTGAAGTCAGAAGACTTAGGTGCAAAGCCTCACTCAATCATTTACTCTCTATGACCAGGGGCAGGTTATTTAACCCCTCTTAGCTTCAATTTCCTTAACTGTAAATTGGGAGGCTAGCCAAGATGATCCGTGTCATTTACAACTCTAAATCTGTCACCCTTTGAAAAAAAGTTAAATAAGGGAATGGATTAAATAATCTCTAACATCCTTTCTTAACTCTGACATGTTGTAATAACGTGAAATGCTTCCTAAAAAAGCAAGCAAAATGATCCTTGGAGATCTGTCAAAAACAGAATTGTGGTTATTTGGGGGTTTCTTTGGGTATTTTTCATGCCAAAGAGATCAGAGTGGTGTTTAACTTGAAGTATTACGGTTTGCTAATGTCAATGGTGCAGACGGTCTGTGTTGTTGCTCAAGGAGGAATTCAGTAATGAGCCAACAGATATAGTAGGATATTTACTCTCGTTAGAGTGTTCAAGGAATGCTTCTTTGGGACTCAACCCGTCGGGAAGTTTTTGTCAGTGGAGCTGAGCCCTATGCCGCCTGCTTTACAATCTCTCAACAACGTGTGCCCCTCCTCCCCCAGGGTCTGGGGGAATTCTTTGGAGAGAAAATCAGGAAATTACTTATCATTCGGAACCAGTGGAGAGTTATGAGTGCCTGCCTGATGACATGAAGGGCTTTTGAACCAAAGCGTCACATCTGCACGCACTATAATTCAAAGGCTTCAGAAACTGAAAAGTCTTGGGAGCCATGTAAGTAAACAGCTAAAAGAAAACTTCTTCCGGTATTTATTTGGGGAGACGTGTTCAAGAATGAAGCCTTCTGACTAACATCTATGGTACTTCTGCTTTGCTCTTCTGAGAATATGGGATAGTATTTTTTGAGGAGGGGGGGTTTGCATGTACTCTAGGGCTCAATCAGTGGAATGAATACCTCCATAAGGAAAGTACTACTGGTCATCCGCAATAGACATAGAGATGGGGGGGGCAGGAACTGAAAACTTCCCCCCTTTTATTTCCTGCGATCCAATTTCGTGAGCTACTCTCCTTTCGGCAGCCAATTCTCCTCACTTCTGACCCAGGAAAGGGACACTTTGCATTTAACAAGACTGTGATGGAGGGCCAAGGACCCATGAAAGTAACCAACAGTGGCTTATTACACAGACTATGATATATTGAGTAGTCAGTGAGTCAGAAACAGAGGGATCCAAGGTGGAAAAGAAAGGGCATGACATCCTTTCTATGCCGTAAGAGATCTACAAAATGTTTTTCTAATTTACCAATAAAATAGTCCTTTTTTAGACAGTATCTGTATATTCCCCCACAATATAGAACAGATGTCTGACCTCCTTTTCTGTACCTTGGATTCCTATTTTAGACTCACTGACAGCTCAATAGATCAGTGTCTATGTAATAACTCTATCACTTGCTCTTATATATAATGTCCCCCAAGTGGTGTCACTTCTGCCCTGGGAAAACATAAGCAAAGGAAGGCCCATTGAATTTTCCCTCTCATCATGGAGTCCCATTTTTTTTCCATGTATCTCACTGTACACATGCATTTGTACCTCCTGACATTCATGGGTAGATCATCACATGTAGTAGAGATGCCTGTGATCATCTAAAGCCTGCGAAGCTTTTTAAAAATTAAAACACACCATGTATAGTTATTAATATAAATGATATAGATTATCAAAGGGCACCATTATTATTTCCCTAATGATATGGTGCATAATAGTACATTTCCTTCCCATGTTATCGCAAGGTAGAGTGTGGTAGTTGTTGAGTTTCTACTGGAAATAAGGATTGGACCCAGGATTGAATTGGATTAAGGACTTCCCAGGTAAGGAGACTCCATCTACCAATAAAAGTCAACATCTTTTCTGCAACTAATAGCTAGATTCTAATTAGGGTCACATTGCTATTCAATTCTGCACTGCATATTTCCATGGGGCCGGACATGATTACCATATTTTATATATATACAAATTTCAATGATATGAATTTGAATACATAGGACCCCTTCATGGGATTCCTTGTCCACACAAGTCAAGAACAAGCTGTATAATCTTAGGGAATTCCCTAAAGTACCAAGAGGTTAAATAAATTTGCTCAGGCTCACAAGCCCAGCTTGTACTGAAGCAATGTCTTCCTGGCATTGAGGATACTTCTCTATCAACTATTCCACACTGCTTCTCACATTATTCTTTTTAGTAATCAATTTACTTAAAGGGTCGGAAAGGCTGTGTATGTAGGTAACAATTAGGAATACAGTAGATTTTTAAGAACATCAATGAGTCTTTGTAACTTTCCTAAAAACTTATTTTCTTTCCCTATACCTGTCCAACTGAATAGCCATACCTCTGTCTCAAACTTATATCTCTCCCTTGTCTCCCTATAAACCTTTCAAAACATCTTGATCTTTCCCAGATTTAATTCCAGTTGACATTGGGCTTTTTTTCCCCTTAACATTCTAACTTCTGGCTCACACTCCCACACACCCCGTGGTGATGATGTTTGGCTTTCTCCTTGTATGTTAGTAATTGCCAGTGGGAGCCTAAGGCCTATTGGAGGGTGGGAGGCTTGAAAATGTGTTCCATTTAAGTTTGGCATAATGAGCAATAGCATATTGCTAACCAGCTCATGGGCTGGTTAATTCCATAGGCTAATGTTCACTAGTAGTAGTAGACTATATGCCTGTAGAATATCTAATCATTTCCAAAATGTTTTCCTCACGGCAATCTCATGAGGTATATAGGGCAAACATGATTTTCACCATTTTACAAATGAAAAGACTGAAGCTCAAGGGACTTATCCAAGGTCACACAACTAGGTAAGTGTCAAGGCTGAGACTTGAGTTCATGTCTCCTTATTCTACAACCAGCTCTCTTGGCATTTGCATGGTACCATACAAACAGTCTTCATTCACAATGAATATAAACACTAAGATATCATTCTAAGACAGACAATCAGGTTGATTGATCATGGTTTAAATGGGTAAAACATTCTATGTCAGATCTTACTCAACTTTTTATCCCCAGCATATCATGGAGTGCTTTATAAATACTTTATTGGTTTTGTAGTTTTGTTTGTGTGAGCACTTCTTTCAGGGTGTACCTCACAACTCATTTTCCATTCTCAGACCCTTTATGGTTCTTGCCTATGTGTTTCTCTAAGTTCTCTTTAAAGGAGCTACCCAACACACCATAGTCTTTCCTCTGGTTCTTTTTGAGTGTGTGTATACAGCATTTGATTTATCCATCTATCCAACTCTCACCTAGTATCTCTGTGCTATTTCTTCATACCTCATTTTCACTATACATAATAGCCTTATATATTTATTTTAATTTATGTGTACATTATCTGGATAATGTTGAACATTAGCCTGTGAGATAACAATAGTAGAAATAGTAATGGAGTATATTTGTATTACTCTAGAAAGGTTACAGAGCCCCGTCATACAAAGCCCTTTCTTATTTGTGTCTTATTTGAGCTTCATGATAACCCTGTGATGTAGAGAGGGCTATTGGCTTTGTTGTTTGTTGTTCAGTTGTTTCAGTTGTCTTCAATTATTCCTGGCCCCACTTGGGGTTTTCATGGCAAAGATAACTGGAGAAGGGTGCCATTTTCTTCTCCATCTCATTTGACAGATGAGGAAACTGGGGCAAATAGGATTAAGTGACTTGTCCAGAGTCACACAGCTAGTATACATTTGAGGTCACTGACTCTAGGCCCAGAATACTATCCACTGTGCCACTTAGCTGCACTTTTGATTTTACAAGTAAGGAAAATGGTGTTGAGACCAATTTAGTGGCTTGCCTCATAAATTTTGGAAACAAGACTATTATATTAAATCTCTGAGATTTTTGGTGCGGACCATCAAGAAATAGTTAAGAGTATGAATGTGCAAAAAGGCAGTTATTTTGAGAATTATAAGGAGAGGGAATGATAAGGAATGTATTTTTATAATTAGGGACTTTTTCTTCCTTATATATTCTTCCCAATCATAAGGACATGAGCTTATGTGTTAACAAACTGATAAGGTGCCTGGCCCAAAGGGTAAAATCCCAACTCTCAGGAATTCCCAGGAGGTAATCCCATAAAGGCGAGTATTCTGTGGGATTCTGCTGAATCTTGATTCCCATTTTGGCTGTGGAAGATCTTCATACTGCCTGGGTTTAAGACCTGGTTCTGCCACTTCTGTGACTTTTTGCAAGTCACATAATATTTTGGGCCTCATCTAGAAGATGAAGAGGTAGGAAGAGATGAACTCTAACAGCTCCTCCAGCTCTGGATATCTGCTCCTTTCTGTAGCCCTTCATGTCTGGACCTGCTGTATGAGTGACCATACCCTTGGCCTCAGGCCCCCATGACTCCAGGGGAGTTTTGCTCTGAAGCTTTCACAGACCTTTGTCCTGACTGCAAGGGGCAAGACAGAGGGAGTCAGACACCTGGCAGAACCAGCTGTGGCTGCAGTCAAGGGGAGGAGAGGAAATATCTTTTCTCAAGATTATTTTAACCTGAAGGAAGAAAAAACAAAAAGCTCAGAGACTGTGTTGATTCTAGCATCTTGGTTTTTTTTATCTGAACTTGTGGTCTTCTCTAAGATCATTTATATTTCTAGGATCAAACAAAACATTTTATCAACCCCTTATGGGAAGCAGTATAAGGAAAGTTATCATAATCTGACAGATGAGATGTCTGAGGCTCAGAGAGGAAAAGTAATTGGACCACAGTTACATGACTTAGGGGCAGCTAGATGGCTCAGTGGGTAGACTTCCAGGCCTGGTGTCAGGAGGACCTGAGTAAAAATCTGGTCTCAGATAGTTACTAGCTGGGTAACTCTGGGCAAGTCACTTAAACCTGTTTGCCTCAGTTTCCTCATCTGTAAAGTGAGCTGGAGAAGAAAATGGCAAACTACTCCAGTATCTTTGCCAAGAAAACTACAGAAGGCGTCACAAAGAGTTAGACATAACTGAAAAATGACTGAACAGAAACAACAACAAACATGGCTAATCGTGGTCAGAGCCAAGATTCAAAAGTAGGTCTAACTCCATGTTCAGCACTTTCTGTTATTCAACTAGGCTATTCTTGTCTTCTCATACATTATTTTTTTCCATAAAAGTATTTTATTATTTTCCAGTTACATGTAGAGATGGTTTGCAACGTTTGTTTTTATAAGATTTCTAGTTTCAATCTTTTCTCCTTCCCTCCCCCCTCCCCAAGACAGCAAGCAATCTGATATAGGTTATACACGTACAATCACATCAAACACATTTCTGCATCAGACATGCTGTGCAAGAAGAATCAGAGCAAATAGGAAAAACCTCAAAAAACAAAAACAAAAACAAAAAAATAGAGATAGTATGGTTCAATCAGCATCTAGATTCCATAGTTTGTTTGTTTGTTTTTTTCTGGATTTGGAGAGCATTTTCCATCATGAGTCCTTTGAAACAATCTTGGACCATTGTATTGCTGAGAAGAATCAAGTCTATCACAGTTGATCAACACACAATGTTGTTGATACTGTGTACAATGTTCTCCTGGTTCTGCTAATCTCACTCAGCATCAGTTCATGTAAATCCTTCCACATTTCTCTGAAATTCACCTGCTCATTGTTTCTTACAGCACAATAGTATTCCATTACATTCATATACCACAACTTGTTCAGCCATTCCCCAATTGATGGACAGTCCCTCAATTTCCAATTCCTTGCCACCACAAAAAGAGTAGCTATAAATATTTTTGTACATGTGGGTCCTTTTCCCTTTTTTATGATCTCTTTGGGAAAAAGAGCTAATAGTGGTATTGCTGGGTCAAAGGGTATGCACAGCTTTATAGCCCTTCGAGCATAGTTCCAAACGGCTCTCCAGAATGGCTGGATCAGTTCACAACTCCACCAGCAATGCATTAGTGTTCCAATTTTTCACAGCTTCTCCAATATTTATTATTTTCCTTTTTTGTCATATTAGCCAATCTGATAGGTGTCAGGTCGTGTACCTCAGAGTTGTTTTAATTTGCATTTCTCTAATCAATAGTGATTTAGAGCATTTTTCATGACAATAGATAACTTTGATTTCTTCATCAGAAAACTGCCTGTTCACCTCTTATATATTCTTATCCAAAGTTTCCCAAACTGTGTTCCACAGATCAATGGAACTCTATATTGTGTGCCTACGGATTTGGGAGGGGTCACAGAAATGGGGAAATGTTAGTATTATTTTTACTTCTAAGATGTTAAATATGAAAGTATGTGTGTGAATCAAAACAAGCTTATTACATGTGGCAGAATTTTAGTTTGAAAATTGGTTCAGATTGATCTATTTTGCTCCAAAGCCTCCCAGGGGTATAGGTATTCCAACAACTCCATTTTCACTCCACCCCTACATTTATAGATTCTGTCAAAATGTTTCAAGCCCAAAAGTGCCCTGTGGCCAAATTAGTTTGGGAAACTCTGTTTTATTCTTTGTTTTGCTCTGCTCTTGGTCCATATCGCCTCCAAAGCATGACAACCTTCTGACCTATCCTCCTAAGTATGACAACATCCATCACTTTGACTGCATTTGGTCCTTTCAACACAATGAAATTGATGGAACTATGCCATGCGATATGTAAGCCGTAAACTTTCCTCACGGAACCCAGCAATTTGTAGTTGATGCTGTGTTATATGATATTTACTGGGTTTTATTTCTTGGGGGAAACAAATTCAGCAAACATTATTTATGCACCTTTGGTATACAGTTCTGTGGTAAGCACTGTTGTTCAGTCATGTCCAACTCTTCATGACCCCATTTGGGGTTTTCTTGGCAAAGATACTGGAGTAGTTTGCCATTTCCTTCTTCAGTTCATTTTACAGATGAGGAAACTAAGGCAAATGAAGTTAAGTGACTTTGTCCATGGTCATACAACTAGTAAGAATTCAGGTCTTCCTGACTCCAAGCCCAGCACTCTATCTACTGTGCCACCTAGCTGTTCAGATGGAAGCCCTGCCCTTGCTAAATTTACATTCTAATAAGGAATATAAAATATTCATAGATAATGTCATATAAGAATATAAACTATTATTACCTTATGTATAGGTAACTATTTATATTAATATAAGCTATTATTACCTTAGAGTCTTCTATGAACTGTTACCTATGCAGGTCTCATATCCCTTATTAGAATGTTGTTTCTATAAGGGGAGAGACCGTATCTTACTCTTTCTTCTATTGCTCTCAGTGTCTAGCATAGGGCTATACACCAAAAGTACATTATAAATGCTGAATTTGATGTTTTAGTCATACATGATACAAACATGAATTATGAAATATGAGCATGAATTATGCAGGTTAACTGCCTAAATACAAAGTATCAAATGGGATCTAGAAAAACATGGATAAACAACAGTTTGTGTGGAAAAGGTTGGTGGGTTTTAGTTGACTGTGAGCTCAATGTGAATTAACCATAATGCAAGGCAGCCATCAAAGAAGTTATTGAAATTTTAAACTGTGTTAAAGGAGATAGTGTTCCCATAAGGGAAGATGTAATTCTACTGTACTCTTCTGTCCTGATCTGGACATATCTGGAGGGAACATTATGTTCTGTTTTGAGTATCACATGAAATCAGTGGCTGAAGTATCCTCAAAGCTCTCTGGACTCACCCATTCTGGGTCCAATCCTAGGAGATGATCCAAAAGAGTCATTTTCTTGATTTGGCTTTTTCTACCTAGAGTTTATTGGGAAACAAGAGTTCTTAATTTGGGGTCCATGAACATGTGTTTTAAAACTATTTTGACTTCAACATCATTGGTTTCCTTTGTAATCCTACATACTTTATGTAAAATGTGTCCCTAGCACCAAAAAAAGGTTAAGAACTTCTACTTTAGTAAATCTCCAAATATAATTCCCATATAATCAAGCATAGTAAGAAATACATATCAGGTATGGGACTACCTTTATTTCACCCCACAGAAAATGCAGAAGACTTGTCTAACCAAGAATGGAATACATTATAGACTTGTATCAAGTCCCTATACAAAAAATTCATAGGAGCCCATAAAGAGATAAAAAATAGAAACTCAAAGGACACACAGGAATTTATAAGTAGACAGAGAATACATAAATCACTCAGAGAAGTACATACACTCCCCTCAGAAAGCAAATGCATTTTGAGGTACTAAACAAGCAATCACTTTCCCATTATAGACCTTAATTGTTCAAATAAATCACTGTAGGGGCAGCTAGGTGGCGCAATGGATAAAGCACTGGCCCTGGATATAGGAGGACCTGAGTTCAGATATGACCTCGGACACTTCACACTTACTAGCTGTGTTACCTGGGCAAATCACTTAACCCTCATCATCCCACAAATTAATAAATAAATAAATAGAGAAATGAATGAATGAATGGATAGATGAATGAATGAATGAATAAAAATAAGCAAACAAGTAAATAAATATAATAATGAATGGATAAATAAATAAATGGATGAATGGATAGATGGGTGAATAAATAAATAAATAAATGGCTGGATAACTGAATGAATGGATAAATAAATCAATAAATAGATGATAGATAAATGATTTTTAATTTAAAAAATAAATCACTGTAATAGTTGTAGGTCTGCAAAATCCAAACCCTTTGTTTCCCTAAATTACTGGTCCCCTTCAATGTTCTCTTAGCTAAGGAGACTGTATGGATAATACTCCTCTTTCTCCAAAAGAAAGCATTGTTAAAGAAATTCACTTTTTTTCTTCTAGAAGTGCTAATCAGCACACTCTAACAGTTGGGTACTGGCCAAGGTTGGCATCACTCAGTAAATCTCCATTCACTGTCTAGAAGAATAGATGTAAAGAGCATGATGCCAAGAATATAAAAACTCCTATTACACACGAGGTTGTGGTTTAGGAGTATCACACAAGAGTTTCTCTCTCAAGGTAAGTGGGCACAGACATGTTTATTTCTGGCATCTGCTTCTGTAGGAATTTGTTAGTGATGTCATCTCTCAGAATGAGAAGGTTCACTCTCAGGACCTCTCATCTCAAACCTCTTGAGTAAGATCATGCAAATCTCATGTGTTTTTGTCCCAAAGCAGCCACTACCAGTTCCTTGGATTTAGGATGGGAAGGGAGAAGACCACATATGTACAAGGTTCCTTCTCTTCCAAACCTCAATAACTTAGGTCTGCTCTATTCAACTCTAATCTATTCACTACATGTGGGGAAATGGGGAAAAAAAAGGCAAAAGGGGCTGAGAATAGGATTTTATTTTCCTTTGTAGACCAGTACACAGAGCATATCCTTATGTGTCCCAAGAAGCCAATCGCTCTGGGGGCAACCCTTATCCCTGAAAACCGACAAGAAATATAGTAATAGTCTATTCCATACATATATCACAGTTTGTTCAGAAATTCACCATTCAGTGGGCATATTTTGTTTCCAGCATTCTTATTCAAAATAATTTTAACATTTTGGTAGATATAGGTCTTTTACTGCTCCATGGGATATAATCCCAGAAGTCAAATAATTTAGGTTAAAGAATATGGACAATTTGGGGGCAGCCAAGTGGCTCAGTGGATAAAGCACCACCCCTGGATTCAGGAAGACCTGAATTCAAATCTGGTCTGAGACACTTGACACTTACTAGCTGTATGACTCAGGGCAAGTCATTTAACCCTCATTACCCGAAAAAAAAAAAAAAAAGAACAATTCAGTACTTTTCTTGCATAGTTCCAGATTCTTTTCCAGAATGACAGAACTAAAAAATTTCACCAACTATATATCAGTATGACTGTTTTCCTACAACCCTGACAACAATGAATTTTTCTCTTTTACCATCTTTGTCAACTGGAAAGGTATGGGATTATCCCTCAGAGTTGCTTTAATTTGTAAGTCTCTTATTTATGATTTTGAAAATGTGTCAGATGCTTGTAATATAGTTTGTATTCATCCTTTCGAAAAAAATTATATAATTTGACTACTTTTCTAACAGAGAATGGAGTAAATTATAGATTTATATCCATCCCCTATAGGGTCAGGATATTTAATATAATGTTTTTAATCTATATTTTATAATTCTAGATTAATTATTTTATTTACATAGCACAGCTTTTTAATCTTATATGGTAAAAAGTGACTAGTCTTTAATGGTCTCCTCCATCATAGTTATGGTTATTTCTTTTTCTAACTATAGTTTAAAAGAAACAACTTTTCATTCTTTTCTAATTTTTATGCTATAATTTTATGTTTAGAGCATATATGCATCTAGAATTTATTGTGGTATATGCAGTATAAGGTATTAGTTTAAATTTATCTTCTACCAAACTGTTATCTGGTTTTCCTAGCAGTTATTGTTGAATAAAGAATATCTTCCTCAGTAGTTCAAGTTCTTGGCTTTAAGGATACTAGACGGGGCAGCTAGGTGGCACAGTGGATAAAGCACTGGCCCTGGATTCAGGAGTACCTGAGTTCAAATCCGGCCTCAGAAACTTGACACTTACTAGCTGTGTGACTCCGGGCAAGTCACTTAACCCCCATTGCCCTGCAAAAAAAAAAAAAAGAGGATACTAGACAATTATATACATTTATTTCTAATTCTTATCTTACCTAGTCCAATGATTTACTTTTTTTATTTTTGTAAATATGGTTGTTTTAATTTCTTCTTTGTAATGTAATGTAAAATCTGATAACACCTAGCTCCTTTCATTCCTGTTTTTCCATTTTTCTGTTTGAAAATTTTTATTATTATTCACCTTTGTTAATTATATTATTTAAATAGCATTGTCATTTTTACTATACTAGTATGATCCACATGTAAATACTAAATATTTCCCTAATTACTCAGATCTCCCTTTAATGGAAAAAGAAAGTTGTTTGGCAGTTGAATATATTGGCATCTTGTATGTTGATAGGAAGTAATAGATTTTTTAAAAATACTTTGTTATTTTAAGTGTAATTTCTTTAACTTTTCTACCAAGTTCTTGTTAATGAAATCCGGAACTATCATATCCATGGATTTTGATTCCAGCTACTTTACTACACACATACATACATACACATAATTCTCCAGGGTATTCTAAGTAAACCATATTGTCCACAAGCAAAACATCTTGAATGTTCTTTACCTGTTCTTTTCTCTTTATTTTTTCCTTGTTTCTATAGCTCTCATTTCAAGTACTGTGTTGGATAACAGTGGAAATAGCAGGCATCCTGGTTTCATCCCAGTTTTATTGGGAAAACTTCCAGTTTTTTCTATTACAAATAATGCTAACACTTGGTTTTGGATAAAGCATTTTTATCATATTAAAAAACAATCCTTCAAATTTTTAATATTTTGAAACATTTTAGCATAAATGTTATATCTTTTCTAACTCTTTCTGCATCTATTGATATAATCATGAATTTGTTGTTTTCCTTATTTATCTGATTTATTATGCTAATAGTCTTGCCAGTGTTGAATCATCCATGCATTCCTGTTAAAAATCCAACTGGGTCATAATGAATAATTTTTGGACATATTTCTGTATCCTCTTTGTTAACATTTTTTCTTCAGTATCTACTAATGATCTTAAGCTATATGACTCTCTTTCTCCATTTTATCCCTACCTAGTTTGGATATCAGGACCATATTTGTTTCATAAAAGTTTGATAGGGTTTCCTCTTTCCTTCTCTTGTCTTTCTTTTGAATAGCATAGATATTATTTGGTCTTTAAATGCTTGGGAGAATTCATTTTTAAATCTATTTGGAACCTGATTTTTTTCCCCTTTGGAAGATAATTTAAAGATTGCTAAATTTATTTTCTGAGATTAGATTATTTAGATTTTCACTTTCCTTTCCTGTTAATCTGAGTATTTTATAGTTTTGTAAATATTCAATTATTTTGCTTAACTTTTCAATTTTTGATATATACTTGGACTTATTAATTTATGATAATATTATTATTTCCTTTCTATTTATTGTTAGTTCCATATTCTTATTTTTTATCTTGGTAATTTGCTTTCATTAGGATTTTAGTATGTTTCATATACAATACTTGGGTCCCAGTATTGGACTGACTTCAAGGAAAATCCTCTATCTACCATACCACATTGTCTGTCCTAATTATAACTTTATTTAAATCTATTATCAATTTCCACACTTGACACTTACTAGCTATGTGACCCTGGGTAAGTCACTTAACCTCAATTGTCTCACAAAAAAATCTATTATTGATTTCCTCCACTTACATTATGGGGGAAATCTAATTGTTACTTCAGCATTACTAATTTTTTCTAAAGATTTCTCATTTTACTTTATTTGATTATTTCCTCCTTTTAAGAAGGTCTTTTTTTCTTTGCTCATTTCTTAAGTTTCTCTGCTAGGTTTTCCATGAGGCTTTCCCCACGGTGATTTTTTCCTCCTTTCCCTACCATTTTTGTTCTTCTTTATGTTATTCAACATTTTTTTTTATTTTAAGGTGATTCACACTGTCATTTTCTCAGAAAACCATTGACACTCAAAGAGAGGTGATCAGAACAATGAGAACTAAAGATGATAGTTTATGAAAATAGGTCTTAAGGACTAGTCATGTAGAGTCAGGAAAAGATAAGTCTTAGGGGGAGGAGAGCATCATAAGTGTTTTCAAGCACTTGAAAAATAGTCACATGAAAGATAAATTAGATTCATTCAACTTGTCCCCAGAGGGTGGAAATATGAGTAATAAGTTGAAGTTACAGGAACCAATAATTGGACATAATGAAAACTTCCTAATAATTATAACTTTCCCAAAAGAGAATGAGCTCCCCGTCCCTAAATATCTTCAAGTGTAAGCTATATGACTACTTGTCAAACACATTATAGAGGAGACTACTGCTCAAATATATTTTAGATGAGATGACCCCTAAGCTATCTCCAATTCTTTGAGAGAAAAAAAAAATTTCTGAGTAATGAGGGCTTCATGAAGCAAGCATCATTTGAACTGGTTCTTTAAAGATGGTTAGGATTTTAAAATGCAACCAAGAGGGGTAGGAAAGTAGGGAGAGTATTCCACATGCTGAGAATGACATGAGTATACTTAAAGGAGGAAGAATATGCTGGATACAGAAAACATGTAGTAGTCCAGTTTGGTTAGAGTACATAGATAAAGATATAAAATACTATTATTTCCTTTTTTAAATTAACACACTAATTGGGCTAGCAATTTTACCCTACACAATCATATATATATATATATATATATATATATGTATGTGTGTGTGTGTGTGTGTGTGTGTGTGTGTATATATATATATGTATGTGTGTGTGTGTGTGTGTGTGTGTGTGTGTATATATATATATATATATATATATATATATATATATATATATATATGATTGTGTAGGGTAAAATTGCTAGCCCAATTAGTGTGTTAATTTAAAAAAGGAAATAATAGTATTTTATATCTTTATCTATGTACTCTAACCAAACTGGACTACTACATGTTTTCTGTATCCAGAAATATATATATTGGGCAGGGCAATGATGGTTAAGTGGCTTGCCCAGGGTCACACAGCTAGTTAAGTGTCAAGGGTCTGAGGCTGGATTTGAACTCAGGTCCTCCTGAATTCAAGGCCAGTGCTTTATCCACTGCACCACCTAGCTGCCTCCAATCCTATATATTTTTTAAATTAGCTAAACCAATTCTTATTGCAATTAATCTTCACTTCCATTTTATTAAGCTTTCCCATATTTTCTCTGTCATCAAAGATGAATAAAGATTTCCTGGATTGAAATTAGAATCAAACAAGACCTTAGACATCTTTTTTGTTTATTATAACATGTTGTATTGGGGAAAATATTGATTTTTTTGAATCATATGAACTGTCTGTGAATCCCATTTTTTTCACTTACCCTATACTTCTATATAGCCCTCACTAAATCACTTGGTTTCTCTGAGTCTCAGTTTCCTCATATGTAAAATGAAGGGTTTGAACAGTGCTATCTCTAAGGTCCCTTTCAACTCTAAATTACTGAATCCTTGCCCAATATGCATATTTCACAGGGGAGGAAATTGAGTTCCTGACAGGGTAAATGACTTGCCGATGGCCAAGTGTACACACTTCCTAAGAATCACATTGTTTAGAGAATATGAGGCATTATGTGTCATTTTTAGGGCTAAATTTTGAGTCCTCTACTTTATTACTTCATGTGTGGTTTCAAGTTAGACATTGTACATATGGTAATGAAGCCAATGTGTAACTGCCAGCATTTGGTTGATCCAACATTCTGTTACATGAGAGTCATTTGTATTCCTTTAAAAAACAATTCATGTTTTGAGCTTTCCATTTTTGGAAAGTGTTACATAGCATCTCACTTGTTTCTTTCTGCAGATAGTGAAGTACCGAAGATTAAAATAATTCATGCCAAGGTTGTCTTTTCTTATGAAATGTCCAGATAATTGAGGAAAAACATGTTTTGGGCTTCATATTTGCCAATAATTGATTAAATATTTCATTTGGTTTTTGTAATCACAGTCTGAATGCCTAACCCTACAAAACACAACCACTATCAAGAAATGGCATTTTATCCATAAGTGAACACACACACACACACACACACACACACACACACACACACACACAAATAATAGAAACCATTCTTCTTGTTTGGGATTTGGGGGTACGTGAGTATGTGTTTATGTTTTTGCTTTTATTATACACTTGTGGGTTTTTTTTTCATTATTTGATTCCCTAATTAAAAATGAAGCAAGATTTTCCCCAGAATGCTTCATTTTAGACCCTAAGGCCCTCAATGATTTTAAAATGAACTACAAAATAAAATGTCCCCCAAAATGATTTAAGGGCTAGAAAAGAAATTGCAATAGATAATAGATTGTAAACTTCAAAGGGAAAACAAGAGTTGAATTCAGAAATTCTAGGAAGAGGAAGGGGCCTCTTTGTGTTGATGATTATGGGGCAACTGATAGAGCCCAAGGGAAAAAATAGGGCCTTTGGAAAGAGGACATAACCCTGTCATATCCCCCGAGATGAAAAAGGATGTCATGCCCAGTTACAATGGAGTTTATGGAATCATCAAATCAAAGGGGCCAGTAGACACTGAAAAAGGTGTTTATTGCAAAGCAAAAAATACAGGATATTCAATATACAAGATGACTCTATGAGGGGGACTTTTAAATATTGGAGGGATGATGGCTAGTCTCACATAAAATCATCTACAGCTTCAGTGTAAAAGAAGGTGTTACAACTAATTAGGAGGAGACTTAATATATCAAGGACTGATTATCAACAATTAGAAGGGACAGATGAAATAAAGATATCATAAACATATGTAAAATGGCTTACACTCCAAAATGTTTATCTGAAAAACTGATCATCCTCCTATATGAAAAAATGGGCCTTCACCATGCTGAGATATCCTTAATCATACTTTCATAGAAAACTAGAGATGTGCCTGTGTGACCCTGGGCAAGTCACTTAATCTTCATTGCCCCACCAAAAAAAGAAAGAAAGAAAGAAAGAAAGAAAGAAAGAAAGAAAGAAAGAAAGAAAGAAAGAAAGAAAGAAAGAAAGAAAGAAAGAAAGAAAGAAAGAAAGAAAGAAAGAAAGAAAGAAAGAAAGAAAGAAAGAAAGAAAGAGAAAGAAAGAAAGAAGAAAAAGAAAAGAAAAATCTAGAGATGTTCAGGACCTTTTAAGTACAAGTACAACAAATAAAGGAAGCATACTACAGGTAATAAAAGCTAAAAAGAAATCTATGTAGCATGAAAAAGATAGATGATTACCCAGTGTTTACATGTTACAAAGAAGAAAAAAGACTATTACCCTTTGGAAGGCCTGTTAGCCTCACCCCATCTTTTCTCAGTTGACTCAGAGTTGCCTTGGTCCCAGATAATAAAAACTATATTGTGTTTATCTTTGTATCTCCACTAAGGCCTAGCATAATGTCCTGCACATGAATACAAAGACAAGCTTAGGGAATTTTTTTTATCCCAGCAAAGAGAAGAGTGTGGGACAATTATTAGTGGTTTTTCTTTGTATCTCCCTCAGCAGTAGATACAGTGATCTATACACAGAGAACACCTTCTAAATGCTTGTTGAATTGAAAATTGCATTGAATGTTCATGAAAGGCTTTTGCACAGAGCTCTGACCAACTGTTCTCATTTTTCATTGAGAACCAATATGGAGAAAAATGAACTTTTTAACTCATGCTCTGATAAAAGGATATGAGTTAAATGAAAAGAATAACTTGATAAAGGAATATGAGATAAATGAAAAGAACAACTTGCTGAAAATTACTATTAGACACGAAAATGAATTTCTGGGAGAAGATGTGGAAATTTTTTCTTTGAAGGTCTATGAAATATATTATCACATACTTGATATGGCTGTGTCCATAGTCTTTCATGAAAGAGAAGAGACTATCACATCTCTAAAGCCAAATTTTTTACAGCCTTCAGAAAGATTATAGAATAATTGTCAGTTCAATTCAATCATCTTAACCACCAGGACAAAATAAGCACATACTATTAGAAAAAAAAAACACATCTAGATTGTGTAGATGGACACTGGCCAGCCAAACTAACAGGTTAGATAATAATCCCTTACTTCTATATGTAACACTTTAGAGCTTTCAAAACATTTTCAGATGTACTGATTTATTTTTGCCTCATAATAATACTGTGAGATAGATACAGGAAGTATCATTACATCCATTTAAAAAATGAGAAAACAAAAGCTAAACTAGGTGGAATAGATGATAGATAGATATACAGATAGATAGATAAGGATCTGGTCAATGTTTCAAGTCATTAATAATAATTAACATAGCATCTTAAAGTTTACAAAGTGCTTTCTGTACATTATCTCATTCTAGAATCATAACAATTATATTAGGCATCGAGTTGGTACAGTGGATTGAGTGCCAAGCCTGGAGTCAGGAAGACCTCACACACTTGCTAACTGTGTGACCCAGAGCAAGACACTTAACCCTGTTTACCTCAATGTTCTAATCCATAAAATGAGCTGGAGAAGGAAATGACAAACCACTCCAGTATCTATGCCAAGAAAACCCCAAATGAGGGGGCCAAGGAGTTGGATGCAATCAAAACTACAAACAACAGGCATTCCAATTTTATGGCCAAGAATACTGATTTGCCCATGGTCACACAGCCAGTAACCATGACGAACAAGATTTGAATACAGATTTTCATAACTGAGTTTAACACTCTTACCAATTATGCTATACTGTTGTTTGACTTGGTATACACACACAGAGTGTACATCACATATATGAGGTGTGACTTTTATTTTATTTTTCTTTTCAGTGCAACATATTTTATTTTTCCCAGTTACATGTAAGGGTAGTTTTCAACATTCATTTTCATAAGATTTAGAGTTCCACATTTTTCTCCCTCCCTCCCTTTCTTCCCCCCTCCACAAGACATCAACCAATCTGATATAGGTTATATATGTACAATCCACAAGTGCTGTTTTTATCAGTTCTTTCTATGGGAATAGAAGGTATATTTCATCATTAGTACCTTGGGATTGTCTTGGTATGTTGTATTGCTGAGAGTACTTAAGTCATTCACAATTGCTCACTGAACAATACTGATGTTACTATGCACAATGTCCTCCCAGTTCTGCTCACCTCACTGTACATCAGTTCATTTGAATCTTTCCAGGTTTTTCTGGGATCATCCGGTTTGTCATTTCCTATAGCACAATACCATTCCACTACAGTCATATACTGCAGCTTTCTCAGTCATTCCTCAATTGATGGACATGCCCTTGATTCCCAGTTCTTAGCCACCACAAAGAATTGCTATAAATATTTTTTGTACAATTTTCCCCCCTTTTCTTTCTCATGATTACTATTGTTAACTGTTTCCCTCTATCCAATTCCCTTCCCCATGAAATTAACTCTATTGTCTATCTTCTTTCACCCTATCTATCCCTCTTCAAAAGGGATTTGCTTCTGTCTGTCCCCTCCCCCAATCTGCCCTCTCTCTTTATCCCCTTCCACTCCTATTTTCCTTCAGGGTTAGATAGATTACTCCACTCAATTGAGTGTATATGTTATTCCCTCCTTGAGCCAATTCTGATGAGATTAAGGTCTTTGAGCCAATTCTGATGAGCGTTAGGCTCATTTACTGCCCAGATTAAATAGATTACTCCACCCAATTGTGTGTGTGTGTGTTAATCTCTCCTGGAGCCAACTCTGATGAGATTAAGGTCTTTGAGCCTATTCTGATGAGTGTTAAGTTCATTTATTACCCTGCTCCTCCCCCATCTCTTCCCCCACTCCATTAAGCCCTTACATGTTTCTTTCATGTGGGATTTCACCCATTGCTACCTCTACCCTTCCCTAGTGCATTCCTCTCACCCCTCAATTTTACTCTAAAGATAAGATGTCATCATGGGGCAGCTAGGTGACACAGTGGACAAAGCATCCACCCCAGACCCAGGAGGACCCCAGCCAAAACCTGGCCTCAGGCACAAGACAGTCACCCACTGCACAACCCCAGGTATGTTCCCCAACTCCAGTTTTTTATGGTTCTCCAGGGTCTTGTATTTGAAAGTCAAATTTGCCATTCAGTTCAGGTCTTTTCATCACAAATACCTGAAAGTTCTCTTTTTCATTGAAGTCCCATTTTTCCTCTGAAAGATTATAATCAGTTTTGCTGGATACATGATTCTTGGTTGTAATCCCAATTCTTTTGCCCGCTGGAATATTATATTCCATCCCCTCCAGTCCTTTAATGTAGAAGCTGCTAGACCTTGTGCTATCCTGACTGGGGCTCCATAGTATTTGAATTCTTTCTTTTGGGCAACTTGCAATATTTCCTCCTTGACCTGGGAGCTCTGGAATTTGGCTATAATATTCCTGGGAGTTTTCCTTTGGGGATCTCTTTCAGGAGGTGATCGGTAGATTCTTTCAATTTCTATTTTGCCTTCTGCTTCTAGAATATCAGGGAAATTTTCCCTGAAAATATCTTGGAAGATGACATCTAAGCTCTTTCCTTGATCATGGTTTTCAAATTATCTCTCCTGGATCTATTTTCCAGGTCTGCTGTTTTTCCAAGAAGATATTTCACATTGCCCTCTATTTTTTTATTCATTTGGATTTGCTTTATTGTGTCTTTGTTTCTCATAAAATCACTAGCTTCCATTTGTTTAATCCTAATTCTTAGGCAATTATTTTCATCAGAATGCTTTTCCATTTGGCTTTTCGAGCTGTTGACTTTTTTCTCATGTCTTTCCTGCATCACCCTCATTTCTCTTTCCATTTTTTCCTCTACCTCTCTAATTTTATCTTTAACATCCTTTTTGAGCGCCTCTATGGCCTGAGACCAATTCATATTTTTCTTGGAAGTTTTAGATATAGGGGCCCTGGCATTGCCATCCTCCTCTGAGGGTGCACCTTGATCTTCCTTGTCACTAAAGAAACTTTCTATGGTTCTCACCTTTCTCTGTCTGCTCATCTTGCCTATCTTTTACTTGACTTTTAGCTCTTTGAAGTGGGGCACTGTTTCCAGGCTACAATATCCCAAGCTTCAAAAAGTCCCAGGTGGTATGATTTAAGGAGGAGTAGGTTCTTCACTCGCCTGGCCTGTTTCCTGGTCCATAGATGACCCAAGACCAATTTGCTAATCAGCCAGCTTTGTATGCTGTGGTTGTCAACTCTGACGAGCCAATGCCCTTCCCCTACCTGGGCCACTGCTACTCAAGCCTAACTCCTGGTTCCCAGCAGGGGTGAAAGACCCAAATTCTGCCTCAGCACCAGCAGAGACCCCTGTAATCTCCCCCCTGCCAAGGCCTGAGCCCTGTCACCAGACTGTGAGCTTAGTTTCAGATGCCACTGACATTATAGCTGATTTAGAGACTCTGGGGGTCTCTTTCTCTGGCGAAGCCTTCCTGGGACTGGATCTGTGTCAGTATGACTGTGGGGTTGGGTTCTACTCCTGTCTCAGCACAGTGGCTCCTTCCTTCTGACCTTCCAAGCCATCCTTGGTTGGAAAATGATTGAAGCACCTTCTTCTGTGGATTTTGCTGCTCCAGGAATTTTCCTATGGCATTATTTGGATGTTTTTTGAAGCAATCATGTCATGAGTTTGAGGGCTCACTGCCTTTCCTCCACTATTTTGGCTCCCAGGTGTGACTTTTAAAGACTGAATTGAACCACAGTGGTTTCTGTCAGTTATTCTTGTTCTTCAGTCATTTTCAGTCATGTCTGACTCTTTGTGACCCCATTTGGTTTTCTTGGCAAAGATATTGGAGTAGTTTGTCATTTTCTTCTTGATCTCATTTGACAGAAAAGGAAACTAATGAAAAGAAGGTTAAGTGATTTGCCCAGGGTCACACAGCTAGTAAATGTCTGAGGCCAGATCTGAACTCAGGAAGATGAGCACTTTGTCCACAAGTGCCTCCTACTTTCATTTATATTCACTTGGGTTTCTAAGTGTAACATTCTACCTAATTTTTGCTATTGCCTTTGTAAATACACACAGATCCTTAAAGTCCCAAGTTGTCAGTATGAGTCCACTGAAGAATAAACCCATTGGCTATAAAATTGGAGAGCAAATCTCCTCTGTTGGGTGCAGTTGTTATTCACATGCATATGCCAAGATCCTTTCATTTTAGTCCTCATCACATTATCTTAGCAAACCTTACAAAAATGTCTGAAAAGTGTTTGTTTTTCAAGCTGTGCCATGCCATCTGCTTGCGAGTTGTTACAAAACAGCATCAACATTGTTGTTTAGGGACATGAGGAAAAAAGTGACTTTAGTATTTGCTGTTGAAGTATAAAATTCTTAGAATTTGTACAATGTGTCCTATTTGGGAGAACTGCAAAATTAAGCATTTATTATATTACCTCTCACATTTAAGCTACAAAAACCAAGATTTAATAGATTAAAAAATAAAAGAGTACTATCTCTCTGTATCATGTCTCAAAGTTGTATGTCTATATATCTTATAATCGTTCCACACATTAAAAAGTTATCAGACCTCTGTCTGAATCTTCCTCTCCATCTCTTAAGACCTATCTCAGGTCGCATATTATCCATGAAGGCTCCCCCAACTACCTTTCTAAAATCATAGATGTAGAGCTGCAAGGGCCATTAAAATTCATCTATTCCAACCCTCTCATTTTACCCAAAGCCTAGAAAAGTCAACTTACCCAAGGTCATACAGAGTAGGAGTGGCAAAGCTGAGATGCAAACTGATTTCCTTTTACCCCAATGTACACAATTTCTTTTGATCTTTTCCTTTTCCAGACACTAACTACATTTTAAACATTTCAATTTAGTACTTAGTTATCACCACTGACTTTTCTAGTTTGCAATCTATTTCTTTCTATTCACTGCCAATATTCTGGAAGATATAATTCAATTTGATGCACATTTATTAAGTGCCAACCATGTGCAAGGCACTGTGATGAACACATATTGCCCCAATTTTCCCACTACCCATTCTCTTTTCAACCCCATAAAATCTGGCTTATGTCAATACCAATCTGCTGAAACTTACTAGTGAGTCACTATTTTCCTTGACCTCTCTATAGTACTTGGTGCCATTTATCTCTCTGTAGCCTCTGACACCACCAACCATATCTTCCTTTAAACTGTATTCCCATGGCCTCTTTGTAATCATACTGCCAAGTTTCTGTTCTTCTGTCTTTCTGCTAACTACTCTGACAGCTCTCTCCTTCATTCTTTCCTCTTCTTCCTCCCCATCCTTAGTTACAGATTCAGTTCAATTCAGCAATTGTTTATTGTGTCTACTATATGGGTGGGCATTATACCAAATGCTGGGGGTACAATAACAAAGGAGAAACAGTGCCTGTGCTCGAGGAGTTTACATTCTCCTGGGGGATACAGCATGTACATAGAAAAGCGAATACAAGGTGATCTAAGGAACAGAGACCATTGACCACTAGGAAAATTGAGGAAGGCTTCCCAGAGGGGACCTGAAATGAACCTCAAATGACTATTAGCATTCTGAGAGGTAGAGGTGAGGAAGGAGTACATTATAGGTATTGAAAACAGTGTGTGCAAGAACATGGAATGAAGAAATGGGATGTCAAGTTCAGGAAATAACTAGCAGTCCAATTTGACTAGAATACAGCATACGTGACGGGGAATAATCTGCCTGATACATTTCTATATCCTAGTGGCAATAGGGAGCCACTGAGGGTCATGAGGAGGAGAATAACATGGTTAGAACTTTAACCTTAAGAAAACTATTTTACCAATTGTTTGGAGGTTAAATTGAAGAGGGGGAAGATTGGAGGCAGGAAGATCCATTAGGAAGTTATTACTTTAGTCCACATGAAAAGTAGTGAAGGTTTTGAACTATAATGGAGTCCATGTGAGTGTAGAGATTTAAGGGAAGAAACAGAAATTCTCTACAGGTAAATTGAATTTCCACAACCATTGAATTTTGGTTTTGGTTTTGATTATATTTGGAAGACTTCTTAGCCCAAATGATTCTCAGGGGTCTGGAGAAGAATGTGATCACATTGTGGGATTTTCCAGGAGGCTTTCCTGATAGATGTATTACATGTTCCTGTCTTGAAATGTTAGCTGCTAGGAAGGTGGTACAGAGAGCTGTGTGGTCTTAGATACCCAGCCTGGGGTATCTTCTGTTGGGTATTTATATTT
The DNA here is from genome assembly GCF_019393635.1 of Dromiciops gliroides. Lineage (NCBI taxonomy): Eukaryota > Metazoa > Chordata > Mammalia > Microbiotheria > Microbiotheriidae > Dromiciops > Dromiciops gliroides. The sequence continues at coordinate 79,688,340 of NC_057866.1, read as the reverse complement.
GATAATAGAGAGACACCGTGAAATAATGTATTGTAAACTGGAATTGAAGCAAGGAAGATGTTGATTCAGATCTTTCATCAGATAATTCCTAGCTTAACCATTAACTTAACCATTCTGTGCCTCAGTTTGCCCATGAATAGTCCATAAATGGGTGCTTTGGCCTCAATGGACTTTGAGATCCCTTCCAACCGTAAATCTATTTTCTTATGACCCTATGTTGGCAAAGCTTTAGGCAAAGTCCATGGCAATACAGTCTACCCAAGACATTTAAGAGATATATATATCTGAAGCAGCATTGTTCTGTGTAACATTGAGACAGAAGGAGGGAATAGGCAAGGAACTGGGGAAACAATTCACAAACCTGGCACAAAGTCTTTATTTTTGTGGGGCAATGAGAGTCAAGTGACCTGCCCAAGGTCACACAGCCAGTAAGTGTCAAGTGTCTGAGACCGGATTTGAACTCAGGTCCTCCTGAATCCAGGGCCGGTGCTTTATCCACTGCACCACCTAGCTGCCTCCCACAAAGTCTTGATGGAGTAGCGATGGGGAACTTTGACCAGCTGGACATCTGCTGGAGCTCTCTATGCCAAAATCAGGGTAATGACATAGATATACACATATATGTACATATTTGTATATTATAGATAGATAGATGATAGATAGAGATTTCATTTTATATATCAAGTCTCTAATGTTACCCTTGGGACAAGAAGATAATATGTGGAATGCATCACTTTATAGCTAGGTAGATTTAGATCTGGTTGAATGACTAGATTCAATAGTTGTCATTAATGGATTAATGTCAACTTAGAGGAAAATCTTTATCAGAGAATCCAAAGAGCTTTATAAATTTTGGATGTCAAAACTGGAACTGATGATATATTTACAATACAGTTGAGTTTTTTACACCCAACTATAGAGCTCAACATATAGGATATCCCAAAATTCTTAGGAAATATATAAGCTATTCAAAGTTACAAATTTCCTAAGATTTTTGGGACACTGTATTCCTATTAAATTTCATCTTCTTAACTCTAGCTCTTTGTTCTAACCCATCATCATCAATATGCATTCTGATTCAGCCATTTAGTATGTTAGCTATGCATCTGAGCCACATCTGTAAAAATGTATAAATATATACATGTATATATGTCTGTGTATATGTCTACATATACATATGAAAGCTTTGCTTTAATCCAAATCAATGATTTTTTTTAAAAGTTCAAAAGCTGAAAGCTAATAACAACACAAAGCACATGTAGAGTTGTCACTTTGAATACAAATTATATATTCAATTGAAGCAGTAAATGCTGGAGATTCCACAGCATGGTGTGCCCTAGATCGAGGTGCTTCTGCCTTCTCTTTCTACCTCAAAAAGAATAATCAGTCCATCCTATTTGAGAAAAAACCAAGATCTAAAGAATATCACAAGGGTGCTGTCAGGTTCCCTGGAGGGAGATATATCTCCAGATTCACTTCAAGACAGAAAGCAGAAGATAAGAACAGACACACTGAGAGTCAGTGAAGGTTTTTATTACAGCATGTTCGGGAAGGCCATGGGAAAGATCAGTGGGAGGACATGAGGATGGAGAATGGCCCTGCATAAAATGAACTCTGAAAGCTTTACCATCTACAGTGCTCATGCAATTAAAACAAAAAGGAGGTCCTAAGTCTACTTTGATCTTGCTCAGCTGTAGGGCTGTATTTCCTTTTTGTTAGCAGAAATTTTAAGTAAATAAAATTATAATTTTTAAAAGGCAGTTAAACCATGATACAATAATACTCTAGGCCACCAACAAAAGTGTAATAGATAATACTATAAGCCCTCCAACTTTAACTTGTAACATAACTTTGTTCTCAAAGCCAATTCCGTTTTTTCTTCTCTTTCCTTATGTGTAATAGTTTCCTTCCATGCCCGAACCAGCCTTTTTTTGCATTTTGACAAAGAACCCCAAGACTCTAATATGATGGATACTAGACTCAGGACTGAAAAATCTTTTAGTTAGCTGTATGATTAGGGTCTCTCTGCTAGTGCCTGATTCTAGGATCCACTCCCCTGCACTCCAGAGAGAATCAGTTCCAAATAATGTTCACTCAGCCACTTTTCCTCTAGAGTTTTTAATTTGATATCTTTGAACTTTTTAATGTATGTTTTGACAACTTTGTTTCTTTTGCAATCTTATGATTTTTTTTTTTGCGGGGCAATGGAGGTTAAGTGACTTGCCCAGGGTCACACAGCTAGTAAGTGTCAAGTGTCTGAGGCCGGATTTGAACGCAGGTCCTCCTGAATCCAGGGCCGGTGCTCTATCCACTGCACCACCTAGCTGTCCCCAATCCTATGATTTTTAATGCATATAAAAATATCATTCTGTTAATGAGTCCTTAGGCTTCCAAATTCAGCTAAGAGGGTCCATGATCCCCACAAAATAATCTTCTGCTTTAAATGAAGAAATGGATCCAAGGGTCCACATATGAACACCATTCCTTAATGCTTTCAAGTATCTGAAATCATCAATAGTCAATGTTCCATTCTTTCTCTTTTTTGTCTTTCTCCATTCTACTTTTTCTTACTCAAAAACTGTTTCACACTTGACAACAAACATACCCAAGGCGAGACCTCATTATAACATCATCTATAAGAAGAGAATATCTTGATTTTCTTTTGTGGTCCAACATTTCAGACAGCTATTCAAATGATATGGGGTTTTTTTCCCCCACATAGCTAGCTATTTCCTTTTCCCTGCGTTTCTCAGCCTTAACACTCAATTTTAAGTGTGCTATATATGTGAGGAAATGGAAATAGCACTCAAGGAGATGAAGTAAGATAAGTATCTAGATCTGACCAAAGAAACACAGAAGAAATCTATACTGAAGGTTGAAAATATAAATATACTCAGAAATCGGCTTTTGAGATGTCTCAAAGAAGGGAAGATTCCAATAAAATAGAAAAGATCATGAAAGTACTATAACCCAAAAAGACATCAACAACCAACAGCCCATATTTTCTCAACTCTGTAAATCTGAATGAGAATATTCTATGTGTGGATTGAAGGTATCCTTGATGAAAATATATGAAGAAAACCAACAGGTTGTCACAGATTATTGTCTATAGCAGATCATATGCTCAGACTCATACAGCTGACAGAAAGGTAGAGAATATGAGACCCCACTGTGCTGATTGTTTTAATGTTGATCATTAAAAAATGTGTTTGACTTGGTACAATAAAATGTATTCTTACAAGATGTCAGCTATACATATATTCAGGAAGGAAGGAAGGGAGAGAGGGAGGGAGGAAGATGAAAAGGAGAGAGAGGGAGGAAAGAAAAGAGAAAGGAGAAAGAAAATAGCAAATCAATAAAACACTTTTTAAAACATGGAAAATAAAAAGTTCAGAAGAAAAATGGCAAATTTTGAACTATCTTGTTAAACTTAGCATATATTTTAATGGTAAATAACAAGTTCACAGTTTTATATGAACTCTATTTTTTGTTTTTGTATATTGGAATGTTTGTATTTACTGAATATTGTTAAGTTCATAATGAAAGCTACCTTTTGAAAAGAAAGACACATGTCAGGTAAATGTAGGTTATCAATTACTCAATGTGTATTTGTTACTCACCTGCTACATTCCAGGCACCACACTGGGCACTGGGAATACCAGTACAAAAAATGAAATGATCCCTACTCTCCACTTGCCTATGCAATATGTACATAAAAGGATATGCATAAATGAAGAAGAAAATAGACATTTTTGTAGGAAAGGGGAGGGCATACTACCAATAGGTAGATAGCCTGAGGTCTGAGCTCCTCTATTCAGTCTCCTAAAAGTCCCAGAGGAAGGTCTTCTGGCACACATCATTAGATTTATGGAAGACCATTGACAAGAATTGTACAGGATGAAAAGCCATGCATGAGATAAGATTTGTAAAGCATTTTGCAAACTTTAAAGCATCATATAAATGTCAGTTACTATTATTTTTATTAGATGAAATCTCCTTAGATGAAGGAAGTTCCGACATCAATGAGATCACAAGTCTATGAAAGTATTATTACATGAAACTTCCATTTGCGATAAAATGGCCTGTTGTCTCCTGAACATGGCCTGAGCATTCTCACCTCAGTTCTGTTGCTCAAATAATTTCCTTCTTCCAGAATACCCTCCCTCAGGGCAGCTAGGTGGCACAGTGGATAGAGCACTGGCCCTGGAGTCAGGAGGACCTGAGTTCAAATCCAGCCTCAGACACTTAACACTTACTAGCTGTGTGACCCTAGGCAAGTCACTTAACCCCAATTGCCTCACAAAAAAAAAAAAAGGAATACCCTCCCTCTTCCATACAGTTTATTGAAATGGGACCTTGTCCTTTGATATTCCATATAAACTCATCTCTTTTTTCAACCATTGCCTTGCTTCCTGACCCCACAGTGACTGCACCCCTTCTCTCAGCTTCTTCAGTGTGCACTTCATTCATTTGGCATGCTGCCTTCCATTTTTAGTGGTGTATGTCTAATCTCCCTTGAAAGTAGAAAGGGTTTTTTATCTCTCATATTGTCTAGCGGTAAAAAAAAATTTTTTTTTTAATCCACTGTTCTATTGACTCAAATCTGGCCAACTCTGGCCAACTCTGGCCTCGGGAAAACATTACATAAACATCATCCTGCTAGAATTATCTCCAAACTGAGGATCAACAATCACAGGATTTTCGAGCTGAAGAAAACTGCAGGTCCCATGATATGATTCATATAATTCTAGAATCATAGAAGGGGCCTCAAAAGTGATTCAGTTCAACCTCTTAGAAACAAGAATCCCCTCATTAACCAACAGTTATTCAACCTTCCATTGAAGCTCTCCAGTGATGGAAATCTCACTACCTTACCCAGAGAACTCCATATCCTTCAAATTCCAAAAGAGGAAAATGAAAGTCCAAAGAGGGAAAATGTCTTCCCAGATTTTGTCTGTTTTTCCTTTTAAAAAAATGAAACTTTAAAAATTTTATTCAAGGAAGTTCTCTGGCCTTGTGTGTATGCCTTCCCTTACTCCATGGCCTGCAGGCTGAGATAATTTCCAGGAAATTAGAGAGGTGTGTGGTAGGGCGATGGAATTCCAGTGTTCTTGTGTTCATTGGTGTTAAGATGTTTTCTGGCATGGCCAGTTAATTGTAGAATCCCAGTCATCAACTATTCATATATCTGGTTTGGCAAGTTTTTAAATAAATGTAAGCTTTCCCAGGCACATTTTTATGCCCATCTTCCAAATGTTACAACTTTGGCTGGATTCCCTTTGTTTTTTCCTTATTTGTCCCTGGAAGGGGATGGGCTTGGTACTTTTGTTTGTCATGCTAAGTGTTGGCAGGCCGGTATTTGGCAAAGGGATCTCACACTACATCATTAATGTAGATGATTCTTTTTAAGAGGTTTCTCTGGGCCACTCTTACTGTGGCCTGTCTACCACTGAGTGATACATATTCATAATAACAATTTGCTTGAGGGCTTCTCAAATGTTTTCCTCATAGCTACCCTGTGAAGCAGGTCATCCAACCATGAATAGCCCTGTTCTAGAGGCAAGGAAAAAGTGAAGTTCAGAGGTTGAGTGACTTATCTAAGACCACCCAACAAGTAATAATAACAAAAATTATATAGCATTTGGAAGTTTCTAAAATATTTTACATCCTATCTCATTTGATCCTTAGTACCCTATGATGTCAATACTATGGGAATAAATATCCCTACTTTACATACAGATGAGGAAACTGAGGCTCAAAGAACTAAAGTGGCTTACCCATGGATTCATGATTAGTAAGTGTTAAACTTGATCCATTTAGAGCTAGAATTAAGACCCAGGTACCCAGATTCAGAATCCATTCTATTAGACAGTGCTCCCCTATAGAACAGCATTCCTTGACATCCTTGGCCCCTGAGGACTATCTCCCAGTTTTATTCTTATTCCTAGAAAACCTTTTCCACAAAAAAGCATTTATTAAGTGCCTAGTAGGTTGTAGTAGGTGGAGAGAAACTGAATCATAGAGTCACAAATCATGGGATCTGAGAGTCAAGACACTTTAACAGCTATCTGGTCCAAACCCTACGTGAAAGGAATCTCCATTATGATCTAGTCCAACCCATACAATAAGGCATACCTACATACAGGTAGGTAGCACAGTGAATAGAGTACTGGCCTAGAGTTGGGAAGACCTGAATTCAAATCTAACCTCAAATTCTTACTAGCTGTGTGACCCTAGACAAGTCACTTAACCAATATCTGCCTCACTTTCCTCAACTGTAAAATAGGAATCATAATGGCATCTATTTCTCAGAGTTAATGGGAGGATTAAAAGTAATAATACTTGTAAAGCATTTAGCACAGCACCTGACACATAGTCAGCTCTTAATAAATGTTTATTTCCTTCCTTCCTATGAAATGTGGTCCTCTAGCTTCTCCTAGAAGACTTCCATGGAGGGAGAGCCCATCACCTCCCAAGGCAATCCATTCTACTTTTGAATAACTGTAATAGTTGAGAAGGATGTTTTTAATGAATCAACCTTAAACTTTTTTATTTCCAAGTTCTACCTATTTCTCCTGGGCTCTGAGGCCAAACAGAGCCTCTCTAAATCCCTATTCTAACACCTGAAGAGAGTTATCATGTCTCTCTTAAGTCTTCTCTTCTCCAAGGTGACATTCCCAGATCCTCACTTGACAAGGACTCAAGTCAGTTCACCATTCTAGTTGCTCTCTTCTGGCTACTCTCCAACTTATTAACAGGCTTTTTAGACTATGGGGTGGAGAACCTAACACAATACCCAAGATTAGCTTTGATAAGAACTGATTTCAATGAGACCGGTGCTGTGCTACTCCAAGAAGCTACACCCCTCTTTCTGCAGCCCACATCACATTGCTAATTCTTTGTATCTATGCTGTATATATTTTTATATGTATTGTCTCTTCTGTTATACCTCAAACTTAAGCTTACCTAACCTTAAGGTGAAAAAGTTTTAGAGGTAGTTCTCAAGTTAACTTCCCATCCTTAACCTCCATAGCTTCAACCAACTCTAATTCTTAAGATTTGTTTTGTTTGGTCCTGATATGAAACTTGAACTTTTTTGTACCGATTTCCAACCCATATGGTCAATTTTCTTTGCCCTCCAATTTTTCCTTTTCCTTACTTCCATTTTCTTACTTAGTCTTATTTCCTTCCTTCTTTCTGTAAAGAATTGTTATTTGAGGTTTTTATGCCTTCTAGAATGCCGGACAAAAAAAAAAAAAACCCTTCTCCCAGCACCCCCACACAGTCCCCAGCCAATTGGATGGCCACTCTGATAGTCACATGACTACCCTCACTAGGCTTCCAATCATTATAATTTTGCCAGGCCCATGTAGGCGTCAGTGAGTAGTGATGACATGAGATGCTAGCACCATGGCAACGGCTACAACCAGTGGGTGGAGCACCATGTGGTTTGCGGAGCCCCAGGCCAGTGCTTGCTGAGGCATAAAAATCTCAAATAACAATTAATTCTTTTCCCTCCCTCCGTCCCTTCCTTCGTCCTTTCCATTTCCTTACTTCCATTTTCTTACTTTCTCTATCTTGTCTTGCCAACTACTTTTCTTTCTTAAATCTTCCTGTATAGGCACTACTACATCCTTGATCCTCTTTAGTTCTCCTTGATACTGCACCTTCTTAACCCAGAAGTAGAAATGGACTGGTAGTTAGTTTTAAATATTTTTCTCCTCTGATTTTTAAAAATTTCCCCCAGGTTTCTCTTCCCAAAATTTAATTTCTTACCTAGTTCACTAGACCAAATCTCTCTAAATCACCTCTAAATCTAAATCAAGTCTTTCTAAATCTTCTTTTTCTCAGCTCAGAATTCTACCACTATTCCATGATTAATTACAATCTAACATTAATTAGTTATTTCATAGGATAAATGTGACTAAAATGCTGTGCAAGGCCTGACAAAAGAAAGATCACTTTTGCCTAAGGAGATTAGAGAAGGCTTCATAAAGGAAAAGGTATTTAAGCTGGGTATTTGGTGGTTCTGTAACCCATTCCATAAGGGAGGGAGATACATGTGAGAAAAGCAGAGGATCTCTCGCTTCTATGGTCTGGACATGAACGGCAACTTTGCTGGCATGTTACCAGTGGTCCTTACTTATTGGGAGGGTAACTGGATCTCTGAAACAATGTTTTTCCATAGGTGATTCCCCTCTGTCTGTGATGTACTCCTTCCTTGCCTCAGCTTTTCAGTCTTTCTAGTTTCTTTCCAAACACAAGATCAGGTGCCACTTGCTGCCTGAGGCTTTTCCTGATTCCTTTTGATAGAATTCTCCCCATCTTACAATTATCTTGGTTATGTATAGACTTGAGATTACTTACCTATGTACATGCTATCTCCCTTCACCCATCCCTAAACAGAATGTGAACCCTTTGTAGGAACTATTGCATTTTCAACCTTGTATTACTAGTCCTGAGCATGCAGATCCTGTTGACTGGCTGGACATTCTTGTCTAGATGAGAGGAAATTACCTAAGAGTTTGTACAAACACTTCTCTAAAAATAAAATAATATTTTATCTAATCCAATTGTGTGAATTACATTTGGTCTCAATGGAAATAAGAGAGCTTGGCAGTCTTAGGGAACATTATCAAACATAATTCTAAGGGCTCTCTGTCTAGTCCAATATGTAAATATATAGTCAGTACGTGAAGAATTTAAAGTCTCGCTTGCCCATAACTCACTATTCCCCTGGAGAAACTCATAACCAATCAATGTTCAAGGGTTGTACAACCCCTGTACCTTTTAACCACAGACTTGTATCTACTTGAGAATGGATTTTGTTCTTTGAAAAGTGCTATAAGGAATGAATAAGAAAAATACGATACAGATCCTGCCCACAAGTTTAGTAGCTTAAATCACTCCTCTTCCATGAAGTCTTCCATGATTCCCCTATGAAACAGTGATCTCTCTTTCCTCTTGTATCTCACCTAGAACTTGGTTTGAAATTCTCTCAGGAACTTAGGGTAATTTTTCTGTCATAGTTCTTTTGGGACAAGTCATTTCCCTACTAGATCATAAGCTCCTTACCAGTCAAAGACTATCACTAATTCATTATTTTATCCCCCACACCACCACCATTATCACTGCCAAGCACCAAACATGGTGTTTGGCACATAGCTGGCACTTAGTTAAATTGAACTCAAAATTGCAAATGGAGTAATTAATCCAGGAATGCTTCTTAGAGGTAGGGATTTGGAATGGACTTCAGAGGATGGGTTGGATTGGAACAGGACAACACAGAAAACAGTATAAGCATAGGCATCAGTGTGGTACTATGCACTCTAACTGATGTATCCTGGAGAAGTATATTATGTGTATATCAATTGACAAGTATTTAAGCATCTAACTATGCACAAGGGACTGTGCTAAATACCAGGGATACAAGCAAAGGGATATAAAAACTGCCCAAGCCCTCAGGAAGCCTACATTCTTTAGCCTGCTAACAATGTTGTGAAGCAGGTACCACAGGCATTATTATCCCCCTGTTACCTCCAAGGAAACAGCAGATCAGAGAAGGAAATAACTTGTCCATAGTCACAGAGCTGGGAAGTTTCAGAGGTGGCATTTGGGTCCCGGTCTTCCTCACTCACACCATACTCCTATACCTCTCCCCCAGGGGGAAAAAAGTACTTTAATGAAGGGTTAGACAAGGGCTAGCATTTTTATCCAGCCTTGGAATGAGTAGAAATAATAATCATAACTTCAATTTATATAGTGCTTTAAGGCTTACAAAGTGCTTTATTTCCAACAAGCCTTGAGACATCTCTGATCCAAGGCACACGTAAAATGTCCGAGTCATGTAAAAGGCACTCGAAGAAGATGTACGTATTTGTGTCTAATGGCAGCAGTCTCTTGGGTGGGGAGGGAGGAAGGAAGAAAAACAGAAGAAAAAAAAATGTACACAATAACTTTATTACCTATTTAAAAGGACTATAAGTTGTACATAATCAATTTGTGGTTTCATGTGCAATCATTTTTTATTGTACTGTGTTATGGAAATGCTTATTTTCTTCCATAACTCAAAAATAAAATAAATAAGTAACATTTTTAAGGAGGATAGACATTCTGCCCATCTGTCTGGGAGCATTTCACTCCATTCTCTAACTTTCCTACGTTATAACCTCTTCATGCAATCTTCATGCTCATCTCTCCATTCAGTGTTCCCGTCAAACACCCCAGAGGTTCAAGCAGGTCCAACCATGTTTCCTTCTCCTGTTTCCAAATTGAAACAAATCATGGAAAGCAGCCATGTGGTGTTAACATCCTGGCAGAGTCAGTGGAGGATGTGGACAGAGAAGTGTTTCTAGGCAGCAACTCAAGGGGAATTTGTTTTGTCTCCAATTAGAATCTCCTGTTGTGCATGTTTTCTTTTTCAATTTTCAGTTTATAAACAGCCATAGGAACTGGATATGCTGAAGGAATATTGTAATTTCAGGAGGGTTTCCATGGAAATGTAAGGTCATAGGTGAGAATAACCAGAATGAAGATAGACATCCCAAATCAGCAGGATTTCACCATTCACAAACTTCAATAACACTCACTCGGATCAAACAATTTACCCATTTAAAATGCATTTTTCTCAGGGTTTTCATACATTCTTTTCACAACAGCCCTGTGAGATAGAGAAATTATGATTATCTCAATTTTACAGATTAGGCAGATGAAATTGGAGTAGGTCTTCAATGGAAAAAGTATTGGAATTAAACTCCAAAGATCTGAGTTCAAATCTCAGTTCTATTTTTATTCAAGTCAACAAGCATTTATTAAGTACCCACCATATATCAGGCAATATGCTAAGTGCTGGAGATAAAAAAAAGAAAAAATAATAATCCCTGCCCTCGGGTAGTTCACATTCTAATGAAGGGGACAAATTGCAACCAACTATATACAAACAAGATGTATAAAAGATAAATTGAAGATACCACCTTGTGAACTTGGGCAAGTTACATCCTTCTCTGTGTTTCAGATAAAACAAGGATGTTAGAGTAAAAGTTCTATATAATATGCTTATTCTTCCTGATTCCCCAACTGCCTTGCTAAAGAATACTCTTTCTTTTTTTTGTTTGTTTTTTGAGGTTTTATTTTGTAGTCTGTGATTTTTTTTTACATATAAGGTATTTTATTTTTTCCGTTACATGTAAAGATAGTTCTCAACTTTTGTTTATACAAGCTTTACAATTTCAGATTTTTCTCCCTCCCTCCCCTCCCTCCCCCCTCCCCTAGACAGCAGGCAATCTGATATAGGTTATATCTATATATCTATATACATGTACATATATAGAAAGATATATACATGTACATATATAGATAGATATATCTATACACACATATATATACATAATAACATTAATCCTATTTCTGCATTAGTCCTGTTATAAGAGAAAAAATCAGAGCAATGATGAAAAACCTCAAAATAGAAAAAAAAACAGCACCAAAAAGAAAAGAAATAGTATTGGGGGCAGCTAGGTTGCACAGTGGTTAGAGCACCGGCCCTGGATTCAGGAGGACCTGAGTTCAAATCCGGCCTCAGACACTTAACACTTACTAGCTGTGTGACCCTGGGCAAGTCACTTAACCCCAACTGCCTCACTAAAAAAAAAAAAAAAGAAATAGTATTGTTCATTCAGCATCTATACTCCACAGTTCTTTTTTTTTTTCTTGGATTTGGAGATCCTCTTCTATCATGAGTTCCCTGGAACTCTTCTGTGCCATTGCATTGGTGAGAAGAGTATAGTTCATCACAGTAGATCAACACTCAATGTTGATGATACTGTGTACAATGTTCTTCTGGTTCTGATCATCTCACTCATCATCAGCTCACGCAAGACCCTCCAGGTTTCTCTGAACTCCTCCTGCTCATAATTTCTTACAGCACAATAGTATTCCATTGTGTTCATATACCACAACTTGTCCAGCCATTCCCCAATTGATGGGCACTCCCTCAACTTCCAATTCCTTGCTACCATGTAAAGAGCAGCTATAAATATTTTTGTACATGTGGGTCCCTTTCCCCTTTCCATGATTTCTTTGGGAAGAAGACCTAAAAGTGGTATTTCTGGGTCAAAGGGTATGCACAGCTTTATCACCCTTTGGGCATAAAAAGAATACTCTTTCTTAAACCAATAGAAGGAAATGCTCTACGCAGTAACAGAGAAATCATGATATGATGGAGAGAACTAGACTTGCTGTCATTACATGATCTGTATGTGAGCTCTATTGCTTATTAGATCTTAAGTTCATCAATTAATTTCTCTTGGCTTCAGTTTCTTTATCTATAAAATGGAAATAATAGTCTATTTTCTGCTCTGCAAGTAGGGTTGTTGCAAAGTTAAAATTAAATAATGTGTATAAAAGAAATTTCAAGTTAATACACATTTATTAAGCCTCCTAATAGACAGAAGACACTATGTGCCAAGCAATGGATACATTCAGATGTATGCACTCTCCAAGGAAGAGTTACAATCCTATGTAATTCTTGTCCAAGTTCTGCCATACAACTGCCAAAGAGAATTTTTGTTAATAATGAACATTTTTATTTAAAGTTTTGATATCCAAATTCTATCCCTCTTTCCCTCCCTCCCTTCTTCCCTCCCTGAGGTGGTAAGCAATCAGATATAGGTTATACATGTATGATTATGTAACATTACCATATTAGTCCTTCTGTATAAGAAAACTTGAAAAAAATGAAATAGTGAAAAATAGCATGCTCCAGTCTGTGTTAATCAATATCAGTTCTTTCTTTAGAGGTGGATAGTATGCTTCATCATTAGTCTTTTGGGATTGTCTTGGCTCATTTTATTGCTAAGAATAGTTAAGTCATCTCCAAGGGGAATTTATTCAGTATAGAGGAGGAGTTTATCTCGATCAGGGGTTCTTAACCTGGTGATCCATGAATAGATTTCAGGGAGTCTATGAACTTGGATGGGAGAATTACATTATTATTTCAATATAATTGGTTTCCTTTGTCATGCTATATATTTTATTTTATGCATTTAGAAACATTATTGTGAGATAGGGTCCATAGTGTTCACCAGACTGACAATAAGGTCCAAAACACCAAAGTGGGTCCTATTCAAGATGTTGAAATATTTCCTAATTCCTAACAACACTAAAGCTATGATTCCCTCTTTCCTCCTTTTCTTATCATACGTTCTATAGATAATACCCCTTACTTTTTGCCTACAAGTGATCATTGGTAATATGCTCCAGAGACTAGCATACAGTAAGTGCTTAATAAATGCTTGTTTACTGACTGACTGCAGCCTACTTACATTTACCACTCATTTTCCATTGGCCTTCGGTTTACCTATAATCCTCAGAGACTATTTGTTATGGTCCATAATTTGCAGCCAGGAGAATATTCAACTTAAAAGATGGGTTTTTGCCTCTGAGATGATAGCTTGGACGATTGAAAGCATTTCACAGCAAATGGCCAGCCTGTTCTCTTTCTGCTATTATTCAGTTTCTGGACAAATTTCTTACCCATCTGCAATGCCTTTTCAGAATATAAATGTTGATAGGCTGTCAATGGCCTTCCAACTCAAATCCAGACAATAGAGATTCTTCATCTATTTAGTTTTTCTTTTCCCGTGTGTATTGCTAGGTCAGTCTCTTGAATGACTCTAAATGAGGAGGCTATGTAATCCTCTGGATGTTGATGCAACCAGCACAAAGACATCTGCAAACAGGAGCATCTGGAGAACCTCAAAAATGTTTGGGGGATCTCCCATTCATTTAGAGTCTGTGCAGGACATCCTGCTTAAAAGCAATGAACACTTTTGGCAAAAAAAAAATGTCTGCTTTAAGCTTCATTGTATTAATAAACAGGCTCACTGAGCAAAGTTCTCTTGGTGATTGCATCTACCCAAGATTCTTGTATGATCTTAATTTATGCATGGGAGAGCCTTTGGGGCTGAATTCTTACTACTAAATTGAATGTTTTTTGAACCATAGATATAGTGGGATCTTCCATTTTTCTCATCTTTTACTCAATTGTATAATTGTGAAGATATGATCCACTCAGGAACTTATCTGGGAAAGCCTTCCTGTTCTCTCTTCATATTTTTCTAAAGGATGCCATCAATAAGGATAATTCTCCTTAAAGTTTTAAAGCAATAAGAAAGATAGGTCAGAAGTATTGTTGCCTTCTTGATAGTACTTGGGAGCTGGAAGGGAGTGATAATAATATTCTATGTCATATTTTCAAACCATTTGGCATATTTATCTCTTTGAGTTATCTTGAACAATGATCTCTCAATGCCCTTAAACCTCTGTTGTACCAGGCACAGATTTCTTATGTATATATTGGTAAGGTTTTGATTTCATCTTCTTAATTGCCATTGGCATTCCATTATTATTATTATTATTATTATTATTATTATTATTATTATTATTATTATTATTCCCATATGTGGCATACTGGCAATTGAAGAGGTATTTAATGAGATGGTTCCCTGCCAATAGTAGTAAGAATAGAACACAGAGTCTCAGAATCAAACGGGACCTCATACAAACAGGGACAACAAAAATGTCTTCTAAATATGCCCAATAAATGATCATTTAGCCTTTTATAAAGACCTCCAATGATAGGAACCCATTGCCTCTGAAGAAATCTATGCTTCAAGCCTAAATTTATTTCTTCCCAATATCTAGCCATTGCTCCAACTAAAATCAAGCAGTACGAGTCTATTCCTTTTTCCAATATAGCAGCTCTTGATACTTACTAGCTGTGTAAACCTGAGCAAGTCATTTAACCCTCATTGCTCCACAGATATATACATATACACATATAAATATAGATACATAATCAGCTCTTCACATTCTTGAAGAGAGCTATCACAATCCATGTTGTTTCCTCTTGTCTGGGTTAAACATTCCTAGTTTCTTCAACCAATGCTTTTAGACATGAATTTAAGGACCCACACAATCCTTGAGGTTATACAGCTTACCCGTGTCCTGTCCAAAATGTGGCATCCAGAACTGAACACAACCCTTCAGATGGGTTTTTATCAGAACTATCACTTCCCAAGTCCTTCACAGTATGTCTCTGCTAGTACAAGCTGAGTGCAATGGTTTCCTTAGCTGCTGTAGCTCACTGTTGGCTTGGATTTAGTTTGTAGCCTACCCACCCACACAGACCATTTTCATACAAACCGCAAACTAGCTTACAGCTATTATTAGTGACTTTTTTTAACCTAAGTATAAAACTTTACAATTTTATCAATTCAATTTCATCTTGTGATATTTGGCCTATTGTCATAAACCTGTCAAGCTGTTTGGATTATGGCTATTATCTGATATGTTAGCTGTCCCAGCTATGAGTCATCTGCAAATATGAGAAGCATACCATCTTATGCCTTTGTCCAAGTCATTGGTAATATTAAATCGCATTTGGCCAAGCAGAGATCTCTAGAGTGCTGTACTGAAGGCCTCCTTCCAAGTTGACATTCAAACACTAATGATTGTTCTTTGAAGTTTGCCGTTCAACCAGTCTACCCAATCATATGATATAGTCTATATCTTTTTGTCTTCTCTTCAAGAAAAGTATGACTGACTCTTCAACAGATCTGAAATTCTCACCTCCTCAGTACCTCATGCCTCTAAGACCTCTCTTTCCCTCTGACTGGAGTGAATGGAGAGTAGAGCCCTTCCCAGAGTCTCCATTTCAGGAAGGTACTCAGGGCAAACATCCCATCATTTCCCACTCAGCTGAACTCTTCTGAACTATCATCATACTCTCTCATTAGGAACCCTCCTTTGTAACCCTTCACCCACTTTTCAACTTCTTTTTTAATGTGTTGTTTTGAAGGCAAGGACTGCCTTTTGTCTTTCTTTGTATTCCCAGCACTTAGCACAATATGTGGCAAGTAGGAGGTGCTTAGTAAATGTCTATTGACTGATTATTATTATCTCCCATACATCCTGAGCAGTAGTTCTATTCTTTCTTTGAGCTTCCTCTTAACTCCAACATAGATTTTTAAATCTTCCTTTTTATTGTCCTAAGCATTCTTTCTCACACCATTGTCATATTTTTGCATTTGTCTTTTATAATCTCCCTTTGCTTCCATCTCCTGTACACTTTAAAAAATATAAAAGTTGGTGAATGAGTACCTTGTGCATCCACGTTGGTGTTTCTAGATACTTCCCACTTTTTTCTCCCCATCAGAATTATTTCTCTTTATTTCTTCAGAATTTCATTCTTAAGAGCTCCCTATCTCTCCTTATAGAATTTTAGGACATGGAGTCTTAGCAGCCCTTTCTCTTATCCTTTTGAAATCTGATTTCCCAAAATTAAGTGTGCATGTTTGACTATTTGCCACTTTCTTCTGTTATTATTATCGGGCCAGCACTTCACTCTTATTACCCATCAGTGGGTAACCGTTGACCATTATTGCACTTTTCTTCCTCCTTTTAACTTTACAGTTCTCTGTGGATAAGAAGCAGCTTGTTCTTAAGTCTACAGCACCCTACTCTTCAGGAAGAGCCTCATATTTGTTTCTTAGTTCCACATAGTTGATGGTCCTTCTTAAAATTCCCTTCTTTTTTCCTCTCTATATAAAAGATTTCCAAACTGCTTACACAGGTTCACATTTCTGTTATTTTTTTCTTTGTTTTCATGAAAGAACACATTATTCTCCTTGAATACCTGGGTGAGGGAGAGATCATTCCTGGTTTTCTACCCTTTCTTCTAGGAGAGATACCAGCCTTTGCTTTGAGCATAGAGAGCAATTACTTGGCTGTGGTGGATATACAAACAGTACACAGTTCTTTAGAAATTTCTCTATTCTTCAAACTTATTGGAAGTGAATCATTGTTCTTTTTTGTTTCTAATAACTTTTTAATAACAATTGCTCTGGAATATTGTGTTGGAGTAGGAGGAGGGTATGAATTCTGGTATTATCACTCTTAACTAGTTAGCATATTATTAAAACACTTCTAAAGGCACTCCCAACTTCCTTTCACTACTATTAGTATCCTCTTACCTTGTCTTATCCATCACTTTTACTTCTCCTCCTGCTCAAGTCCCCCAGGTTCTCCTTTTGTCAATTCCCCTCAAGTTCTTCTGCTTAAGTCTTCCTTCAGCTGTAATTGAATATTTTTCCTTCTTTAGCTTGCATACTTAAACTCAAGTTCTACTTAATTTCTTCTCTTTAAATTCAAGTCTCTGTCCTTTAGAGTTCATGTCTACCAAATCACTTTGCAAATTCCTTCTCCATCTTTTCCTTCTTATTCTGATACAACTTTTTCCCACTCAAACTAGAATTGGAGAAACATTGACAAATCAGATCCACTCTCCATCTATCTGTTGTCTTTCTGGTTTTGTATTTGGGGGATGTTGCAGTTTAGTTGAACCTGATGCCAAAATCTCTGTAAGCCTGTTTTCCCTCCACATTTTACAATGTTGGTGAGATTACTGCTCTTGTAATATTCTGCCACCATCCTCAAAAATCTATTACTAGTGAATTGTACTCTAAACGAGTATTGTCCTGGCACTTGTTAGGAGATTAATCACTACTCTATGTAAGTATATTAATATTGTCTAAAACCCACATCTGCCAGAATATTTATATGAACCCATAAATGCATTCAAACAAGCCAAATCATCTTCAAATATGAAGTGCTACAAGGTATCCAAACTCTGGCTTTAGTGTGAAAAGATTCAATGCTATGATGAAAACAGGCAAAGTACTTTTGTGCCAGGGTGTGCAAGGGTGCATAATTTTTTTATTTTAAAAAATAACTTTTTTACACAGTGTTATCTTTTAGAAGACAAGAAGCCATAACTATGTTGACATTTGATATCAGATTAAACTCTAGAAATTCTGAGTTAAAAGTTAGCATCATAGACTTAGGGCTGAAAGCAACCTCATAGGTCATATAGTTCAATGCCCTTATTTTACTGATTAGAAAGCTGAAGTCTTCAGAGATCAAATGACTTGCTTAGAATCACACACTTAGTATTAACACAGCTGGAGTTTCAATTCAGGTCCTGAGTCCAAATTCAGTATTCTTTGCACTGTACCACAATTGTGTGGGGATTTTTTAAGAGAGAGAGAGAGAGAGAAACGGAGAGGGAGGGAGGGAGAGAAAGAGAGAGAGAGAGAGAGAGAGAGAGAGAGAGAGAGAGAGAGAGAGAGAGAGAGAGAGAGAGAGAGAGATTGAGAGAGAGAGAGATTGATTGAGAGAGAGAGAGAGGCAGCAAGGAGACATAGGCAATAGGTATTATATTCCATCAAATGGTTAAAAAAATTACTTCACCTGATACTCAACTTATAACAAGTCACAAATTAGCCATGTTTGTTCATCAGGCACTAATTTTGTCAGCCTAAATGGCTGCTGATACAAAAAGAGATATTTACTTAAGTGGAAACAGGGGAGATATAGGGAAGGGTGGGGTTTCACCACTTGGTTTTCCAGTCAACAAAGACAATCTGAAAAGTTCTGAAAAGCATGTTTCTTTCTTCCTGGATGTTTATAATATTAGCTTTATAGGGCCTAAAGAGAAAAGCATGAGTAGCTTTTTGGGTGAATTAATGGGTTGCAATGACTATCTGCTTCCTACAGCCTTTTTAATGTCTCTTTCTTCCTCCTGCCCTTCCCTGAGATCCCATGAAATTACGGTAAAATTTCATGCTTCTGGTAGCTTCTGTTATCTGATAGTGTAATTGCTTGCATTTTTTTCTCCTAATATACTCTCTCCCTGCATTTTATGCTTTTTATTCCCATTCCTTCTTCCTCCATTTTTTCCCATTAATTTTCAGTAGTTTGAATTAATCCAGCAATGAAGAGATCTTCATAAATGATTTTTGGAGGATTTTTGGTTTGGTTTTGCTTTTATTTTTAGTAAAAAAAAAAAAAGAAATAGTGAAGTTTAAAAGTCACAGACTCCTTCAGAGGTGGTAGGAATATTGGATCTCTGTTGGTAATTCGCTTGGCTCCCATAGGGACATGGCAGTTGTCAAGTCAGAGGTAATAGAGCATAGCACAGAAGTATCAGAAGACTTGAATTCAAATTCCTTATCAGCTGCTTGTTATTACTTGTGTGCCTATGGGCAAACCATTTCCCTTCTCTGGGTTTGTAGTATTTCTCATTACAAAGAATGTTTGTTCTCAATTGATTTTTTGATTGACTGATCTTTTATCCTTTTTCTGTAAAAACAGGAGAATGTTTTGTTGTCATTGTTGTTGGGAGGGAATGGAAAGAAATTGAAATGTTAATGGAGAAAATATTTTCTCAAAGATAAGGGGTTTGGATATTTTTGAAAAGCTCTAAGATCCCTTCTAGCTCTTAATCCTATAAAACAGACTGAACTGTGGGGGAAAAAATGTGAACTGGGATTCAGGTCATTGTTCCTACTGGCTAAGGTGACTGGAAATTATCCCTTATTACAAAGGCTTTCAATGATTATTTAAAATGCTCACTGCAAAAAATGTATCCTCTGACTTGAGATTTAATGACTTTCACTTTCCCACCAGCACTATCACTACACACATGTGAGATGATGGGTAGGGTCAGTAGATCTACAGCTAATAGGGATCTGTGGCAGGATTCAAACCAGGTCTCCTCACTGCCTACCCAGGGCACTATCACCATATCAAACTACCTCTGCCTCTGTCTCTCTGTCTCTCTCCATATACACAATCTATTGGGGGTGGGGGGAATTGAATAGATGTTTTATAGAGATGATTCTTGCATTTGTTGCCTTGTTTTCTCTTTTGGCTTATTGCAATAATTAGAATTTCTAAAACTATATCAAATGATAGCTCAGAAAAGAAGACATGTTCTTAAACTCTTCCAGCTGCTAAAGGGCAGAGCTAAATCCCAGCCTCTAAACTCCAAAGTCTAGTATTTTTTTTCCTTCAGGGCCATCTTTAGGAAAGAGGTAAGCTTTATTTGTATATTGCTGGAGCAGATGACAGAGTTGGGGAAAACAGAGGAAGGTCACATGCTTACTGGTCTGAATAATTTCACAAGCATAGACCTTCCCTAAAAAGAAAACAATTGTATATTTTTGATGAAAACTTGTTATGCATTAAATAAAATCTCTTTTGAGAGAAGTGAAAGGAAAACACAGAATATGCCATCATTTCCAGACTAGTCTTTATTCCTACATCTTAATGAATGATAGGTCATTTTGAAGGGCATGTTTTGTTGTCGTTGTTGTTGTTACTGAAATAGCCATCAGATTTCCTGAAATGACATTTTTAATTTTATTTGGTCATGTTACGAGCTACATCTTGGTAGAGAAATAGCAAGACCAACGACCTCCAAGTGTGCAGAGGCATGTGGGTACGAGCAAGAGTCAGAGAGAAAGGGCACCTGTGAAATTCAGTAGCCTGGGCTTTTAAAAGGCATGTCCATTAATTTCACAGATCTGTGTTAAGTTTGCCCAAAGCTTTACTTGATGTAGCTCGCACTCACAATGTGCATGTGATATAGTATGATTATAATAGAATACTTTTTCTAAGAGACTGGAGACCTGGGTTTGAGTCAAGAATTCAAACTTCCTTTTGTGTATTGTCTTCCCCCATTAGATTGTAAGCTCCTTGTGAACAAGGATTGTCGTGTGTGTGTGTGTGTGTGTGTGTGTGTGTGTGTGTGTGTGGTGTGAGTGTGAGAGTGGGTGGGTGTGGGTGGGTGTATTCCCAGCACACAGTGCTTGGCACATAACAGGAATGTAATAAATGTTAGTTGAATTGAATTGAGGTCCACTGAATTGGGTCTACCAACTATGGATAGATATACCTTCCTTACTTTTGTTGGCTTGAACACCTTAAGAAGCCCTATAACTGTGAACTCTTACACACAACTGGTTATTGTGAAGGAAAGAGGAGACTGTGTGAAAGAATCATCCAAATGTCTTTGAGAAATGACCTAGCCCATTGGAAAGAACACTAGACAGGCAAAGTTCACAGACTCGGGTCTCAGTCTTAGCTCTGAAATTTGCTCTCGCACTCTCGCACTCTCGCTCTCACTTGCTCTCTCGCTCGCTCTCTCTCTCTCTCTCTGTCTCTATCTCTGTCTCTCTCTGTCTCTGTCTCTCTGTCTCTTGCTCTCTCTTTGTCTCTGTCTCTATCTCTGTCTCTCTGTCTCTGTCTCTCTATCTCTGTCTCTCTCCATATATATCTATGTATGTATGTATGTATGTGTATGTGTCTGTGTCTATGTCTATGTGTGTATGTGTGTATATGTCTATATATGCATATATTCATTCATTTATTCATTCACTTATTTACTTGTTTATTTATTCATTCATTCGTCTAATTGTTTATTCATTTACCTGATCATTTATTTATTTATTTATTTGGTTAGTTGTTTGTTTGACTGTTTCTTTTTTTTTTTTTGCTTCTTAATTTATTTGTTTGTTTGTTTGCTCCTACCCAAAAACCATATTTCTAAATGGAGTTCTCCCTATATTCTCCAAGGCTAAGGCACCAGAGAACAAGATTTCCTGCACTTTGTCAAGCTACAAAGGCTTCAAGTGTGTCACAAAAACAGATTGTGCCTGCTATCCAAGGACCATACATTTCAAGCTGGAAGGGACATCAAGTCCAATCCCTTCATTTTGCAGGAGGAAACTGAGGCTGAGGAGAGGTTTAGTAACTTGTTCATGGCCACACAGTGAGTATATGAGTCAGGATTTGAATTCAGGTCTCAAAACCCACCACCACCAAGCCACCTCAGCATGAGCACCTTAACTAAGAATAGAAAGGTTAATTACCAGAACATTTTCCAGTAATTAATTTTTTTTTTTTTGGTCATGACAGCCCACACGAAGTGCAAAACTAAATGTGATCTGAAAGGCTGGATGGACTTACTAAAGCAAGTACAAGGGGTGGCCAGTTCTTAAAGTTCCAGAAATTCCAACTCACCCCCAGAATAAAACAGCCTAACCTTCCAGAAAACTATTTCAATGACCTAAATCGGGGCAAATTTATCTTGGAACTTTATCTTTATCTTGGAACTCGGCGACCAAGCCACCTTCATTCAGCCCCTTGAATAGAAATGTGGGACACAATCCCTCCATGAGGAAACTGAAACCCACAGAGGTGACTTGACGTGCTCAACCCTAGGCACAAAGCCCTTCATACAGTCGGTACTTTTTAATAATTGTTTCTAGAAGGAATGACTTGCCCAAGGTCTCGCAGACAATAAGTAGCAGAGCAATCTGCCTCCAAATCTGTGGTCCTTCCACCACACTCCAGCTAAGCTTTGCTTAGCTCCTTACTCGCCTAAGCTACACCTGATAGCCAAGAACAGGATGTTCTCTACCCGTTGCTTTTCAGTTATTGTTGTTGTTGAGTTACTTTCAGTCGCGTCCAACTCTTCATGACCCCATTTGGGGTTTTCTTGTCAGAGACCCTGGGGTGGTTTGCCATTTCCTTCTGCAGCTCATTTCACAGACAAGGAAATCAAGGCAAACAGGGTTAAGTGACTTGCCCAGGGTCACACATCTAGCAAGCGTCTGAGGCCAGATTTGAACTCAAGAAGATGTCTTTCAGACTCCAGGCCTGGCATCCTACCCATTGTGCCACCTGGCTGCCTCCATTGCTTTTCATGTATGTGGCTAAATGACATTTACTCTCCTATAGACATTTCTCTGTAGGGGCAGAGAGGTCTGTGGGTTTGATGCGTTTCACTGTATATTAAAACAGACTTTGGTTTTTCAAAAATACACTGAATTTTATAGCAAACATATTTCCCTAACTAGATGAAAGCATTCACTCAACGAAGTCATAAAGTTGTTATCTGAATGAGACACTTCCTGGTTTCAGACCTGTCCGGGGGATTCCTCCCCAAAAACAGCCACTCGGGTCCTTGCACTCAGAAGGTGAAAGGGTTTTGTTTAACTTGGCTAATGCAGCAGCAGCAGCAACAGCAACAGTTTAAAGAGCAATCAAACGGAGAGGCCTAGTTTTGAATTGTGTTTTCCGTCAACATAAATCTAGAAGTCAAGGAAAGTGAAACCCAGGCTGACTGGAGTCCTCATCCAAGAAACCAGCTCTTTGGAAGCAGGAGCATTGGTTGTTTGAGCTGGGGAGAAGCCTTAGAAATTGTGTAGTCGGGGCAGCTAGGTGGTGCAGTGGATAGAGCACCGCCCTGGAGTCAGGAGTACCTGAGTTCAAATCCGGCCTCAGACACTTAACACTTACTAGCTGTGTGACCCTGGGCAAGTCACTTAACCCCAATTGCCTCACTAAAAAAAAAAAAAAAAAAAAGAAATTGTGTTGTCAAAACCTCTCATTTTACAGATAAGGAAACTGAGGCTGAGAAAGGTTAAGTAACTTGCCCAAGATCAGAAAGAAAGTAACAAATTAGGGATCCAGATTCAAGTCTTCTAACTTTAAACTGGGCGTTCTCTCTGCCTTCACACAGAAGATAAAAATTATATAATAATTGTCATAA
Organism: Dromiciops gliroides; assembly: GCF_019393635.1. NCBI lineage: Eukaryota > Metazoa > Chordata > Mammalia > Microbiotheria > Microbiotheriidae > Dromiciops > Dromiciops gliroides. Next base: position 79,664,885 of record NC_057866.1, on the reverse strand, counting down.
TCTACCGTATAAACAAAACTATTACCTTCCATTATGCTAAGGATTCTAGGTCCCATTTCTGCATCCCCTGAGCCTTAATCTCTCTGACTCAATTTTTCCCTGTCTATGAAACAGGTCTTAGCTTCTTTTTTTTTTTTTTTTTTTTTTTTTTTGCTGGGCAATGGGGGTTAAGTGACTTGCCCAGGGTCACACAGCAAGTAAGTGTCAAGTGTCTGAGGGCCATATTTGAACTCAAGTCCTTCTGAGTCCAGGGTTGGTGCTTTATCCATTGCACCACCTAACTGCCCCCAAGTTTTAGCTTCTAATGAGACTTTTAGGAACCCCTCAATTGTCTTTATTCTCTGTCTCTTTGCAGCTCTAAGTTCCACATCCCTTCTCCCAGAGGAGGACTTATTCATTTAAATCCCTTCACCCATCAAGGGCAAGCCAATTCATTTTAGGCCCTTCTCTTCAGCCCTGTCTTATATCCTGCCCCCGGGAGCAGCTGGGTGGCACAGTGGATAAAGCACTGGCCCTGGAGTCAGGAGGACCTGAGTTCAAATCTCACCTAAGACACTTACTAGCTATGTGACCCTGGGCAAGTCACTTAACCTCAGTTGCCTTAAACATCCATGGCCATCTCCAGTGGTCCTGATCTATATCTATATCTAGTACACTAGATCCAGATGGCTCTGGAGAAGAGAGTGAGGTCAATGACCTTGCACAGCCCTCCCTCACTTCAATCCAATTCAGTGCAAATCATGACCTCATCCTGATGTCCCAGTCCTCTTTGAGAACAAAGGACAAGCAACAGCAATATCCTGGTCCTAGAAAGTTCTCTTCCCTCAGAGAATAAGCGGAGTGTCGCAGTCCTATCCTGCTTACAAGGTCCTCCTGGTTCAAAATATCTGAGAGGGAGTTTCAAGATAAAAGGATTTTTCTTCCCTAAACAGACTACCTCAATTTCCACCTTCTTATAACTACGATAATATTAATATTTATGTCATGCTGCATGGTTTACAAAAATGCTTCATAAATAGGATCTCATTTGATCCTCACAATGATGTTGGAAAGTAGGTTCTGCCAATATTCCCATTTTACAGATGAGGAAACTGAGGTAGATGGAGACTGAGTAACTTGCCCAGGGTCACACAGCTAGTGTTTGAGGTAGCATTGAACTCAGGTCTTCCGAACTTCCAGCCTAGTGCTATATGCACCATGCCAAACTTCTCATTTAAGAACCCAGACACATTCAGTAGTACAACTAATATAATAAATAGGAGTCTCTCTGTGAAGTTATTAAGTTTAAGTTTCAGCATCCTTCTCTAAGCTTTGCTCTAGAGGATTCTTTAAAACCCTAAATGGGAGAGAAGATGCCAACTTGCATTGGAAGAAGAGTGTCCTCATCTTATAGCTCCCTATGCTGATGTCACTGGGAGCACAGGTCCACTCCATCTCCTGTTCTAAAAGATCTATATGCTTGGCAAGGTCCAGGTGAGAGTAAGGAGAGATCACTGAGTTTGGACTTTTAAAAAATAGCTAAAAATCAGGGCAGCTAGGTGGCGCAGTGGATAGAGCACCAGCCCTGGTTTCAGGAGTACCTGAGTTCAAATCCAGCCTCAAACACTTAACACTTACTAGCTGTGTGACCCTGGGCAAGTCACTTAACCCCAATTGCCTCACCAAAAAAAAAATAGCTAGAAATCAATATGCAGGTAGGGAAAATGGTATTTCTGAAGTAATAAATAGCATAAGCAAAAGCTCAGTGGTAGAAAAGCACAGGGTGCATATTGGGCATGGTGAGAAATTCTTGTATTATATGTGGATGGGGAATAGTTAGAGATAAGGGTGCGAATCTTGAAGGCCACATAAAGGAGTCTGAACTTTAATCAGGAAACAATGGGAGGGGGTGTCAAACAATGGCTAAGAAAAGAGATGGGATTGGAACCTCTTTAAGCATAAGGAAAAATAGCCTGGCATTATTCTAATTAACTTTAATTAGAGGTAAAGGGAACAGAGGCCACAATGCCTTCCAAGCTCTAAATGCTAAGAACCATGATATTCTAACAGATTAGAGACCAACCAGTACAGTAGTCCTGGTAGATAGTAAATGGGGGCCTATGCTAGCATGATGGCAGTGAGATTAGAGAGAAAAGAATAGAAGTGAGAGATCAATCAATAAAAAAGCATTTATCCAGTGCCTACTGTGTACATGGAGATGATGTAGAGCAGGATTGTTATAGGATGAGGATAAAAAGATAATCTCTGTAAACTTCAGGGTTGTGAGCCCTAACACCCAAAAGGCAACTCTACACATGGACATCACCTGATGGTCAGTACCATGATCAGATTGATTATATACTTTGCAGCCAAAGGTGGAGAAACTCTATAGTTGGTTAAAACAAGACCTGAAGCTGACTGTGGCTCCAATCATGAACTTATCACCAAATTGAGACTTAAATTGAAAAAAGAAGGGAAAACCATCAGACAATATAGATATGACATAAATAACATCCCTTATGAATATGAAGTGGAAGTGATGAATAGATATAAACGATTAGATCTGGTAGAGTGTCCAAAGAACTCTAGACAGAGTTTGCAATATTATACAGGAGGAAGCAGCAAAAAAAGAAAAAGAAAGAAAAAAGAAAAAAACATTCCAAAGAAAAAGAGGAAGAAAGCAAAATATCTATCTGATGAGACTTTACAAATAGCTAGGGAAAGAAAAAAAGGGAAAAGGAAAGGAGAAAGGGGAAAATATACAAATGCAGAATCCCAAGGAGAGATAAGGAGGTTCCTAAATGAGCAATGCAAAGAAATAGAAGAAAACAATAGAATGGGAAAGACGAGATCTCTTTTGAAAAAAAATCAGATATCAGGCTATTTACTGGAAGGTCGGATACTAAAGCCAAAGCTTAAATGCTTTGGCCACATAATGAGAAGACAGAACTCACTGGAAAAACCCTGATGTTGGGAAAGACTGAAGGCAAAAGGAAAAGAGGATGGCAGGAGATGAGATGGAGAAATAGTATCTTGGAAGCAACAAACATGAGTTTGAACAGACATAAGGAGAGACTGGCGGACAGAAAGGCCTGGCGCACTATGGTCCATGAGTCATGGTCAGTCATGACTGAATGACTGAACAACAACAAATGTGCCATATAAATACTAGCTATTATTAATTGGAAAGGAAGGTATCCTTTGACTCATCCATTTAAAGAAAAGATCTACTTTTAGCCCTGATCTTCTTAAATAAGTCCCTGCTATTGACTGTACACTTATCCCTTCCCCATCGAGGGGGTTAAGGGCATGGTGCCCCCTGTGATCTGGAAAAATCCAAATAAAATTTTCCCCTCCCTTCGTACCAGAGAAGAAGTCTGAATTACTATGGTATTAAAAGATAAAATATGTGGATTTTCTACAATACTATACATATATTCTGTGCATTTCTGAGTTTCTAAACTTTTTCTGTGTCATCAACTGGCCTTCATGTATCACCTGCAGCTTCTGCGAAATTCCCAAAAAATTTCCCATTTAATTTCTTATGCTGGCCCATAATATATGGAAGCCAAGATGGAGAAAGTTGAGATGTGGAAGGAATAACCGTCTAATTTATTTTCAAGAAAATGTGCAAACACATAGGAATGCATATGAAAAATAATGATGAAAGACAACTAGAGGGCAATAATGTATGTGCATTACTGTTGTCCTGGAGCCTACTCTTGGATGAGGCCATTAACTCAGCAGAAATAATAATAGAATTAGAAAGCTTGGCTGGGATAACAGAATTTCTCTCTAAGGTTCCCTCCAGCCCTAAATCCTTTGATCCCATGGGGTTGGAGGCCACATCACTTGTTGGCCTTTTGTTTCCTCATCTATAAAATTACAGGGGGTGGACTCCATGGGGTGGAGGAAAGTGCACTGGATTTGTCATCAGAAAATCTTTCATTTCATTCTTGGCTCCAATATTAACTAATCACGTGGTCTCAGTTTTCTTATAAAATAGATATACTAATACTTGTATTATCTGCTTTGTAAACTTTAAAGTCCTTGATAAATGTCATTTATTACTACCACCACCACCACCACCACCACCACCACCATTACTACTCTACTTCTACTACTACTACTGCAACTACTGTGATAGTACTACTACCACTATTTCTACTACTACCACTACCTCTTCTTCTTCTTCTTCTACTACTACTACCACCACCACCACCACCACCACCACTACTACTACTACTGCTATTACTAGAATTAGGCAGCTAGATAGCACAAGATGCTGGGCCTGGATTCAGGAAGACCCGAGTTCAAATCTGGCCTCAGACTTTACATTCTGAGTGACCCTTGCAAGTCACTTAACCTCTGTTTGCTTGTTTCCTCAACTACAAAATGGGACTAATAATAGCATTTACTTCCCAAGGTTATTGTTTTTGTTTTTGTTTTAGTGAGGCAATTGGGGTTAAGTGACTTGCCCAGGGTCACGCAGCTAGTAAGTGTTAAGTGTCTGAGGTCAGATTTGAACTCAGGTACTCCTGACTCCAGGGCTGGTGCTCTATCCACTGCGCCACCTAGTTGCCCTTCCCAAGGTTATTGTGAGGATGAAATAAGATAATATTTGGAAAGTGCTTTACAAACCTTAAAATGCTATCTAAATTCTATGATCCTAGAACTTAGCCAGAGAATGAGGGACTCTGAAAGAGTGAGATAAGACAATTGTAAGCAAATAAGATTGAAGTTGATGGGGCCTTTCGGGACAGAATGCAATATTAGGTAGATATCCATACATAAACAAGCTGTGACTGAGAATCAAGGAAGAGTAAATATCGACACTAAGCAGCCAAAATATGTGACACAAAGTCTGTATGATAAAGCTCATGCATATGTCTCAGCACCTTGTTTCTCTTACTTAATACACAATACCAACAAACTTGTTTCTGAGTCCACAACAGTTTATAAGGGGGCAAAGGGGAAAGGGACAGCAGAGCTATTAGAGGCAATGAGAAGTGATAGCTAAAAGCCTAACAACAAAGGAGAAGACACAATTATAAAAAGTAAGTACAAAAATTCAGAAGGTGCAACATATTTGAGTTGTTTACTTTATAGAAAGGACGTCTTATATGCCTCAGTACTTCCCCCAAACCACTCTACTGTAGCACAATAATTGGTCCCCATAGAGGTGGCCTGAGAATGTTCAGAATACTTACAGTGCATAAAACAGGGAAATTTGTAATCCAACACACACACACAGAGTACAAAGACTGAGGACTTGAAAGAAATAAGCTTCACTTCTACTAAAAAAGAAAAAGTTCATTCTCTCCAAAATTGAATAAATAAGTCATTACTGTGTAGAATTCAAAAACAACCTCAGACCTCATTCAACTCAAATGGGAACAAAAACTTAAGTTAGCCAAACTGTACTTTGGTTCAAATAATCAACTTCACAAAAACACAAGATGATGGATGTGTGGTTGAACAACAGTTCCTATGACAAAGATCTGAGATTTTTAGTGGACCCCAAGCTAGGCAATGGTGTACATGGTCACCAAAAATGTTAATGTTATCTTCAACCACATTAAGAGAAGTATAGAGTCTAGTTAATAGGGAGTAGAGGGCAACTAGGTAGTGCAATGGCCTAGAATCAGGAAGACTGATCTTCCTGAATTCAAATCCAGCCCCAGAAACTTACTAGCTGTGTGACTCTGGGCATGTCACTTTACCTTGTTTATCTCGATTTTTTTCATCTGTAAAAGGAGCTGGAGAAGGAAATGGCCAACCACTCCAGTATCTTTGCCAAGAAAACCCCAAAGAGCATCATAAAAAATTGGACGCGACTGAAAAACAACTGAACAACAGTCCCTGTAAACTCTACCTTTATCAAATCATATCTAGAAGATCATGTTCAGTTCGAGGAAGAACATTTAAGAGATGCCATTGACAGGTAGCAGAAGATCAGGAAGGGGAGTTTTAGCCTGGAAAAGAGAAGGGTTAGGGAAGACATGATACTTATCTACAAGCAATGGAAGGATCATCGTGGGTAAGAGGGATCAGACTTGTTTAACAGGGCCCTGCAGAGAAGAACTAGGAGCAGGGGGTGGAAGTTGGAATGAATCAGATCAAGGCTTTATGCCAGGAAAAACTTCCTAGCAATTAGAGCAGCCCAAAATGGAATGTGCTGCCACAGGAGCAAGGGAACAGAGACTTAGGATTGCAACAAGCCTCCAAGGTCATCTAGTCTGACCTTTTCTTTTGACACATGAAGAAGTTGAAGTCTAGCTCAGAGATGTGGCTTATCCCAGCTCCCATGGCAAAGGGAGCGGCAGAACTGGTATTCAAATTCAGGTCCTCTGATTCCAAGGATTTCTGCTTACTGTATGTATGACAGGGTGGGCTTCTTTTAGCTGGTCATTTTCAATTTTACCAGATAAGGGGTATAGTGGATAGAGCACTGAGCCTGGAGTCTAGAAGATCTGAGTTCAAGTGGCCTTAAACACTTACCAGCTACGTGATCTTGGGCAAGTCACTTCACCCTGTGGGATCTAGTTTCCTCATCTGTAAAATGAACTGCAAGGGCAGCTAGATGGCTCAGTGGATAGAACACCAGCCCTGGAGTCAGGAGTACCTGAGTTCAAATCCGGCCTCAGACACAACACTTACTAGCTTTGTGACCCTGGGCAAGTCACTTAACCCCAATTGCCTCACAAAAAAACCCCAAAACAAGCAAACAAAATGAACTGCAGAAGGAAATGGCAAAACTGCTCCAGTTTCTTTGTCAAGAAAACCCCAAATGGCAGAAACTAGGCGTAGACCAACGTCTTACACCTTATACTAAAATAAGGTCAAAATGGGTACATGATTTAGACATAAAAGGTGATACCATAGGTAAATTAGGAGAGGAAGGAAGAGTTTACCTCTCAGATTTATGGAAAGGAGAACAGTTTATGACCAAACAAGAGACAGAGAATATTATGAAATGCAAAATGGATGGTTTTGATTACATTAAATTAAAAAGGTTTTGTACAAACAGAAGCAATGCATCCAAAATTAGAAGGGAGGCAGAAAGCTGGGAAACAATTTTTATAGGCTGTATTTCTGATAAAGGCCACATTTCTAAAATATATCGGGAACTAAATCAAATTTATAAGAATCCAAGTCATTCCCCAATTGAGAAATGATCAAAGGATATGAACAGACAGATTTCTGATGAAGAAATCAAAGCTATCTATCTATTGCCATATGAAAAATGTTCTAAATCACTATTGATTAGAGAAATGCAAATTAAAACAACTCTGAGATACTACCTGACACCTATCAGATTGGCTAATATGACAAAAAAAAAAAGGAAAATAATAAATGTTGGAGAAGCTGTGGAAAAATTGGAACACTAATGCATTGGTGGTGGAGTTGTGAACTGATCCAACCTTTCTGGAGAGCAATTTCGAACTATACCCAAAGGGCTATAAAGGTGTGGATACCCTTTGACCCAGAAATACCAATATTAGGCCTTTTTCCCAAAGAGATCATAAAAAAGGGAAAAGGACCCACATGTACAAAAAATATTTATAGCTGCTCTTTTTGTGGTAGCAAGGAATTAGAAATTGAGAGGATTCCCATCAACTGGGGAATGGCTGAACAAGGTGTGGTATATGAATGTAATGGAATACTATTGTGCTGTAAGAAACAATGAGCAGGCAGATTTCAAAGAAACCTGGAAGGACTTACCTGAACTGATGCTGAGTGAGATTAGCAGAAGGAGGAGAACATTGTACATAGTATCAACAACATTGTGTGTTGATCAACTGTGATAGACTTCACTCTTCTCAGCAATACAATGGTTCAAGATAGTTCCAAAGGACTTATGATGGAAAATGCTCTCCAAATCCAGAAAAAAAAAAGAACTATGGAATCTAGATGCAGATTGAACCATAATATTTCTATTTGGGGGGGGGTGAGGTTTTTCCTTTTTGCTCTGATTCTTCTTTCACAGCATGACTAATGCAGAAATATGTTTAATGTGATTGTACATATATAACCTATACCAGATTGCTTGCTGTCTTGGGGAGGGGGAAGGGAGGGAGAAAAATTTGAAACTAGAAATCTTATAAAAACAAATGTTGGAAACTATCTCTACATGTAACTGGACATAATAAAATACTTTTATGGAAAAAAAAAACCAAATGGGCCATGAAGAGTCAAACACAACTGAAAAGCAACTGAACAAAGTTTTCAATTAGAGACTCAATGACCACCTGTTGGCAATATGGTTAAAAGTGATTCTTGTTCAAGTATGAGTAGAACAAAATGGCTTCTGAACTCCCTTCCAGCACCATGAGTATAGAATTCTGTGAAGGGAGTGATTTGGGCACAATAGGCAGCATTGGTCCTGGGGTTCAGCGAGGTTTGGTTCAAATCTCAGACCTTCTTCTAACCAGCTGCATGGCTATGAGAAGGTCACTAGACCTCTCTGGGGCTTAATTTCCTTATCTATAAAAGGAAGAAGGTTGAACAATAATGATGATGGGACTGATAATATCAGTGAAAATGATGAAGGTAGCTAGTGTTCTTACAGCACTTTACACTGGATCCTCATAACAACCCTGAGAGATAGATGCCAATATTATCCCCATTTAACAGATGAGAAAATTGAGGCAGAGAAAAGTCCATTGATTTGCCTAGGGTCTCACAGCTAGTGTCTGAAGTGAGATTTGAACTCAGATCTCCCTGACTCCAAGTGCAGCAAAACATTCATTGTGCTACCCAGCTGCTTTAGGATCTCTAAGTTCCTCTTTGGCTCTGAATTTTATTACTTTGGAAAAGTTACTTCCCCTCTTTGGGCCTCAGTTCCCTGATTTGTAAAATAAAGGGTCTAGGGGCAGCTAGGTGGCACAGTGGATACAGCACAGGCCCTGGAGTCAGGAGGACCTGAGTTCAAATCCAGCCTCAGACACTTAACACTTACAAGCTGTGTGACCCTGGGCAAGTCACTTAACCCCAATTGCCTCACTAAAAATAAATAAATAAACAAACAAACAAACAAACAAATAAATAAATAAATAAAGGGTCTAGAACTGAAAGAATTGGGGTTTTTCCCAATTTAACTTTCCACAGATTCATAGAATGAGTCTCTGAATCTATTTAAGGTAACTTCTGTCAAGTTGAATGATCCACATTTTTAGGTCCAAGGTAGAAGTTCTCAAACTTTTTTTTCAAAAATTATTGAGAATACAAAAGAGTTTTTCTTTACATGGGTCATATTTAGTGATGCTTACCATATTAGAAATTAAAGCTGATACATTTTTAAATGTTTTCATTCATTTTAAAATAAAAATCAAAGCCATTACATGTTAACAAAGCTGGCATTTTTATGAACAATAACCATATTTTCCAAAACAATATTTGGTGACAAGAATGGCATTGTTTTGCCTATTTTTGCAAATCTCTTTAATGTTCAAATTAATAGGAGACAGCTGGATTCTCCATATCTGCTTCTGCGTTGAATTTGTTGAATTTGTTGACATATTGTTTTGGTGGAAGTATATGAAGAAAATCCAGCCTCACACAGATACATAGAGCTGGAAAAGGGAGGAATATTTTAATAGGCAAATAACATCTTTGTACCAGTGTAAAAATAGTTTTGACCTCTCAGGCCCCTGAAAAACTCTTGGGATCCCACTGAGAATTGTTCGTCTAAGGCTGTCAGTGACAACTTAGATTAAAAAAAGAGAAAGAGAAACATTAAAAAAAGGAGAAAGAAAACAGTTTTCTTTCCTGTGTGCAAGATTCCACTTTGATGTGATGCGTTTAATGACTCTAAAACATGACTTGAAGATAATTAAACCCTTACCTTGGAATTTTGCAAAATACTCTTTTGGGGTTGAGAGTCTTAAGGGAGTGGACTTCATTATGACATGGGTAAATTGTTTAATATATTTACCTCTTGATCCAAAGAGACTCTGGCATTCGTACAAGGCTTTTAAATCAAGCATAAGTTTTTCAAACTTTTCCAAAAATCCCCACATTTTGCCATTTAAAATTTTAAATGGAAATTGAGATATCTCCAATATCATCTCGCCACAATAGCTAGTCAAGGACAAACAGACATCTAAATCTGTCACTAAGAACTCCAGGCTGATCATCCCTTGGCAGAAATGTCTATTTGGCACACTATTTCTAATATTTTTTTGTTTCTGTTATGTAAAAAAAATATTTTTGTTAACTCACAAAATGGACTCAGTTGCACTGCCTTTTCAAATTAAGTCCCTAACCCTCTCAGGACTTCAGTTTCCTGATCTCTAAAATTAGGAGGTTGGACAAGATCATCTCTACCATCCCTTCCAGCTTCAATATTTTATGGCCTGTCTCCTAAGATCTCTTCCAGAAAAAACATTCTTATAGGGTATGGCCCCTTTCAGTTAGAATACTTTATAGTCTGTTTTTAGGTCCTTCCAGTCCTGACATTACATATCCTATCTTCTAAGGACCCTCAGGTCTAGTATTATACACTCAAAGCTTTTCCATCATGATTCTATGTAAGTTTGTAAGCCATCTCTGCCACTGCCTAATTTCAGCGAATAAGAGAAAAATCTAGATGGTAAAAAGAAGCCTCAGTGAAATTGAAGATGCAAAACATACTCCAAATATGTCCTTACTTAGAGAACTTGCAACAGCCAGCCCACTTTAAACTAAACACATTTAAGTCAAACCAAACGTTATAAAACCTGACTGAGTATTGTTCTTACATCACTGGAGCTGCAAAGATTAATAGACATGCTGAATTCATTTGTTTCTCACTTGGTTCACTAAAACAAATACATCTTTTCACCGAACAAGTCCAAAGCCTTGGCAAGTCCAAAATGTCTGAAACCCAGGGCTTTTCTTACTGATATTCCTCAATTCAAAACCTTATGGTTAGAAGGGAATGTTGGCCTGTGGATAATGAATGACCTTCCCTTCAGTTGCTTGCTCAAATTTAGCCCCGGGAAGAAAAAGACTTCAAAAAAGCCAAACTAGGAATGATGAGGGTGAACAAAGCAAGAAAAGCAAATAATGAGGAAAAGAGCCAAGAAAGAGGTAGAAGCCTTGTTTCTTGAGGCAAGTTGAGCTTATTTAAATGGTGTTTTGATGGTAGAAGACAAACTTGACTTATTCTTGTCTTCATTATTTCAGTCTGCTTCACAACAGAAGAACTGGGAATTAGGAATTTTGAAATCTAACTTTGATGCATTAGGTCTACGTTGCCATAGTATCAGACCAGTTTAGAAAGCTATCCATACTCCCATCCATCCTCATCCTCCCCAGAGCTAAGGAAATGGTTTTCCTGAAGAATGGCTCTGACCATCTCAATCCCTCATACAATAAACCCTGTGGCTTTCTATTGCCTTTGCAATTAAAAATAAATTCCTCTCTCACTTTTAGGGCTCTTCACAAACCAGCCTCTTCCTATTGTTCTAGTTCTCTTTGACTTTACTTCACTCTATTGATTATCTCCAATTTATCCTTGTATCCTTGTATCCTTTGTACCTTGTATGTATGTAGCTGTTTGCATGTTATTTCCCCCATTAAACTGAGTTCCTTGAGATCAGGGACTGTCTTTTGCCTTAGCACTCAGAACAGTGACTGGCATGTAGTAGGCAATTAAAATTATTAAAATAAATGCTTATTGACTGACTCGTGATACTCTGTCATCCAACCACACTCTTCTTTTTTATTTTTTTTTAATTTTTTTATTTTTGGGGGGGGCAATGGGGGTTAAGTGACTTGCCCAGGGTCACCAACCACACTCTTCTGATGAGTATGTTCATCCCCACAAAACACTCCACCCCTTATCTCAATGCCTTTGCATAGCTTCTTCCATACCTGAAATGGTCTCCTTCATCCTTTAGAATCCTTGGCTTCCTTCAAGACTCAATTCAAGCTGAACCTTGTGTAGGAGAACTTGCCAAGGTCCCCCAGCTACTATTACCTCCTCTCTTGTATCTATTTTGTATGTTTCTTTACATAATTATATAGTTATCCCTTCCACACCATTAGGGGTAGGGGGTGCAGTGCCCCCATGATCTGGAAAATCCTTGTAAAATTTTGTGGAAAGGAATACACTAAATTAAGAGTAAATGTTGGGGGGCAGCTAGATGGTGCAGTGGATAGAGCACCGGTCCTGGAGTCAGGAGTACCTGAGTTCAAATCCGACCTCAGACACTTAACACTTACTAGCTGTGTGACCCTGGGCAAGTCACTTAACCCCAATTGCCTCACTAAAAAAAAAAAAAAAAGAATAAATGTTGGGGCAGCTAGGTGGTGCAGTGGATAAAGCACCAGCCCTGGAATCAGGAGGACCTGAATTCAAATCTAGCCTCAGACACTTGACACTTACTAGCTGTGTGACCTTGGGCAAGTCACTTAACCCTCATTGCCCCACAAAACTAAAAGAAAAACAAAAAATAAATTAAAAATTAAAAAATAAGAATAAATGTTACCTTCATTTTTAGGTATCAAGTACAGTGAAAAAATGATGAGTCTGAGTTTGAAAAACATCCTTCAGATTGTTAATTAGAAATAATAGATTTGCAGCTTCATGTGCAATCATCTTTTTTGTTATACTATATTGTGGAAATGTTTGTTTTAGTCCATAAATTAAAAACTAAATAAATTAATGAATAGATATATAGAAAAATAAATTGATAAATGAAATAGACTAGCACCTGGGCAAACAGATTTTATTCTCAACCATAGCAATAATGTATATGTCATCTTCATTTCAGTGGAAGGAAGGAGGGCAACCCTCACAATATGATATTTAAAGGTAGAGAGATTCCTGTGTCTGAAGGTCTTCATGGCTAATGGCTGTATGCTCTGGATAGCTTAAAGAAGATTCCCCAGTGGATAGAGCCAGACTGGCCCTGGATTCAGAAGTACCTGAGTTCAAATCCGGCCTCAGACCTTTAACACTTACTAGCTGTGTGACCCTGGGCAAGTCACTTAATCCCAACTGCCTCACTAAAAAAAAAAAAAAGAAGAAGATTCCCCACTTCAGAAAGAGGTTAAACAAGATGATTTGGGACCTCGAGTTCATGCCATAGGAGGATGAGGTGAAGGAACTGAGGGTGTTAGGCTTGAAGAAAAGGAGATTTAGTGGTGACATGATGACCATCTTCAAGTATCCAGAGGGCTGTCCAGTGACTTAGCCCCAGAGGGCAGAACTGGGAAAAGTGGGTGAAAGTTGCCTTTGTGAGTAGACTTACTCAGTGGAGAGACATTGATTATATCATCCTTTCTCACTTGAGGTCTTAAAGCAAATGTTGGAGGACCATTTATTTGGTCCATTGTAAAGACCATTCTTGTTCAGGGATGGGTTGGATAAGATGAGGGCCTTCTTTTTGTTTTTTCTTGGTGAGGCAATTGGGGTTAAGTGACTTGCCCAGGGTCACACAGCTAGTAAGTGTTAAGTGTCTGAGGCTGGATTTGAACTCAGGTACTCCTGACTCCAGGGCCAGTGGTTTATCCACTGCGCCATCTAGCTGCCCCTGATGAGGGCCTTCTAATGCTGAGAGATTGTGATTCTATGGCCTTTCAACTCCATAATTCTGTAACTCATGGGTATCCCTCCCCACTGAGTCCTCCTTGGATCTCCCTGGACAAAGGTTTGAAAGTAGGCCAGTTCTGCCTCAGATACTTCCAGATTATCCTTTTTCTATCCCATGTGGTGACTCTTCAGCTCTCTTGGAATCCCTAATGCTCTCTTATGATTTTAATCCTTTACTCTCTCTAAGCCTTATTTTCCACATTTATAAAATAAGGAGATTGAATCACTAAAGACCTTTTCCAAATTTAACATCCCATGACTGGTGGCAACACTCATCCTCTAACCCAGGTCTTCCGGTTTATGGGCCTGGGCTTCCTCCAGCACTGCCTCAGACTCTATTGATCCAGTTGGGTGGGTTAGTTAGCAGATGTTGTTACCTTCCCAGGCCACTTAATTCCTTACCCCGGTAAAAATGTGCAGGTCCCAGGGTGTCCCTTAAGGAGGGTTTCTCTTGCTGAGGAATTTCAGACGCCACATCAAAAGGAGATACTTGGGGTAGAAAGCTTTCCAGTGTTCCATAAACTGCATCTCAAAGCCTCCCTATGCATTGAGAACCAGCTTTGGTTCTGACATTCCAATGCCGGTCAGCCCCAGGGGGAAAAAATAATGCTAATCACTCACATTTATATGGTGTTTTAAATTTTTCAAAAAGGCTTTAAATATGTTATTTCCCTTGATCCTCCTAAAAACCTGATGTGGGTTATTATCCCCATTTTGCAGAGCACTTCATTCCAAATCCAGCCCTGTATCCATGAAGCCATGGTGCCTTTTTCTAAGTCACGCTTCCTCAGATGAGGGGACAATGATGACAATGAAGCTAATGATAATGGTCCATTACATTTGCAAAGCACTTTGCAATTTACAAGATCAGCATTACTCCCTTCATTTTATAGATGAGAGACCTGAGACTCAAAAAGGTGGAGGTTAAGGCCTTTGCCTAATGAGCCCCTTATCAAATAAGGTAACACATGTCAAGTGCTTTGCGAACCTTAAGACACCATATATATACTAGCCATTATTATATATTACAGCTAGTAAGTGATGCCGCCTTAACACCTTCCACAAATTCTTTCTGAACACTATGAGACTTGTCCTTGTATTGTTATTGCAATGTGGACTCAGAGTGAATGTGTTGAGAGGCATGAAAATACGATAGGCTTTTATGAAAAACGTGATTGTTAATGTAAAATTGTATCCCACGTTTTGGCTGAATGAGAGCATTCCCATCTACCCTAATTCAGTATTTTGTCCCATAATGTCATTGATTATTGCCCCTGAAACAAGTGACCTGGGGAAAACACATGTGCCGATCCATCACTGCCTTCAATAACTGAGACTTGTCTGATTGATTTTAATTTCATTTCTAATGACTTACAAGTGACATTAACATTACAGTCTGTAGAGCCTGCAAAGTCAATAACCTCATTTTCTCCTCTTGTTGGCACCTTTAGCCCTTATGGGAAACTGCTTTTTGATGTAAACGTGGGCCTGATTTTTTTAGACCTAATCAGAATATAACAATATGAGGGCAGCAGCTCATTTGAATTTTATTGCAATAATTGCCATTTTTCCTGCTGGACAACTTTCTC
Organism: Dromiciops gliroides; assembly: GCF_019393635.1. Taxonomy (NCBI): domain Eukaryota; kingdom Metazoa; phylum Chordata; class Mammalia; order Microbiotheria; family Microbiotheriidae; genus Dromiciops; species Dromiciops gliroides. The sequence goes on along the minus strand of NC_057866.1, from coordinate 79,649,735 downwards.
ATTGCCCTCCATTCTGCCCCCCTCCTTGGATGCTAGAGCCTTCCCTGATTACTTTACATCAGCTCTGGATGTATCTTGTCTGTACCTAATTATATATACTTCTTCCCCACTAGACTGTAAGCTCCTTGAGGGGAGGAATTATTTTTGCATTTATTTGTATCCTCATCATTTAGCATAACACCTGACAATTAGTGAGCACTTAAATACTTGTCAACTGATTGATCACCATCAGTCCCTTGTTGATAACATTGTCCTTAATTTATTTCATTTATATATTTTCTGACCCTCAAAAAGAGCAAGCATGGTATCTTTATGAGATACACTGTCTCCTAGTCAGAAGTGATGTTTCCTTCCTTCCCTTCAACTCTCAGAGCCCAGAGGGGTAGGGAAAGAGCCCTAGATTTTGAGTCAGAAGATTTGACTTTTCTTTCATTCTTGTTTGTTTGTTTGTTTGCGGGGCAATGAGGGTTAAGTGACTTGCCCAGGGTCACACAGCTAGTAAATGTCAAGTGTCTGAGGCTGGTTTTGAACTGAGGTCCTCCTGAATCCAGAGCCAGTGTTTTATCCACTGTGCCACCTAGCTGCCCCCAAAACCTGACTTTTAATCTCAGTCTTCTTACATGTATGGCTCTTCTGGGCTTCAGTTCCTTCTTCTGTAAAAGAAGCTTTTAAAGCAATACTTGCTAAGTACTATATTTTTGTCTTGTCTTTTGACCATTGTTTTAAAAAAGAAAAATCAAGACTCATGGTCTGACAAGGGATGTTGCTTTTACAAAGCTTCATTAAAAGTGAAATTTCTTTTCCTGAAAAAAGAATTAGCTGGTGGTTCATTTATTTGATTTCTTTCAAATTACTTTTTCTTGGTTTTGTTTGTTTATTCAGTGGCTGTTTTGCTTTAGATTTTGTTGATCCCTAGTTTGATTTCTAGAATTTTTATTTTTGGTATTCAATTGGCATTTTAACATTTTGCTTACTTTCTTTTTATTTGTTTAGTCTCCAATTAATTTTAATTTTTATTCAGGGGGCCTTTATTGCATATAATTTTATTGCATTGTGATAAATAATGTGCTTGACTTTTTCCAAAAGAAATGAAGGAATTATAATAGGTTATCTCAAAGGTCACTATTACTTAGGAACTTTATTGCAATGTCCCTCATGAAATTTTGCACTGTACTTTTTATCATAGTTAATCCTGTTCAAACCTTGATCTCCCTCAATAGTAGTGGATAGGATGCTGGAGGCAGGAAGTCAAGGTTTCAACCCCTACCTCAGATACAAGATGTGTGACCCTGGGCAAACCACTGTGAACCTGTGAAAGCCCTAGTTTCCTAGTCTGCAAAACAAAGGGATTAATAGCATTTACTTCTCAGGTTTATGTAAAGATTAGATGAGATAACATACACAAAGAAAATCGCAAACCTCAAAGCACCATATAAGGTTGAGTTATTACCATGTTTCATACTAAATTGTAAGCTTTTGGAGGACATCCCTAATTCCCTCTTTACCCTTAGGAGAGTATTTGACAATACTGGACGAGATACCAGATTATAGCACTAGAGCTGAGTTATACTTTAGAAGTAAAAGGATCTAGACCTTGCCAGCTTACAAAAGCATTCTCACATATGTGATTTTCTCTGATCCTTACAATAATCCTGTAAAATATGTTGATTTTATACCTATTTTATGGATAAAGAAACTGAGTCTCAAAGCAATAAATGAATGGCCCAAGACCACACAGCTGTTTAATGGTGAAGCCAGAATCCCTAGATTCAAGATTCATACACTTTCTCCCACACTAAGCTACCTCCAGTCCAGGGTTCAAGAATAAATTCCAAATTGTACAGTTTTCCATGTTTCTGTAGATCTTAAAAACTCAACTAGAAAGGAATTGGGTGTTTCTCTTTATACTTATCCCAGCCATTTTAGATAGGAGGAAGGGGGGAGGTTAGTGAAGAAAAACTAAACCCAGCTAATTTAGGATTTACGGTAATATTAAATTGGCTTAGTACTTTTGCCAAAAATCACTAGTCTCAATTTTCCTCCCCTGATATGTTATGAGTCATTTTTTGGATTCCCAGCCCTTTCTCCACAACTAGGGACTCTAGGGAAAAGATTGTTTTGGCTGGAATGAGATGTATACAAGTGGTACCACCTGCTGCTCAAGCTTTGGTTTCTGTTTGGTCTACAATAGCTCTTGGCATAAGTCTGGTAACAGGTCGTTCAGCCATCTCTTCAAGAAGTCCTATAGTTCCTTTATCAAAACGCCTACAAGTTTTCAAGATGATTATAATATTTTCATGAAGAAACAGAATAGGGGACATGGAGCCTATGTTAGTAAGCCAACAAAAGACAAGGCTTTTGTGAACACCCATATTTAACCTAATCTAGGATGGCCCTGAAAAGAAATGAGTTTGGTTCTTCCCCTAAATACTTTTGTATGAAACAATTGATCAAAGCTTCAAAGATTAAAAAGGGGGTGCTATTTGAACGATAAAGATAGAGGACACCAAGACACAAGGGACTACAGGCTAGAATGATGGATGTAGTATGCTGAGATTCCATAGGAATAAATGCAGTGTCTTATACTTTAATTCAAAAAGTCAAGTGTGTAAGTATAGGGTCATGAAAGGTTTCACTATATATCAGTTTATCTTTTTAAAAAAGGAGCTGGGGGCTTTAGTGGATTATCAACTCAAGATGAATCGTGTAAATGTGGAGGAGTATGTGTGTATGTGTGTGTATATATGTCTGTGTCTGTGTCTGTTTTAAGTTAACTTGACTTTAAGCTGATTTGAGCCACACAGTATCCAGACTGAAAGAGGCACTAGTCCTGATCTCTCTCTCTTCTTCTGTATTTGGGGTATTGTGTTCAGTTCTGGTGGTGACATTTTTAGGGAGGACAGAGACAGAGCTCATTCAGAAGAAGATGCCCAGCATCCTGGGAAGACTATACAAAGGGTGAGGTGAAGGAACTATGGAAGTTTATGGCCTGGAGAAGAAAAAAAACTTCAGGTGACATCCTGATTGTTCTCAAGCATGTGGTAGAATGAATAGCCTTCTTATATTTCCCTAGGGGAAAGACTATGAGGTTGAGGTTACAGATAGGCAGGTCTGAGCTCAGTGTAAGAAATGTCTTCCTAACAACGAGAGCTATCTAGAAACAGCACATGCTGCTTCAGCAGGGAATTCAAAAAGGGGATCGACTATCAATGTATTTGTCAGGATTATTGTAGAGAGAAAGTGGATTTTCAGGGTATCCATGAACTTGGATGGCAAAAAAAAAAATCATCTCTATTTTTGCTTATCTTTGATTTACTTTGAAAATTTTCTGTATTTTATTTTATGCATTTAAAAGTATTATTCTGAGAATGAATCCATTGGCTTCCCCAGCGCCTTCCCTCCAACTACCCTGTACAATATCTTGTTTAACTCTAGTCATTTTCGTGTTGTCTCCCCCATTAGAAAGTGAGCTCTTTGAGGGTAGAGATTGTTTTTGCCTTTCTTTGTATTCCCAGCCTTTAGCAGGGTTTCTGACTCATAATAAGCACTTTAAAGATGTTTATGGACTGATGGATAGCCAAAGAAGTCAGTGACACACACACAAAAGGTGAAGAACCTCTGGATTAGAAGATCCCAGACATCCCTAACCATCCTGAGATTGTTCTGCAAACCCCCTGCTTGAATTATGAATTCCCTTATTAGATTGTTGTCTTTATAATGTTGAGCATAGAGAATAAAAGCTACAGTGTCCTCCTGTTTTTCTACCTTTGTCCAGGCTGTCCCCTGTGCCTGGAAAGTGCTCCTCCCTCACCTCTGCCCCATCAGATCCCTATGTCCCTTCAAGGTTCAGTTCACATGCTGTCTCCTATAGGTAGCTTTTCCTGGTCTCATTTGTTGCTAATGATTTCTCTGTCCTCCTCAAACTTTCTCTCTCATGCCATATGATATCTTCCAAATAGAATGTAAGTTCCTTGAGAGCAGAGACTATATTTTGTATTGTTATTGTATCCCCAACACCTGGTACGTTGCCTTACAAATGGTAGGCTTTGCCACTTGCTAATCATGTGACTTTGGACAAGTAACAATAGTCTAAAAACAACAAATAGTCAATAAACATTTATCAAGCACCTATTCTGTGCCAGGAATTGTGCTAAGAGATGGAGATACAAATAAGAAAAAGAAATTCCCTGTCTTCCAGATAAAATGCAAAAGGAAGCTTCTTGGGAAAGAGTGGAAAAGTCAGTCAGAGAAGACCCAAAGTAGCCCAGTCAGGCGAGAAACAAAATATAATGGAAATAATAATTATATATATGCAATTACAATAGCTAGCATTTATATAAACCTTCAAGATTTGCAACATGCTTTACGACGTTCATTCATTTGTACCTCACAACAATCCTGTGAGGTAGGGGCTACGATTATTCCTATTTTTCTGATGAGGAAACGGATACTCCAAGATGTTGTGACTTACCCTGGAGTGTTTGAAGGAGGATTCCAAATCAAGTCTGACTCCGCTGCACCTCCCAACTCTTTGGCCTTCAGTTTTCCTTATCTGTAAAATGGGAATGATAACACCTGCTCTGCCTGCTCACGGGATTAGCCATGTCCAATTCTTCGTGACCCCATTTAGGTTTTCTTGGCAAGGATGCTGGAGTGGTTTGCCATTTCCTTCCCCAGCTCATTTTACAGATGAGGAAACTGAGGCAAACAGGGTTACGATGGGATGATATACATAAAAGTGCTTTATAGGAAAAGCTTTATACGAACATGAGCTATTTATCATCTTTGCTTTAGACCCAAAGCCTTCCTTCCTCCAATTGATTTAAGCAGGTTAAGGTTGGGGACAGTTACCAGCTGCAAACCAGATGGGTACAGAGTACATGAGAGGGAGCATGATACTAATCCACCACCATAAGGGTCCTTTCCCATTCACAGCCTTCACATTAAGAGTCACAGCCAGTGGGTTCTTTGGCCCCAGCTGCAATGCTTCTGACTCAGGCCCATTTACATTATATTGCTGTTGATCCTGCTGGAGATGACAAATATGTATATCTCTGTGGCTACGCCTGCCTGTCAGAGAATTCCAGCCTTCTGGGCCAGCTGGAAGTTGAAGAAGATTTTTTTGGCCACTGGCTCTCTCTGGGAATCCAAGTGCACTGAGGTAGGTCCCTTCTGTCCAAATTCTGTCCCCTCGTTTATGGGTAAATAATTCTTCTCTCCTCTTTTGCTAATTTCACCTTACCCCATTTGGTGACCACTGATCTTTCCTTCATCCCCATATCTGAGCCAAGTGCTGCATAATTTAGATTCTTTGATCTAGTCCTTTATTGTTCTTAACAAGCTGAAGGTTATTGTTAGCCTGTTGCCAGAAGCAGCCTCTTTCCTCTACAAGCAAGGCTATGGGTCCTACTCCTGCATTTGTCTTCCTGGCTCCTTTCTCCTTTTCCAGCCTCTCCCTTTTCCCTTCACAGTGGGAAGCAGTGGTCAACAAAGCTTCTTAGAAGATCAGTCATCTCCTCCAAACCTTCCCCCTTTAGAAGCAATGCCTGCCCATTTGACCTCAGGGGCTCACTCCTTCCTTCACACTTTATTCCAAATAAACCACCGGCCTCTAGAGTCAGTCGAAGTCCTAGCAGACATTCTTAGCCTTTTCCCCTGATCACATCAAGTTGGATTTTTAAGGGAAGAAATTACTAGATCAACTTGGGACTTTAGAAAATTTTAGTCTCAATGGAATATAAGGATTTCTTCAGTGCTGCCCTAATTTTAGTAAAGAACTGAAGAGAAATGAAAAGTGGCATTTATGGATGTGTGTCACCATTAGGGAGTGGTTTTATTCTTTTTGAGCTTTTTCCCTTTTTAATTCCTGCTGGGAGATGTAATGATTTCTATAGTAGATTCTACACCAAAAATTGCAGTCCACACTTTGGATGCCTGATTGTCTTTTGCCTATGAATACTACATTATGAGCTCCTTACAGCCAGAGAACACATGTAAATTTTTTAATCTCCTTCAGGTCCTAAAATATGGGTATGATAAATTATTGTTGAGTGAATGAACAAATGAATGAATAAGATGGAATCCAGTTTCTGGAATGGGGATGAATATAGGAAACTGTTAAAGACAAATGCAGGTAATGTAGATGTACTTTAAAATGCTAATAATAAAGAACTGGATAAGACATTATTCTTAGAACCAGCGTAGACATTATGCTCGAAATAGATACTTTGGGCTCTATTGAAGAATTTTATGTCAGCCAGTATCCTGGGACACTTTGAGAGAAAGAGACAGAGACAGGCACAGAGGGACAGTCAGAGAGAGAGAAAGAGAGAGAGCTTGCAATTTTAGACAATAAGGAGTCACTGAAACTTCTTGAACAAGGGAATGATATGGTCAGACTTATGCTTCATCAATTTGTCAACTAGGTGGGTTGTGAATTGAGGAAAAGAGAGACTGGAAGCTGAGAGACCAATTACTAGGCTACTGGGATATTCTAGTCAAGAAGTTTTGAAGGTCCAAGCAAAGGTGATGGTTATGTGAATAGAAAGAAGGATACAGATATGAGAGATATGGTGAAGATAGCATCCACAAGACTTGGCAACTGATTGGAAAGTAAAGAGTCACAAACCTAGGTGATTGGAAGGATGAATTTCTCCTCAACAGAAACAAGGACATTAGAAGGAGACGTCAGATAAAGATGGTGAGTTCTATTTTGCGCATGTTGGGTTTGAGATACTTATAAAGCAGTTGTTGATACAGGACTGAAACCAAGCAGGATGAGGGATGGATATATAGATTTGGGAGTAATCTGCATAGATGGGATAACTGAACCCATGGACATTGATAAGATCATGAAATAAGAGAGTACAGATAGAAAAAAAAGAGGGTCTAGACTAGAATCCTGATGTATGATATGGAGGATGATCCAACAAAGGAGGCTGAGAAGTTGCCAAACAGGTAGGGAGAGAACAGTGCCACAAAAACCCAAAAGGAAGCAATATTCAAGAGGAAGGGGTGGTCGTTTGAGCCAAAAGCACCAGAGCGGTCAAAAAGGATGACTGAGCACTGAAAAAATACCAATGGATCTGGCACATAAGCAATGGTTGATTTTGTCCAGTGTGGGCATTCCTTCCACTGACATGGATTCCAAACCTTACACATTTTGGTGGTCAGTGCTCAAGAATGACTAAGTCCCGGGGGCAGCTAGGTAGCACAGTGGATAAAGCACCAGTTCTGGATTCAGGAGTACCTGAATTCAAATCCAGCCTCAGACACTTGACACTTACTAGCTTGTGACCCTGGGCAAGTCACTTAACCCTCATTGCCCTGCAAAAAAAAAAAAAAAGAATGGCTAAGACCCTGTGGCCACCCTAGAAGAAGAATCTGAATTTAACAAGTGGATTACAGGAATGAACATGCTACCCTCATGCCTTCCCAGACTTTCTGGCTTGGTAGTAGAGCCTTCCAAAGCTTTCCTTTTACTAGTATGCCTTTTCTAAAATGGGGGTCACTTCTGTGTCATGATGAAGAATTGGTGTAGGACTTTGCTGGATGGATATAAATAATCAAGAGTTAAAACATATATGGCACTTTATACAGCATATTATAAAGCTCTTAGTTCAGTTTGAAGCTATTAAAGTTTTAAACATCTTATATTCACAATAGCCCTGGGTGGTAGGTGCTATAGTTCCCTATATTTTATGGCTGTGAAAACTGAAGCAGGGGTAAAATGACTTGCACAAGGTCATACAATTGGTTAATGTCTGAACCTAAATTGGAACTCAAGTCTTACTGACTCAAAGTCCAGTACTCCATCCACAATGCCACCAGCTGCCTATATAGAGGGGATTATTACTTTGGGAACAAAGTTAGATTGTTGTTTATTCGATTAGCTATATCCAATTCTTCATGACCCCATTTGGGTTTTCTTGGCAAAGATGCTAGTGTGGTTTGTTATTTCCTTGCCCATCTCATTTTACAGATGAGAAAACTGAGGCAAACAGGGTTAAGTGACTTGCCCAGGGTCACACAGCTAGTACGTGTCTGAGGTCAAATTTGAACTCAAATCCTATTGACTCCAGAGCCAGCACTCTATGCACTGCACCACCGGTTTATACAGATTCTCTGCAAAGTCCTTTTCAGTTATAAATTTCAAGGATCCAATGTTCAAGTAGCTTCAAAACTAGTCAAAAAAAATCTTATTTTGGTGCAAAGAATAACCCTCTTGACTGTATTCCAAGGGCCTGTATTCAAATCCCTACTTTATCACTCTTTAGAAATATAACCACGGGGCAGCTAGGTGGTGCAGTGGATAGAGCACCGGCCCTGGAGTCAGGAGGACCTGAGTTCAAATCCGGCCTCAGACACTTAACACTTACTAGCTGTGTGACCCTGGGCAAGTCATTTAACCCCAACTGCCTCACAAAAAAGAAAGAAAGAAAGAAAGAAAGAAAGAAAGAAAGAAAGAAAGAAAGAAAGAAAGAAAGAAAGAAAGAAAGAAAGAAAGAAAGAAAGAAAGAAATATAACTACATAACCACTCTACGTCTGTTACCTTCTATGTCAAATATGAGGGTTGAACTAGACAGGTTTGAAAGTCCCTGTAAATGCTTACAAAGCTTCAAGAAATTCTGAAAACAAACCATGCATGGAAGAGAACCTATATAAACCAATTAAAGTAATAGATACTATTGAAATCACTTCAAAAGGCGTTCAGATAAATGAATGGATGATGGCTTCTCAAGGACCAGTTATAGGGCACTAGTGTATTTGGGAACATGTCTAACCTTTTCAAAATTGACCCCAATGATTAGAGTGGGGCTCAATAGTCAAAGGACCTGGGTTTAAATCGCGCCTCTGCCACTTATTTTGTAACCTTTTACCTATGTAACCTCTAGGATTCAGGTTTTTTTGTTTTGTTTTGTTTTGTTTTGTCTATAACATGAGGGTACTGAAGTAGATCATCATTAAGCTTCATTCCAGCTCAAATTCTATGACTCCATAGGCCACCTCACGATAGGAAATTGGGCTGGATGAGCCATGGGTCTGACAAAGTAAAGGATTACTTCTCAGGGGTATTACAAATCAGATAGGAAAGCCTACTAAAGCAGGTGGAAAAAAGTTGCCTGAGTGGAATAATGAAGAGTATTCTCTACTCTTTTTCTATATGCCTCAGAATGTCAGAGCTGGACAGGACTTCATCATACCATCTAATGACTCGTTTTTTTATAGTTGAGCAAATTGTTGTTCAGTCCTGTCTGCCTGCTCATGACCCCGTTTGGGGTTTTCTTGGCATAAATACTGAAGTGGTTTGCCATTTCCTTCTCCAGTGGATTAAGGCAAACAGAGATTAAATGACTTGCCCAGTCACACATCTAGTGAGTGTCTGAGGCCAGATTTGAACTCAGGTCTTCCTGACTCTAGGCCCAATGCTCTAACCTCTGAGCTACCTATCTGCCTCCAAGGCAAACAGAGGCAAACAATCTAACTCAAAAGATTGCTGTGAGGAAATTACTTCGTTAACCTTTAATATGCTCTAGAAATGTAAGCTATTATTATACCGCATTGCCTCTCGTCTCTTCCCATCTTTGTGGTCTTTAGCCAAATAGAGAAGGAGGAGGTAGTTTAGAGCAATATGTCAAATCTGGGAGGAGTGCTGAGAAAAGAAAATGGACCGAGATACACACAAAAGATCGAATTGCAGCTGAAGAAACAGCACATTCCACACTATGGGATCCTACTCCATTTAGTCACTTAAGAGGTCAGCATTGCTCTCCTCTTCTTAGAGGTTACAAAACCAGTGGTTTCCCTCCCAATTATCACTGGGGGTGTCAGGAAATTCACAGACCTTTGCAAGCAAAATTAGTTCCAATTTTTAAAAGCATATGGATTTGTCTCAAAGCACAGCAGGACAGTATTTAAAACTAGAAATTACCTTGGAGATCATCGAATCCGGTCCTCATTTTGCAGAGGAAGGGGCTGAGACCCAGCAACGAGTGACTTGCCCAAGACATACAGCTATAAAATGTCAGAACCAGGCTTCAAATTTGGGTCCTCTGGCTTTTGCCCTGCCATGGACTACAGAGATCAGACAATTCTTTTATTGTTAGGAACCAGGATTTAAGTTTATGTAAGAGAAGCAGAGCTTTATGGTGGAAAGAGTTGTGACCCTGAGCAAGTAACTTAACCTCTCTATCTATCCAGCACTTCACACAGTGCCTGGTATATATCAAGTACTTAGTAAATGCTTGTTCTTCCCCTCTCCAGCACCCCACCCCATGATTTCTAAGACCCTTTCAGCTCTTTCATACAGTGATTCTCGGGGCATATCTGGGACACAAATGAAAATCCCAGCCCCAGGTTGCTTATACTTTTATATGACTCATAACTGACTCATAACTTTATCTGGAACCCCATTACACCATAAGTCCTGCATATGACTCTAGGTAATACCCACACTATCAGGTTTAGTTCTAGGGCTTATATTTGGACTTTTTCACTGGCCCCAAATCTCCTTAAAGCTTATAGATTAGCAGTTCACATAGATCTAAGGACTTACTGGGATTTGGGCCCAATGGATTCTCAGAACGCAAATAAGATAGGCATTAAAGGCTCTGCTTTCATAATCATAGTTTGGATTCCCATAGTGCCTTTCTTCCAAAAAGCTAGCAAGTGTTTAATAATCTCTCTCTACCTTTGAAATTGTTATTCTCTGCTTCAGAAAACAAAGAGGGTGTACCCTCCCCAGTTGACATAAACTACTGAGATTTGGTGTTGAAGTATCACTCTAAAGGTATAGATGGGAAGCACACTGAACTTGGAGATACATGACCAGTGCTAGAAGCCCAGTTCTGATACTTACTCCTTGTATGTCCTTAAGTAAGCTACTTGGTCACTCTATGCCTCAGTTTCCTTATCTGTAAAATGAGGAGGTTGGAACAGATGGTCACTAAGGATCCTTCCTGCTCTGACATCCCAGGGTTTCATGGTAATTAAACATCCATTGTTGTTTACTGTTTCTTGAAGTGCTCTCCAGTTTGTCAATCAATGACTTTCATAAAATTTCCCACCCAGAAATGAAACAAGTTTTGATCTGTTTCTTTATGAAATAATGAAGTTCCCTGACCAAACAAAATAAGAGTGTTGTGTTCATTCCTGGGTATCACATTTTAAGAAAGACAGTGATGAGCTGAAGAGCACTGAGAGAAACCAGGATGATAAGAAGATTACAGACTATTCCATATGTTGTTGTTGTTATTCATTCATTTCAGTTGTCTCTGACTCTTCATGATCCCATTTGGGGTTTTCTTGGTAAAGATGCTGGAGTGGTTTGCCATTTCCCTCTCCAGCTCATTTTACAAATGAAGAAACCGAAGCAAACAGGGATAAGTGACTGGCCCAGGGTCACGTGCCTAGTAAGTGTCTGAGGTCAGATATGAAGATGAATGTCATATGAGAATCAATTAAAGGAACTGGAGCTGTTTAGACATGTGGGGAGAGAAGAGAATGAAGTGGAGGGGGAGGAAGAAGAAGAAGGAAGAGAAGAAGATGACAATGATGAGGAGACAATAGAAGAGATAAGAAAAAGAAGAGGAAATGAAAAAGAAGAGGAAACAGCAATGGAGTTGGAGATGGAGATAGAGAGGAAGACCAGAGACATATAGATATATCCTGGACAGACACTGCAAACAGATACATATGTATATACTGAGACAGATATCAATATATATTATATGGATGGAGTTATAGATATAGCTGGATAGATATAGAGATGGATTTGGAATTAGCAATACATGGAAAAGGACATTACAGCTAGAGATAAAGACTTAGAAATATACATATTCTGGACAGACACCACAAATAGATAAAATATTGATATAGCTATACATAAATTCTACAAGTTAATCAATAAATAAATATTTAGTAGGCACCTCCTATGTGCCCAGAACTTCTCTGGGCACTGGAGTTACAAAGATAAAGATGAAACAATCCCTGACCTCTAAAAACCCACTCTAGCCAATGAGATCATTTGTATACACAGACATTTATATACAAAATATTAAAAGGGGTAACAAAGTATTGACACCTTATTAATACATTAACCCCTCATCATCTGGAATTATATTCTTTGATTATGTCAGCTGATTTGGTGGGGAGGGGTAAGGAGGAATAAGATCTCCACTTCTTACACAAGGATAAAATCTTTCTCTACCCACTGTCTAAATTATGTTGACGTCTTACCCAGAATCAAAAAGATTTTTTTTTTTTTGCGGGGCAATGAGGGTTAAGTGACTTGCCCAGGGTCACACAGCTAGTAAGTGTCAAGTGTTTGAAGTCACATTTGAACTCAGGTCCTCCTGAATCCAGGGCCAGTACTTTATCCTCTGCGTCAACTAGCTGCCCTCAAAAAGATTTTTTCAAAGCCCTCAAATTACTGTCCTCTGTGTATTTTCTTCTACCAGGAAATTCCTAGGAAGAATATTCTACACCAAAGGTGTCAAACATCGAGCCCACAGTACTCCTGAGGGGCTGCCCAAACCAGATTAAAATGTAATTGGAAAATACTTTTAAAAATAAATAAAAATGCAACAAGGCTTTAACCCATGTTTGGTGACATAGAAACATGGCTTTAAGACAAAATTTTGAAAGAATCCTTTAATCTCACTTTTAATATATAGGTTTGCCATCCTGCAAAGGATATATTACTTTGACACTTCTGTTTTCTATATTGTATATTATTTTAATTAGCTGCCATTAGCAAATATAAGTACTATTTTGAAAATCAGGTGTAATAGTGACTCTGCGACCTCCACTACCTGAGTGCCAGATGGGTTCCGTTTCACGCCTCCTCCTAGGGTTCTCCAGTACCCTTAAAGAAGTTAGAGTATGTTTAATATTTTGCCGGCTCAAGTCCTCTGATTGTTTTCCCTTAATTTTAGGAAACCAAGTACCACAGGCCCATTTAGCCACTTAACAATTAGATTAACTTTTACAAAAGAATTTTGGATTCAAAGATATAGCAAGAATAAACATAAAGACATTTTCCCCCAACATCTGGAGTGGATGGATGAGAACATAATCCTTCCTATACCACCTTGGACTCAGAAAAAGAGGGAGATTAGATTCACAGTTTAACTAAATCCCATAAGGTCACTCAGAACCCTGGCTTCATAGTTACATAGGTATCACCTAGGTTTCTTTCTGAGTTTATATTTTCTTGTTCGTCATTCTTAGAATATGAGATCTTGCTTTCATTTCCCCATCTGGAAATTGGGTGGAGAAGAGAAGGGAGACGTGGTTACTGGATTACAGCTTTGAGCTCTAATGTTTTGTGTTCTATATTCTAAGGTTCATTGCAGGTTTAACATTCAATGTTCTAAGGTTCCCTCCAGCTCAAACATTCTATATTCCAAAGATCCTTATAACTCTCCCACTCTATGTTATGTTCCCTTCCAGGCATAACCTTCTATGTTCTACAAACAAATCCAAATCAACATTCTGTCCTTTGTATTCTAATTGTCCTAGCTTTAACATTCTAAGTTCTATAACTGAAGATTTTATCCAGCACTAATATTCTTTACTTCCAAAATTCTATGATTATTCAAGACTTTAAAATAAACAGCAAGCTTCCCAAGATCTCCTGTGCTTAGTAAACTGTTTTGGAGTTCCGTAGCAAGCATTCTCCATTCTACACTTTTTGCAGATTTTAGTTTCAGTCTATACTACATTCCTTCCCTAAATCACTAGTGAGCAAGTATCTGTTTTCTGGAGTGGGCAGCTACTTTGAATTTTTCTAACACATTTTAGAAGGTTTTCTTATGACCCCTGGAAAAATGCTGATATTAATTTAAAATATATTTAACGTAAACAGACAGATAGATAAATGAAGTCTGTGAATAAATTGCTTCATAGCCAAATTTGGCTTACCTAACTAAAGTTAGTCAATTTTAGGTTACAAGGCCTTAAAGACCATGAAGTTTCATGGTGCCAGGCAAATTGTTGTAATCCAACGCCATTAGAATTCCTGTGTTTTGAAATAGTTGGAAGTGACCTTTTGTAAATAAGGCAAAAGAGAGAGTATTATGCTTTTAGAAAACAATGAATGCTAAGCTCTGGATTATTCTCATTAAGATATAGCTGACATGTTGTTCTTGTTGTTCAGTCGTTTTCAGTTGTGTCCAACTCTTTGTGACCCCATTTGGGTGTTGTTGTTGTTGTTGTTGTTGTTGTTGTTGTTGTTTTGCAGAGATACTAGAGTGATTTGCCACTTCCTTCTCCAGCTCATTTTACAGATGGGGAAACTGAGGCAAACTAGGTTAAGCGATTTGCCTAGCTCACAGAGCTATTAAGTGTCTGAGACCTGAGACCAAATTAGAACTCAGGGAGATGAGTCTTCCTGACTCCAAGCCTGGCACTCTATCTACTGTGCCATCTAGCTGAACAACTGACATGTACTCATCAAAAATAGTACCATATAAAAGTATATGAAAGTTATTTTGTTAATCATAATTTTGACTTGAAAGTAGAAAGATAATATACTATGTTCTTCTTAAATACATAAGTCCTATTCAGATGCCTTATTATCGCATGGAAGGTGACCTTGGGTTATGAAAAACTATGGCAGCAAAGTAATAGGTTTTTGAAAGGCAGAAAGGTTTCAACTATAAACCTGGCAATAGACTATGAGTCTTTCATCTGAGGACAGAGGTTGCCAGGAATATGGACATCAGAATATGAATTTATTCAGCCACTCATGAAGAGTATGTACTACAACCTGGCAGTAGATAATCTGCATTGGTGGAGTAGTATATATACCAATGATGGACTGAAGGTATTCATAAAATTCTACCATCATCATTTTCTTAATCAATAGAATCAGAGTCTTGGAAGAAACCAAAGTGTTTATTTAGTCCAGTGTCCTTTCCCTAGCATAAATACATCTTATAATTTCCTCAACAATAAATCAATCACGAAGCACTTATTAAGGGCCTACTGGGTACTGTTCTGGGTGTTTAAAAGACAAGAACCAAAAAAATTGAACAATCCTCTGTGATGAGACACTTGCCTCCTATGGAGGTGATATAGTCCATTTTCATCCAGCTTGAATTGTTACAAGGATCTTCCTTTCATTCATTCCCAAAACATTAAGTGCATTGCATACTGTGCTATATGCTAAGGAAAGTTGTTGATGTTCATACTTCATTCTCGAAGAGGACCATATCATCAGAAGGTGATGTCATGATTTGCAGTGAATTGGATTAAAGTGAGGGAGGGTTATGCAAAGTTACCAACCTCACTCTCTCCTCCAGAGCCATCTGGGTTCAGTGTCAAGATATACATCAGGACAACCAGAGATGGCCCCAAATGCTTGAGGTAATCAGGGTTAATTGACTTGTCTAGGGTCACACAGCTAATAAGTGTCAAGTGTCTGAGGCCGGATTTGAACTCAAATCCTCCCGACTCCAAGGGCCTGTGCTCTATCCACTGAGCCACCTAATTTCCCTTAAGGAAAGTACAAAGTTTAAATAAAAGCCTTTTCCTAATAGAACTTACTGTTTAGCGGGGAGAGCAGATACACAGCTAACTTTAATACACAATAAAACATTAAAATTTAATTAGAGAAGTGCCAAAAAAGGATGAAAATCATTCTCAACCAGGGAAGGTTTAATAAATGAGGCATCATATGAGTAATAAATCTGAAATTTTCATAAAGAATATTTTGAAATGTTTATAAGAATTTAGCAAGCCATGGAGGGAAAGGAAGATATTGCAAGAAGGGTTGGAAACAGTCTACATAAAACCCCAGAGGCAAGAGAGCACAAGAGATTCCATAGGGACAAAGAACACTCTGGTTTTGATCAAAGATAGAGTATGCAAAGAGATAAATGTAGCAAGGTAAGAGGAGCAACAGACTGAAGAGGCCTTGAATGCCAGGCAAGGGTATTTGAGCTTTACCCAGAAGGCAACTGCAAGTCCCTAAGATTTTTGAGCAAGAGTGATGATGTCACTAGATCTACACATGAGAAAGACTTTTCTAGTTTGATACATGTGGATTTGCATGTGATGGTGGAATATTCAGGTATGAATGTCTTGTAGGCAATTGGAGATATGGGTTTGGAACTAAGAAGGAAGCACTGGTCATAGTAGCTTTGGAAGTTATCTGCTTAGAAGTTGTAGCCAATAGCATGGAAGTGAATGAAATTGCCAAAGCAGAGAGTATAGAGATAGACGTATATAGAGGACAGACTTTGGGGAAATATCTAACTTAAGGGGGCACAACACAACTCAAGAGTTAGAAAGAAAGTAAGAAAAATCCAAGGAAAGCCAGAAGAGGGCTGTGTTTCTGAAATCAAGGGATGGAGTTTGGTGGCCAACAACTTCAAAGGCTGCAGATAAAGAGACCTAAAAAAAATTGGCATTAGCAGGTCATTGGTGCCTTTAGAGGGTGGAACTTCAGAGGTAATAGCAATGATAGTGACAGCAACCCAATTACAAGCATTTGAAGAGAGAGCAACTAGTAAGGAAGTAGAGGTACAGGGAACAGGCAACTTTTTCAAGAAGTTTAGTGGTG
Source organism: Dromiciops gliroides (assembly GCF_019393635.1). Classification (NCBI taxonomy): domain Eukaryota; kingdom Metazoa; phylum Chordata; class Mammalia; order Microbiotheria; family Microbiotheriidae; genus Dromiciops; species Dromiciops gliroides. Next base: position 79,633,167 of record NC_057866.1, on the reverse strand, counting down.
AGAGGGAGTAAAGAGATAAACTAAAAGTTGAATATGATAAAAGAATCAAACAAGGTTGAGTTACTTGGGGGTGGGGGGTTGTTGTTATTGTAGTTTTTAAGTATTGGGAAAACCTGAGCCTGTTTGTAGGCAGAAGGAAAGCATCTAATGGAATGGAAGAGTTAAATGAGGTAAGACTGGAGTAATTGTATTTGCTGAAGCTAATTCCTCAAGGTGGTGAGGTGGAGAACATGATCAAATGTGCCAAGAAATGGATTAGCCTTGATGATTAGTGGATATGAAAGGAGGAGAAAGAAGCTGGTGATGCTGAGAAAATTTGAGGAATTAGGAGATGGGGGAGTTTACATTTATCTTCTCATGAGAAAACAAATGATAGTATGATTAAAAAGTAAAGGATAAATATGAAACTGGATCATCTACTACAAGGGTAGAGAATGGAGATTTAATTGATGAAAGGAAAGGAGAAACAATCTGTGGGAACTTACATAAAGAGGAAATAAAGGTAAATTCAAAGGACTGTCAAGCAGCAATAAAGGCCCACCTAAGTCAAAATTTACTTTCCCATAATTTCTACCTCTTTGGTTTTTTGTTTGTTTGTTTTTAGTGAGGAAATTGGGGTTAAGTGAGTTGCCCAGGGCCAAACAGCTAGTAAGTGTTAAGTGTCTAAGGCCAGATTTGAACTCAGGTACTCCCAACTCCAGGGCCAGTGCTCTATCCACCGTACCACCTAGCTGTCCCAATTTCTACCTCTTGATCCTAGCTATCTCTGTTCTCTGGAGCCAGAGAACAAGTCTAATCCCTTTCCACAAGCCATTCTTGAAGACAGTTATCATGTTCCCTGCCCTCTCTCCCTTCTCTAAGTCTCCAAGCTACAACATCCCAACACCTCCAGATTTCTTCAAATAGCATTGTGTTAAATATCCTCACCACTGTGATCCCTCCTCTCTATTGTTTTTATTGTTCAGTCATGCCCAATCCTTCATGATCCTATTTGGGGTTTTCTTGGCAAAGATACTGGAGTGGTTTGTCATTTTCTTCTGCGTTCGTTTTACAGATGAGGAAACTGAGACAGAGTTAAGTGACCTGCCTAAGGTCACACAATTAGTAAATGTCCAAAGCCAGATGTGAACTCAGAAAGACCAAGTCTTCCTAACTCCAGGTGCAGCAATCTATCCACTGTACCATGTAGCTGCCTCTTCTCTATACAGCCTGTCAATAACCTTCCTAAAATGTGATGAAAGAACTGAATAAACTGCTTCAAGGGTGGGCTGTCCCAGAGAGAGTCCAGCAACACCATCACCACCCACACTCTGCCTGCTATACTTTTACAAATACTATCTAAGTATGCTTTGGCTTCTGAGTAGCCATATCATACTGTCAACTTGACGATGAGTTAGGTGTCTACATATATAATCATAAAATTATCTTCCACAGGGAGTTCCCCAGATTCAATCTGAACATCAAGATGAATTCCTTTTGGGATTCCAGCTTTAAAGAAAGGAATATTTGAGAGTAGTGGGAAGAGCACTGGTCTTGAAGTCAGAGCACTAAGGTTTCTAGACTTGGCTCTCCCACCATCACCATCCGCCACCACTACCACCACCATAGGCAGCAGCAGCAGCATACTCTTCAGATTTTCCAGACAAGATAAAACACAATAGGTAGCCAGCAATAGTTATATAAAGGATTTCCCCCACCATTTCAGATCTGGGCTGAGAAGTAATCACAAATCCGTCTGGAAACTAGGAGTTAGTTTGAGTAAAAAGACCAGGATAATAATATTTGGCACCATTTTCCCCCTCCTCATTCAGACCAAGTTTGTCTTTGGTCATTTCTCCCCTGGGTTGGGTTTTTTTTTTTTTTTTGGCCTTTCATCTTCCAATCCCCTTTCCTCCTACCCCCCATTTCTGGCCCTTCAGCTGACTCCTGCCACTATCTCATTTCTATTGAGTCTTACTCCCAGATGGTTGTCATAATTCCAAATATGTTATTAGCTGGCTCAAAGTGTTATTCCTCTCAGAAGTATTTGCATTTTGTATAGTTACCTACCTACTACCAATAATTACTAAATAATAAAAATAACAGCTGACATTTTATGAGAGTTTATAATTCCACTTAACTAAACATACATATAATAAGACCTGAGTTCAAGTCCCATTTCTGATATACTGGTGGTGGGACCATAGGCAAATCATTTTACTTCTTAGTGCTAGCTAGGCGATTCTTTCTAACTGTAAGGTAGACAAAGAACCTATAAGGTAGAGAGAGGGACTAACCTTACCTGGGAGTTTGCTATATGAATAAAATCGCAGGTCAAGTCCCTATCGCCTAAGAGGAACCCAAAGGAATGAATTTTTAATGGTGAAATTTCAAGAGTGACTACAGGAAGAGTTATTTTGCCACTGTCCTGAAGCCTCCCTCCATTGAGTTTTCAGATGTTATCAGGAAGCCACCAACAAAGGTGGGAACATCATTTCTAAGAGAGTAATTCTTCAATCTTCCCCTGGAACATCATTTTCTAAATCTGTTCATTTTTCAGCTAGATGAAAGTAATATGCCAGTCTCAAGAAAAGAAAAACCGGAGAGTAATGGAGGAAGCATTGCCACTGGAGGCAGCAGCCCTAAGTGGAGAAAGATTATACTTAGTAGTATCAAAACACCTGTGTTTAGGGGGCAGCTAGGTGGTGCAGTGGATGGAGCACCGGCCCTGGATTCAGGAGGACCTGAGTTCAAATCCAGCCCCAGACACTTGACGCTTACTGGCTGTATGACCCTGAGCAAGTCACTTAACCCTCATTGCCCAACCAAAAACAAAAAAACAACAACAACAACAAAAAACACCTGTTTGGGTCCTGACCCTGCTACCTAACTATACTAACTAGGACTATACTAAATGACCTTGGACAAGTCATAGAATCTCCCTAAGTCTCAGTTCCTTCATCTGTAAAAAGAGAAAAAAATATTTGTATGACTCACCTTATACAGTTGTATCAAATGAAACAACGTACGTAAGGCTCAATGGAATCATGAAGTACCATTGCAATGTGAGCTATTATTATGAATTATCATTACTATTACCATTTTATTAATAGAATATTATAATTTCATAACACAGAGATTGCTATGTAAACATAGAAGGGACCATAGCCTTAAAATGGTTTTAAAATAGATCATTTATGTAATATAAACACCATGTTATTGAATACTAAATAACCTTATAAATTGTCATAAGCTATAGAAAGCATACTAGTGCTATGACAAAAATGAATAAAGAGATAATATTTAAAATAATAATTAAGGCAATGGTTCTGTTTTCCTTCTACTTTCTTCTACTTAATACAAAGTTAATGTACTAATAATTAATTAACTTAAATACAGCTATATTTCACCTAACCACAGTTAGGTGAAGAGAGAATGTTAAGAAATTATTTCCACAGCACTTATATTGGTAAATAGGAAGTAAACCAACACTTAGGAATGTAAGGCATCAGGGCTCAAGAGCTAGTCTGAGTTATCCTTAATCATTCGCTTTGACTCAAGGGATTGACAAAATGTTGTTAAGGTGGGTTTTGTGATACCACAGTGAAGTTTGTCACCATGACTAATGAAGCTTTTGGCTGAAGGACCCTATTGTCAGCGCCTCCAGTCTTATCTGGAATTTAATCTGGTGACCCAAAACAGCCATTATCATGCCCATTCTATAGACAAGGGATATGTGGCTCTGGTGACCAGTGTTCCCCACACACAGTGATTGTCAGAGCCAGGATTCAAATCCATGCGTCTATTGACTCCAAGTAAAGCTCTGTCTATTCACTATCACACAGCTGCCTCATAACACTAAATTGCAAAGGGGGAATGCAGATTCTAATCTAGAACAAAGTCCAGAAATCAATATTTCAGGAGATCTGTTACCAAACTTAGGGCTGGGAATTTAGAGAAGTAAGAAGGCAGAAATGTAGAAGCCCAGGGAACTAGGTACGTGAATGAGTAGGAGAAGAGTCTGTGGGAGTCATTGACTACCTGGGTACCAATGGATCTCTGGTTTTTAACTCTGTCCCTTCACACCATGGCTGCGGCTTTAGCCCATGTCTGTGGCACAGATACTTTCACAGGAAGTTCCCGTAAAAACAAAGTTGAAAGAGATTTTTTACTCTATAATGTGGTAGAAAAAATACTTAATTTGGAGTCAGAATATCTAGATATTCTGATACTAGATATTCGTTCAACACTTAGTTCTGCTATTTAGTACCAGCTGTGTTTTCTTGGTCCAGTCACTTAAAATTCCCTCCTTTGCAAAATATGACGGGTGAACTAAATGAGCTTCAAGTATCTGAACTTTACATATAAGCATTTCTAATGCTCATTCTCTACTGGCAGAGAGTTCATAATCAAGTATCCATGATGAAAACAGATGGAACAAGAAGAAAACCAACCTAGCGGTCCACATTCCAGCACAGAAACAAATATATAATCCTTTTTGTCTGTAATGCAGCATTCCTTACATCATCAGCCCCCATAGTAAATTCAACATTTAAAGGAAGTAAGAAAGCTATAAATTATACTCACAACCAATATGAATTGGTCGTAGAGATAATCTGGCCAAGGCACAAAAAGACGTAAGGAAATCTCTCATGGATGTCAAACATCTCATTCATTTCCAAGTTCTTCCGCAGAGAATGGGCTGTTTTAAAGAAAGGAGAAATGAACAATGGATGTAATTGAACAGAAGCTATTCTTAAATGAATGAACATATTTAAAGTAATGCTTAACTCTGAAATTAACTCCTTGGATCATGACAAGTTTTTTGTTGGAACCTCTTCCAATACTACCAATAATTAGAGCTGTCCAAAAATGGAATGGGATTCCCTGAAAGGGAGAGAATTCTCTGCCATTAGAGGTGCCCAAGCAGAGGCTGGAGAAGCATTTATTTTGTGTGTTGTCAATGGGATTCAAGATTTGGGTAGGAGGTAGTCTAGACAATGACCTCCAACTTCTTCCAACTTAAAGTCTATGATTCTATCCCCATTCTACTGATGAGAAAACTGAAGGTCAGAAAGATTAAAAAACTTAGGGGCAGCTAGGTGGTGCAATGGATAAAGCACTGGCCCTGGATTCAGGAGGACCTGAGTTCAAATCCAGCCTCAGACACTTGACACTTACTAGCTATGTGACCCTGGGCAAGTCACTTAACCCCCATTGCTCCGAAAAAAAAAAAAAAAAAAAAAAAAAAAAAAAAAAAGATTAAAAAACTTGCCAATGTCATCCAGCTTTTAGGTATCAGAGAAAGATGGGAACCCAGGTTTCTTAAGTCCATGGCCTGTGAACTCTCTACCAAACCAATAGGTTGCTGTTTAGTAATCAGGCTAGCTTCTAAGTGCTTTATATAAAACCAGTTTTGGGTTTTTTTTTGTTTGTTTGTTTTGTTAGTGAGGCAATTGGGGTTAAGTGACTTAGCCCAGGGTCACACAGCTGGTAAGTGTTAGAGTGTCTGAGGTCGGATTTTGAATTCAGGTCCTCCTGACTCCAGGGCCAGTGCTCTATCCATTGCACCACCTAGCTGCCCCGATATCAGTTCTTAATCAGGCATCGAGAAGGCACAATGGATAGAGTGCTGGACCTGAAGTCAGGAAGATCTGAATTCAATCCAGCCTCAGACGCTTACTTGGGTTTCACCATGGTCAAGTCTTTTTAACCTCTGTCTGCCTTAGTTTACCTCAACTGTAAAACGGAGATAAGTAGCACCGTACCTCTAAGGTATGTTGTGAGGATCAAAATTATATAGATCTGGTAAAGTTAGTGTCTGGTACCTAATAGGCTCTTAGGAAATACTTGTTCCCTCCTTAGAATGACATTTGCCCATATTAATAAATGTTTGCCAAGTAAAACACAAGAGTCGATATAACAGTAATAAAACAAACTATGGAAGTGACCATGAACAAGAAGGGATTATCTTAAGAAAAATAATAGAAAGTGATGGGGCAGATATATACTTGTTGTCATTCAGTTGGAGGGAAAAAGGTTAATGGCCAGCCTGATGTGGATATAGACAGAAGATCTAATGCAGACAGAATATGATTGTTAGAAGGGCCAAAGAAGAGAGGGAAGTCCAGAGTAAATGTAAAATCCCATGGGAGCAAGAGGAGATTACAGAAGAGCCAGGTTGGAAACCAGAAAGCAAAATGTCAGCTCACCAGGTATGCATGATGTTCTGGGAAGCCAGTCAGACAGTTTGGTATGCAACAGCATGGGCCTCGATATTTTTCTTATAATGGAAGAGGGGCCTTTTCCATTTTAGAGGGAATGACCATTTGGGGCTCTAGCACTGAATAGCATGAGGAACAGCTATAGGTCATAACAAATTAGCATAATTATATTCCAGTTAAATTTAAACTCCTTTAAAGCTTGTTTTGTTTTGTTTTTGTCTCTGTGTTCCCAATTACTAGCACAGTACCTTGCACACAGTAGGTACTTAATAAATGCTTATTGAAATTAATTCAACCAAGCTCACTTGTGTCCCTTAGGTAAATTGTTTCACCATCCCTCCATTTTGTCAAGTTTCAATACCAGGAAATTAATTGCTAAGGGCCCTTTCAGCTCCAGGTATGAAAGATTTCTTATCTTTTTTAGTCTAATGAATAATTTCTTTCAAGGACTTCTTCCCTTTTTCTCCATTTCTCTTGTGCTGACTATTGTCAAGGAAATATTGACTATAATATTCCTACAAGTAGCATCCCTGTCTCTAATCTCTCCCCTCTCCAATTCATCCTTCATAACACCAAATAAATAATCTTCATAATGCACTCTAACCATGGATTTAGAGCTATAAGGGACCTGAGAATCTGTCTAGTTTAATTTCTTCATAGGTGAGGTGACCAAGGTCTAGAGAAGAACAGCTAGGACAGAGTGCTAGACTTAAAGTAAGGAAAACCTGAAATAAAATCTTGCTACACTGTGAGCCCCTGACAAAGTCAATAATTCTCTCTTAGCCTTTGTTTTCTTATCTGTAAAATGGGGATAATAATGGCACCTATATTACAAGGGTTAAGGATCAAATTAGAAATATATGTAAAGCAGGTTGTAAATCTTGAAGCTCTATATAAATTTTAATGATGATGAAGGTGGTGTTAGCGGTGTTGGTAATGATGTCAGTGATGATAATGGTGGTGGTGGATGGTGATTATGATGTGACCTGCCCAAGACCCCACAGTTCATAACTGGCATGTAGAATTCAAACCCAAGTCCCCTGTCTCCAAAACTAAAACTCTTTATACTGTTCCAATACTACCTTACCACATAAACTAGATTTTAGTTTCTTGGAAGGTAAAGATGTTGTCTTACACTTTTCTGCATCTTTCATGAAATCTAACACAATTTTCTCAATAGTAAAGAAAGCTTGTCTGTTGAATTGGTGAAGTCCCATAGTGTTAGCAGCCTCCATTAACAATTTAATGTTCTCTCTCCTCATCTTCACCTTCTGGCTTCCCTGGCTTTCTTCAAGTTCCAGATAAAATCTCATCTTCCACAGGAAGCCTCTTGATCCCCTTTAATTCTAGTCCCTTCTTTCTGTTAATTATTTCCAATTTATTCTGTGTGTGTGTGGGTGTATGTGTGTGTATTTTTGTACACCATAGTTTTCATGTTGACTCCCTTATTAGATTGTGAGCACTTTGAGAACAGGGGTTGTCTTTTGCCTTTCTTTGTGCCATTCACTGGGCTTCACACAATGCTTGGCACATAGTACGTGCTTAATAAATATTTACTCATTGAATGACAAAGTATTATTTTAAATCTTCCCCATCTATACATTTTTCTAGCATCATTTTAACATATTTTGTTGTTCAGTTGTTTACAGTTGTGTCCAAACTCTTCATGACCTCATGTTGAGGTTTTCTTGGCAAAGATACTGGAATGGGTTTGCCTTTTCTCCTCCAGATAGCTACCACCAGGGCCTCATTATTTCAGCCTGGGACCAGCCTCCTAACTGATCTCTGGGACAGTCCCTCCTCTCTTAATTTCACATATCCTTTTTACATATATCAGCAACTAAAGTTAACATAAGAAGGATTAGTGTCTGTATATTTTGTCCTTAAATATGTTCTCTTCCTCTATGTTTTGACCTCCATTTGGTAATTCGTTCTCGGCTCATTTTTTAAACACGCAATCTTGACATTCTCATTTTGTAAGCATACAGTCTTGTCATCCTTTTCAGCTTCTCCCTTTCAGCACCTCTTTGCCCCTGTCACTAAGGATTACTATTTCTTCCTTGATAATATCTTTTAAAATTCATCTTACTCCCTAGAACTAAAATCCTTTTTGCATACAAGTACCCTTTGTTATTATAACTTTCTTTTCTTCTTCCCTAAATTTATGACAGTCCATGTAAACAGCATTGCCTAAATAATCGCCTTAGATTATTTCCTGTATCTTTCTTTTGATCTGACTTCCCTATTTTGGGTTTAGATACTGACTTTCCCTTCATTCTAATTATTCAAGCTGAGACTACTACTAAATGATGATAATACATTTCATATTAGAAAAACAGTATGGTATAATGGATAGAGATCAAGTCTTGCCTCATAGAACATCTAGGTGATTATGGACAAGTGCCCCAAATGAACTTTTTTTTTGTGCGGCAATGAGGGTTAAGTGACTTGTCTAAGGTCACACAGCTAGTAAGTGTCAAGTGTCTGAGGCCGGATTTGAACTCAGGTCCTCCTGAATCCAGGGCTGGTGCTTTATCCACTGTACCACCTAGCTGCCCCCCCCATTAACTTTTGACCTATTTTTATTATTTTGTTGTTTTCAGTCATGTCTGACTCTTTATGACCCTATTTGGGATTTTCTTGGCAAAGATACTTTTGTGGTTTGTCATTTCCTTTTCCTGCTCATTTTACAAATGAGGAAACTGATACAGAGTTAAGTGACTTGCCCAAGGTCACACAGCTAGTAAATGTCTGAGGCCAGATTTGAACTCAAGTCTTCTGATGTCAGGCCCAGTGCTCTATCCACTGTGCCACCTAGCTGCCCCACTGATGTATAGAAATACAGTTTCCACACTGATAATTCCCCACATCAGTGAAATTGCAAGTAGAAACCAGAACAAATGAATGGGGAAAAAATTCTCACATTCATATAGAGCCTTAACATTGTCACAGTTTTCCTTACCAAAACTCTAAAAGATATGTAGTTCAAAAGATAACTAAGACTCGATGATGTAAAGTGACTTATCATCACATAACTAGTGTCTGTGCTAGAATTCAAACCCAGGGTAACTTTACTACAAGTTCTCTTCCCTTTCCATTGTACCACATTGCCTAAACCTATACATTATGCACTAGAGAATATCTAATGTCCCTTCCCACTTTGATATTACCAGATTCCATGATTGTTTATACAATGGACCATTTCATCCATTCTCAGCCTCTATTTTCCTCCTGACAGGTTCTCATTTTATGCCTGTGCTAAAAACAGCTTCATTGTATTAATCCAAGTCAGCCTGTTTTCCTCTTTCAAATACCTTGTCAAAGCCTACTTAGTCTGTTAAGTCTTTTAGAAGGGAAAAAAAAAACCCTAATCATCTGACATCTAAGGGATTCCTACCTTTTAACCAAAGGTTTTTCATCTCATTGTTTTGAAAACCTGTTTCCTCATATTTATTTAGTCTGGAACCCCTTTGGGAATGTCTTTTGTTTTATAAATGATAAACAATACAGAGCAAATCTAAGAGTTTATTTAGTGAAAGGATGTCAATATAATCTCAAACCAGCAATGCAACAAGTATTTTGGGGTCTTGTTTTTGGCTAAACTATACAGCCAATGAAGAAATATATTTTCTGGACTAGTATGATTGGATTTGGTCAGGTAGATAGTTTTGGTCACATTTAATTGTGTTCCATCCAATTAAATAATCATTTCTCATCAGAACTTCTTAATTAAATTATAATGCTAAAAAAAACAATTTGGTGGATCTTCCTCTGTTATTGAATGATGGTGCTGACACCACATAGACACAAAATGCCACAATATCAGAATTAGGAGGGACTTCAGAGGATCACTGACAAATAATTGCCAAATTTTTGCTTAAAGATCTCTAGGGAAAGAGGCCCACTGCTTCCTGAAACAGTAAATTCTACTTCTAGAAAGCTTTCATTGTAGAAAGTTTTTCCTTTCTATCAAGACCAAATTCGCATGCCTTCCATCCTTCATTCTGAGGTCTGCCTTCTGGGATCCAGCAGGACAATTTAAATCCTACTTTTGTGTTTTTGTTGTTGTTCAGTTATTTCAGTTGTGTCTGACTCTCCATGACCCCGGTTGAGGGTTTTCTTGGCAAAGATACTGGAGTGGTTTGTCGTTTTCTTCTCCAGTTCATTTTACAGATGAGAAAAGTGAGGGAAAGGGGGTTAAGTGACTTGCCCAGGGTCACATAGCTAGTAAGTGTCTAAGGTTGGATTTGAACTCATGAAGATGAGTCTTCCTGACTCTAATCCCAGTGCTCTAGCCACCATGCCACCTAGCTGTCCTCTAACTTTCATGTTACAGTCTTTGTATCCTTGAAGGCAGCTCTTAAGTCCTTGCTTTGTGTTTGCTTCTACAGGCTAAATTCCTAGTTATGTCAATCTGTTATGTTATGGTGTGCAATCAAGGCCTTTCTTCATCCTAATTGCTCTTCTCTAGATACTCTGACTTGTTGATATACTTCCTAAAATGTGGCAACCAGAACTGAACACATTACATCAAATACGGTCAGACCAGAACATAGAAAACCTTTCCCTCCCTCGTCCTAGACACTATGACTTGCTGCTTAATGCAATTGAAGATTGCTTTTGTTTGGACTATTATATCACAATATTAACTCCTATTTAGCTTGCAATCCATTAAAAGCCCCCAAAACTATTTCAGTAAGGTTGTTGTCTAGTCATGCCTTCTTCATTTTATACTTCTGAAGTTGATTTGTTGAACCAAATGTAAGACTTTATACTTACTAAATACATTTCACCTAGTTAGATTTATCTCAGCATTCTGATCTGTTATGATCCTTTTGGAATCTGACACGATCATCCAGTATGTTAACTACCCCCTACCAACTCTGTGCCATCTGCAGCATTGATAAGCATGTATGTGATATTAATATCCAAGTCACCCATAAGATTATTGATTAGGAAGTATTTTTGAAAATCTATGCTTCCCTTGACTTGTTTCTTCCATTTGATTTCATGGATAGATCACATTTGTAGGCACATATTGTAAGTATTACAAAGTCCCCATTGGCACTAGGAAAGTGTAGGTAGCCCTTGTTCTTCCGGACAGCTGGTTGTCAAAAATAAAAGTGGTCTGTGCTGATGTGCTTTTAGGAGTCGTATGGTTTCCTTATTGCCAAGTCAATCACAGGATGTACCCATTACTAGCTGAGGCCCAAGCTGACAGGCTCCCTCCTTTAGGAAGAGCCAGAGCCACCTGTAGTCTTTGAGGTTAAAAAAAAAAAATCACAAAGCTCTGGGACCATTCCAGTTAAACTATCTGAAAGCTGCCCCTCCCTTTTTTCCTGAGAGTCAAGCTAATGATGAAAGTAATGAAGTCAAGCCTTCCAGTCTCAGATATTTGCAAAGGAAAAGGATCCCATTAGATCAGAGCTGAGGGGAAAGAACATCTATTTCATCGAGAAGTCACAGCACAGCTCCATTGTTTTAATTGAGTCTTGCTTTTTAGTTTTGCTTGGTAAAAAGGCTCCAGCAGCTTAATGTGCAAAACACTGTGGTATTATAGCCTAAGGATTTTAGATGAGAGGTTGATTCTCCCCTTAGGAGACACATATCACTCCAATTATCATTAATTGGAGTAATATACGAATATCATGGAGGGGGACAGTAATAGGATTTCTTTTTTTAAAACTCCCTTTTTTCTCCAGTTGTATCCTAAAGATCAAGGGTAACATAGATCCTGCTAAATTATTTTTGAAGCTTCTAAACAGGCCTCCAACTCTATGGTCATTGGATATATAGCCAAGAATTCTTTATCAATAATAAGTTCTTTGTTGTCTAAGAAATTGGGGAGGGAGAGATTTTTTTTTAATTGGGGGATATAATGTTTTGAATATTCAGTCGCCTCTCAAATAGAATCAATAAGCTAAGTAAGACCTGAGAAGATGCATTTATGCTCATCTGTGTCTCTTCCAGAGCCAAAGATGTTTGTCTTGCTCTATGTTACAAGTTTTGTCATCTGGGCAAGTGGACAACATCGGGGTAATCAGTTCAAAGGAGAAAGTCACTCCCCGAGGTATATCTGTAGCATACCTGGTTTGCCTGGGCCTCCTGGTCCCCCAGGAGCTAATGGATCACCTGGGCCCCACGGTCGTATTGGCCTTCCAGGAAGAGATGGTAGAGATGGCAGGAAAGGTGAAAAAGGTGAAAAGGGGACTGCAGGTAATGAAAGTTAATCTTCCATGAAGTACCTCCCTCATCCACACCCCCTTCCCTTTTTTCTCCTACCCCCAAACCTGGAAAAATTACCCTGCTTTTCTTTTGCTCTTGCTTTTGTTTGTTTTAATCATCATGATCTTATGAGAATAATGTGTTTGTCAGACATAGCCATTAGGAGCCTCTGTTTCTGACTCTGTTCCAAATTTTTGAGGGGAGTTATATAAGTTGCTGAGTTTTTGCTGGATTTCATTTTTCTTGTCTGAAACAGCAACACTATAAATAATAGAGCTTAACTGTCTAATCGTATTCTTCATTGTCAGTCCACATTAGCTCTGTGCTATAGCTATCAAAAAGTAGATTTCTTGTGGCACCATAGAAAAGCCTTATTATTTTCTTACTTTTTTTATAACCAGAAGACTAGATGGATACCACATAGTAAACTGTGCACTGTCCTACAGTGGAAAGAGTTTTAAATTTGGAATAAGAGGATCCAGGTTCCAATACTGACTCTGCTATTTGCTACCTGCATGACTTTAAGCAAGTTAATTGCCTTTCTGAGTCTCATTTGACTCATTTGTAAAATGATGAGTTTGGTTTACATGATCTCTAAGGTCCCTTCCAACTCTACATCTTATAATCAAGCCATCTTGTTGGCAAAGTCAATTGAAAATTTTGGTTAAGGGACACTATATGAATGAGTGATTCTGTATTAAATGCCACTTTGTATTTCTGCCTCCACCAAGGTCCTACTCTGATGCTCTTTCGTGGCATGAAGATGACCCTGGATTCTCAAAGAATATGTTAGCAACTTGCATGCTCTGGCAGCTTCGATCAAACTAGAAGGGCTGCCATGATGGACTATGTGTTGTCCAAGGACCAACCTAGCTAAATTCAGAAAATCTCCAGAAAATTTGACTTGAAAATGGTAGATTTCTTTTGATTTTAGCAACCCATGAAAATAATATAGAACATGAAATTGATGCCAGTATAGATTTTTTAAAAAATAGAACCTTGAAGCAATGAGCAGACATATATTGCTGAGTGTAATACCTTGAAAAAATATGAATAAATCCAAATCCTGGCATCAAGGGCATGGCAGTCTAGTAAAACCTCGGAGGATCTATTAGGTCCACCTCCTGGAGTCTTGGTTACTTTAGCTATAAAATGAAACCTTTAGGTTTAGGACTCTATAAATCTATGGTTTTAGAAGAAAATAGAAATCAATATTTAGGGATGTGTTAACAGCTAAACTTTGTAACAATACAAAATAATATGTTAATATCTATTTAAATAACACAGCATGAATATCTTATCTATTTGCCATGATGAAATGTTTTATAATTCAGAATCTATGAAAACCATCAGATACTTAATATGGTATATACTTCTACTATACTTCAACTATGAATTGAGATCTCTGCATTTCAAGAGATCTTGTGATGCAAACTTTGTAGATATAAATTATTGTAAATATGATGGGGGATCATGGATATGAGTACAGTTGAACTCCTTTGTAATGATAATAGCCCTGATACTTGCCTCCTTGGCTAATCAAACTTTTACTACATGTAGTTAAGTTTCATGGATATCATTTTGGCCAATAGAATACAAAAGTCATTTTCTATTAAGATTAATAAGTGGGATTCTAGCATATGGAAATAGTTGCAGTATGACTTATCTGCAGATGTCAATTACATTACAGAAACATTTATGTCAGTTCAAACCGTGTTAACAATTCTGAATTATTATGATTTCAACCTGATCTGGATCTAATTTCGTCCCTATGTGCAGAAAGGTTGTATTGCCCTTATAATCAATGATAAGAAGGGAATGAGGGAAACACTTCTTATTAGCCCAAGCAACGGGTACATCAACAAGTCCTTGACTTACTAAATTAGCATAGTTTGGGACGTGGTGGTCCAAACCCAGTGACCAGAACAAAATGCAGTTAGGTTAAATGACTTGTTCAGGGTCAAATCGCTATTTAGTGGCAGAGCAAGGACAAAATAAGATTCGGTTTTTCTGACTCCCATCTGGAAAGTCTGAGGTTAATAATAATCATCATTATTATTATTTTATATAGCACTTACTCTGGGCCAAGCACTGTGCTAAGTACTTTACAAATATAGTCTCAATTATAGTTGATCCTAACAACAACTCTGGGAGTGAGGTGCTATTATCACTCCATTTTACAGATGCAGAAAATGAGGCAAACTGTGTTTAGATTTCTTGTGGAGTGACATAGCTTGGAAGTGTCTGAGGCTGGATATGATCTCAGGTCTTCCTGACTCAAGGTCCAGTACTCTATCCATTTTGCCACCCAGCTGCTAGAGTCAGGAGATTCTTCATCCTGTCTCTGCCATTTGTTTGTTGTAGGACTTCAGCCAAGTCATTTGGCCTCCTGGGGCCTTGTTTTCCACATATGTAAAATAATGAAATTGGATCTTACCTAGAGTCCTTTTTAGTTCTAGACCTTCAACTAGCTTGCAGATAAGAAGATGGTATTATTATGCAGAGAGAATTTTCATTGCAGGTAATGGGAGCTCTTTGTAAATGTGTAAATAGTAGCAGACCTTCCATCAAAATAATAGCCAATCACTTTAAATTACTGGGGGCAATGACAGAAAAAGCCCTTAGATTTTAAATTCACAGCTATTTGCTTTCATTTTTTTAAATGTGTACCCATAGTTTTAGAAGAACCCATTGACTTGGTACTATATAATTAAAGCTATGCCTAAAAGGTGTATTGTTAATGACACGGGCTTTATAAGATTGCTGTTTGCTCATCTCTCATTTGCATGATAACTAAACTTATAAATATTTTTGAAGGTTTAAGAGGAAAAGCTGGACCAA